>NC_077234.1:168577720-168913053 GCF_027887165.1 Monodelphis domestica | reverse complement strand
TAAGCAAGTGCTTCATAAATTTTTATTAAATTCTGTTTCCATGATTTCTAATCATTTAAGAAAGTAGAAGAAACAAGTAGACGGACTGCACTTTTGGATCTGATTCTGACCAGTCAAGAACTGGATAGTGAAGTGAAAATGAACCTTTGGCTTTAGAACATTTGAAAGAATTCAGAATGACTAGTAAGAACTTTGTCTTCAAAGTGTAAAAAAGAGTTACATGGAAGGCTCAAGAAACATAGAAGGCTTTCAAGGATACAATTCTGGTGATTCAAGCACTGTTGATTTCAATGAGGAAGAAAAGGGAGAGTTATATGAAGAGGAAGTTGACAGTTCACAGGGAGTTCACAGATGAATTCATTTAAAAAGGAATAGTACAAGAGATTGAAGCAAGGGCATAAGGTTGTTGAACTGAGCATTTCAGATTAGGAAACTAGACAAAAAAGATAAAATAATTTTCCTATTTGTCACATAGATTGTAAGAAACAGAGTTGGGGTTTGACCCCCAAATGGTGACTCTTTAAGCTCAACTCTTGTTCAACTATACAATAATCTTGTTCAGGAGGTATGGCAAATATTATTTTCCCCATTTTTAGATAAGGAAATTATGGCTCAGAATTTTGATAACCTATGCAAAGTCTCAAAGCTTAAAATAATGAGAACTCACATTAGATAGCACTTTGCAATTTACAAAGCCCCCTTTTTCCCCCAAAGAAAAGTAAGCCATTATCTGCTTTTTGAACATGAGGAAACAAAGTTCAGAGATCTTGACAAAGATCACACTTGCCAATACACAGCAGTTAGGATCCCAACTAAAATCCTTGTACAATTTGTCCAGTATACTTTATACTGTACTGCTAATACCTCTTATCTGAAAAAAAACATGAAGGACTTTTTCCTAGACTAACATCCACAGAAAAAATACACTTCACTGTTATTTGGCACAAATGGAAAGCTTAATATCAACAGTGTTCCTCAACCCTTTCATCTGACATTTGTCTGATCAGTTTGGAGACTGGGCAGAAAAGGAAAATTAACTGAGAATGAACGAGGAAGAGTAGCTATGTCCTGTAAGATGAGTGTCAGGAGGACTAAATTCAGCAGGAGTCAAGGCTGGTGATAAATGGTATGGAGAGCAAAGTGCATTTTATTTTAAAAGCTCTATTGGAAACAGGGAAGGAATAAGGAAAGGATAGGAGAACTGATTAGGAGTAATGGAATGATGGCCATTTACAAGAAATAACATTCAACTCTGATTTCCTCCTGAATGACAATTAGCATTTTTTTTTTATGGCATGTTAAGGTTTTCAAGGCACCTGACATATTTCTTAGCTCATGTGATCTTCACAATAATCCTATAGGGTAGATGTCAATTTCATAAATAAAGACCTGAGGCTGAGAGAGGCCAACTGATTTGGCCATGGTTACATAGAGGTGTGATCAGGGGATTTCTTTGATCAACTTAAAGGTAGTGTTTTTGTTTGGAATTTTTATTATATCACAAATTGGGGATGGATTGAATGGGGATTAGTTGGTTGTTTTGGGCTAAATCAGAACTACCCCTCTACAGACCTCTAAAGGGTAGATAGCAGAGCTAACCTTTTCTATCTTTTTTTTTCCTTTTGAGACTACAACCAGGGAGCTAAGTTCACATCTGGGTATTGGAATTGAGGAAATATCTGCATATACAAAGACATTCCATAATGTCCAAAAAGTGGCTAATCGCTATCTTGGTACAGAGGCATATGGAAGTTTTGTGTGCTGTCACCTGTTCAGACTTAGAAGAGAATTTGTGGACCCCAAGATTTGAAATATATCTTTCTGCAGAGAAATGAAGAGTTCCTAGGCATCCATTGTCTTCAGATTGCTAAATCTAAGTTCAAGAGTTTTGAAATCTAGTGTGCTAGAAGGAAAAGAGTCATTGCATAGGTAACACCAGCCAGCTGAGGGAGAAGACTGTCCTAGAATCCAACTTTCCAGAAAGATATGGGAAATTTCTTGGATAGCACAGGCCTGTGGAAAAGAGAATCAATTATATGACCACATAACTCAAGGCTGTAGAAAAGACTGAGCTAAAGCATGGAAGAATAAAAAATATGAACCATGTCCTCTGATATTATTGTGCATTATTTAGGCAATGCAGGTCCTATCTGATATGAGGTCATCTCCCTAGACACTTGTAAGACAGAACAAAAGGATTGGAAGTCTATACAGGTTCCTGGAGTATTATCCAAGCCAGAAAAAAATGTACGTGTGACATATTTAACAAAGTAAATAAAAATAGAAGAAAGCAATTTTCTTATTTTATTTGGCTCATGTGTAACTAAATGGACTTAAAGGCAGTTTTGATCACATATTTCAAATACTCTTTTCAAATGATCTTAGCCAAAAGGCTGAGAAGCAAAACTGTCAATATGTAGCCTGCAGGAATCCTTATATACAGATTAGTGGCTGCCATTACTATTTGAGTTTGCTATTACTAGTCTAAACCATAGGTTCTATTGTGAAGTTCTGATTGGTAGGGAGGAAAATTATATGATTGTTTATATCCCCAAATCATATCCAAAACAATGTATTATTAATCCTTTCTGGCTTTTATCTTTAGAAAATTTATTGTGGAGTAAAATGAAGGTTCTCTTGTTTCTAGTACAATTAGCCCTCAATTTTCACAGGTGTGACATTCCTAGAAAGTGGGTCAAAAGTAAAAAATCTGAATGTTGATATATTTGATCTATGAGAAATAGGGGGTTGTATTCCCAGGACCACTGAAAACTGTAATCGTTCAGTAGAAATTGTGAAAATATAGTTTTCTTCATACAATTCTATATAATACAACATTAAATCTGATAATGTAAACTTTTCCTAATGATATCCATGAAATAATGCATAAAATCAGTTCACAAAATAAACCTAATATGCAAAAAAATTTTTTTTAATGCTAGCAATTCTTTAGAATTCTGTGACCCTTTGTGGTAACATCTCAGTAAAAATATTGATTTCAGACAATATTCGCTTTTCACAACACACACAAACTAGAGTACCATGAATACTGTATAGCAAATAAAATTCTTAAAACTAAAACATTTTGATCCCTCTATTGCAAATATTAATAATATGGAAATAGTTTTGAACAATGATACATGTATAACCCAGCAGAATTACTCATCAAATCAGGGAGGGGAGAGAGTACAGGGGAGGGGAAGGACATGAATCATGTAACCATGGAAAAATAGTCTTAATTAATTAATTAATTAATTGACTGATTTTTAAAAACAGAAACATTTTAAACCCTAATCTTACCTTCCATTGTGTCAGATGGTGATGTGAGTCCATCTGTTGTAAAACTCAGTACCTTGGCTGCCCATTAAAAACCAAGGGAGAGGTTGCTGAGATTTTAGTTGCTGCTGTCAGAGGATGTGGAGACAGGTATCAGCATCACCTCCGACACTGCCCTTCATGGCTAGTAGATAGGGTTGGAGATAGTGAAGGACATACCAGCTAGGAACACTTTCCTCCTTTTTGCAGATATAATAAATTAATTCACTAACACCAAACTTGTAGCTGACAGCACCTGCAAACATTCCAGAAGTTTATTTAACACTTTTATTTTCACATTAAACCCTATTATTGACTTTGCACGCTTGGGCTTAGAGATCAAAGGACTTGCACTGTGATTTGGGGGCATAACTGCAATATGAATCTAGAGTTTATGATGAAATATGAATGATGAAATGATGATGATTGAAATGAATGAATGATGAAAATAGGCAATGAATGCACAGGGATCCTTACTTTACAAGACCAGTGCAGCACCATGTAGAACACCAGTCACTCCACAAACTTGCAGGCATCTTGCCCCTCTCTTCTTTTTTCTTCCCCCTTTTCTGTGTAGCCATAAATGTATGGGATTGTCAAAGTGAAAAGTGAAAATGAGATTATTCATAAAATTAGATGAATGCTTGAAGTTGCAATAGTTAAATATGTGACTATATATAGTCACATGATTACACAAAGGGTAGAGACCTTTTTCCTCACACCTTTTGAAGACTAGATACAAGTTAAATTTGAACTGCATTCAGAAATATAGTCCAGGGGAAATTTTATGGGAGACAAAACAACAAAGAAAATTATTTGATAGACTATCCTCCAGACTGAACCTGCTTGGGGGCTACTAGATGGCTCAGTGGTTTGAGAGATGGGCCTAGAGCCAGGAAGCCCTGGGTTCAAATTTGACCTCAGACATTTCCTGGTTGTGTGATTTTGGGGAAATCACTTAAACCCCATTGCTTAGCTCTTCTACTCTGCTGCCTTGAATCCAATATGTAGTACTGAGGCTAAGATGGAAGGTAAGGGTTTAAAAAAAATTGAAGCTGTCTCATATAAGCTTGGAATCTGGGTTGCTGGACCATGGATTACATAAATTTCAGAGTTAAGATTCAAACGCAGATTTTCTTGACTTCAAATTTGTCACTCTCTTATATGATGAGACCTCTATTAATTAGAAGGATCTTCAGACTGAAAAGGATAAAATGAAAATTATAAGAAATACAAATTCTCCCTATGTGAAGAGCTTGTTAGAGCATCTAGCTGACCTCAATGAGTTCGACACTGGGCCCTGCTAGCAAAGCATTTTATTTTACTTTTGAATAGACTTCTGATTTCATTTGTAGGACATTCCTGGCAAGGAACTTCCTTTACCAGTGCACACTGGTACCTTCTCTGCACCTGATAGTCTTAGAGAATTACCTGCTCCCTTCAAAAATTGAATGACTAATTCAAGGTCATAAAGACAGTTCATGTTAGAAACTTAACTTGAATCTATGTTTTTCTTATCTTTGAGGCTACACTGACTCACACCACAGGATGTGAGGTAGGCAGATGTTCTGATGTTCCAAGAGATGGATTCTTCAAATTACAGGTCAACGATCTTGACTCTGATTCCTGGTAAAATTCTAGAAGCAATTATTAATAAACAAATGATGTGTAAATGCTTTAAAAGAGAAGCACTTATTTCTATGAGCCATCACGGATTCATAAAGAAAAAAAAAACAGACCTGATAGATTCACTTCCTTTTTTGGTGACAGTTTTATTAAGTTTATTATGAGAAGATGTGAGACCAATTGCACCTGGATTTAAGGGAGGCATTTAGCAGAGTCTGTCTTTCAGCAGACAGAGTGAAGAGAGAAAGGGAGTGAGTGAGAGTCTTGGGTTGAATCCTTGATCAATCACTTATCTACTTGTGTCACCCTGGGCAATTCACTTAACTCCAGTTGTCTAGCTCTTACTGCTCTTCTGCCCTAGAATCAATATTGATACTATTTATAGAGAGAGTAAGGGGATGATGTGACTAGAAATCACTTCCTGTGACAAAACCCTTAAGATTTTAGTGGAATGTGAACTCATTATGATTTGAAACTAGAAATGATGTTTAAGATCATCTAGTCCAACTCCATTTTATAGTGTGAGAAGGGAATTTGTATGTTGATTTGATCAATCAGAGATTTAGACTTCCATTTGTTTTGAATTTGGGTCATTCAGCAACCAGGGAATTGATCCCACAGGGACTGCTCTCCAGGGTGGTACCAGGCTAATTGAGGAATTATGATTGGTTCCTGGGTGGTGACGTAGGAGAGCTAGTGGGTGAAGGGAATGGCATATAAGATGAGACCTGGCAGAAAGCAGAAGGGGTTTTTTTTTTCCTGAAGCTGAGATTCAGAGACAGATTCTGGGTTGTTAGGCTTTAGGTTAGGTAATTCTTTACCTCCTTTCTATATTTCCCTCTCTTGTTATCTTTATCTTACTATCATAAAGCTATTAGATCTATTTACAGTTTTGTGACTTAAGGTTTAATTTCTGTAAATGGCAACCACAACTTTTTTACTCTTATAATTTAGTCAAACCCATTCTAATCATTATAATAGTTAGGGAAACTGTGGCTTTATTTGAATAATAATAGCTAGCTTTTACCTAGCATAACACAAAGCATTGTGCCAGCATTGTACCAAGCACTATACAATATCATTTCATTTGGTCCTCACACAAGCCTGAGAGGTAGGTGCTATTAGTATCCCCATTTTACAGTTGAGGAAACTAAGGCAAATAATGGTTAAGAGATTTGTTTAAGGTCATACAGTAAGTGTCTGAAGTCATATTTTTAACTCAGGTTTAGCTGTCTATTCACTATGCCATCTGACTATATTTTATAAATAAACTAAGAAACCATTGAAATTAGATCATTTGCCAAAAGTCCCTAAAGCAGGAAGTAGCAGAGTCCGTCTGATATAGCAGTCATGAAAACTAATTCAATTCTATGAAAGCTAATTCATTTAAAACCACATCAGTGGAGAGTTTCCAGAAATAACGAGATAAAATCCCTACTATTTCCTACCCTGTTGAGACTATATCTAAAGAACTGTGTTCTGTTCTGGCTGTTATTATTTTTGAGGAGATATTGACAAGCTAGGGTTCATCCAGAGGAAAGCAATGAGTTTGATGTGAGCCCTAGTGACCAAACCGTACACATGAGGATTACAACAAAAAGATTTTCAAGGAGAGAGGATGACTGTGACATCTATCAACATATTTTGTAGGATTGTCATGTGGAAAAGGGATTTGACTTATTTTTGAAATTGTATTTTATTTTTCCAATTAATAAGAACTTATCTTCTTTCCTTACCATCTGTTTCCACTCCATTGGAAAAAGAAAAAAGAAAAACAAAACCCTTATAATAAATAAACATAGTCAAATGAAATTGGTTCTCACATAGATTTGTTCTCTATTTTGTCCCCAGAAGGCAGGTAGGATAAATTGGTCTATTTCAATGAGGCAGAATTTAACAAAATGTAATGAAATATCTCCTATGAATCAGAATTATCCTTAAATGGAAGGATCTATCTCATAGTTATAATGAGTTCTGTGTTACAGGACTTCATGTGGAGGATAGATGGACACTTGCCATGGATAACTTGGGCTATCAAGGCCACATGTAGCTATAATTCTATGATAATATGAATTAGAACTAAAACCTACCCACAATCACATGAGAAATGAAAAATGTAATATATCAGCGGCATCTAATCATTTGAAACCAGACATAATAAATCAAGATTTAGGATTTTGGATATAGCCAATGGCCAAGGTAGAAGTTCTATGTCTAAAGACTATGTACTAGAACTCTAAGCAATCCTGGCATTGCTTCAATATGTTGACATAGAGTGGGAGAGATGATTTTCTTCTTCAATGGCATTTAACATCTGGGATTGGAGGAGTAGGGCAATGCTTCTAATTCTCAGAGCACAATATCCCAGGGGCTACACATTGCAGAAGATGTGGAGGAAAGATCTTTTAAGGGAAAGCATATTTAGGGGGAGAAAGCCACTCATCCTTACGTCTTGAGTTCCTATCATTGTCATGTCCCTTCTCAGAGCCATGCTCCTCATCCCCATAGGTCACTGACACTGTAACTCATTGGAAAGGATTACCTTTTCCCTATCTTATATTAAGACCTGAGACATTGGAGACACTCAAAGCCAAGTCCAGGATCAATTGACTTTGAATTGTAATATGCTCTTATTTCTCCATTCCCAAAAAACTGAATTGGCACTAATTATTATTTTGCCATAAACAACTTCATGTTTATCTTGAATAGGTGGTTTTTGATAGAGTTTGAATTCAGGAGGCAATACCCCAAACCATTTCTCACATTTGAATACCATAGTGCTTTTAATTCAGCAAGTACAGATTAATTCATTGTTGCCTTCTAGCACATTCTTCAAAAATTTTAAGTTCCCTATGGGAATGGTAACATTGAATCGCAAACACTACTGTGAATTAGTTCATTCAGATTTCTTTCCTCCAATTTGGGGTAAGGCTAGGAAAAGAAGATTTCAAAGGGAGAAGAAAGGGATCATAAAGAGTAGGTGGGAAAAACAAATGGAAAACAAATTCTCCCACCCTTCATACTTCAGAATTATGCCTACAGTAGACCTTCTGAGAGAACAGAAAGAGGAGACAGTATGTAAAAGACATTATAAAGAATTGTTAGAACTTGTCAATAGATGTTGACTGCTAGGAATACTGAAAATAATCTTTTCTGGCTATATTGGTGTTGACTACTATATCCTAGGGAATGCAAGATAGTATTTGTATATCTATGTATATTTATATATCTATAAATATATGCATATATATAAAATCCTAAGAGAATATAAGATAGTATATATAATTATATAATAAAATATAAATTGTCCTTGATATGTGTGTTTGTGTCTGTATACCCCATCTCACATATATATTCTAGATTATTTGAATAACATAAAATATTTATAGAAATTGGTGATTTAATAGTATAAAAATACCTAGAACATTAAACAAAGGAATATTCCTTCTTTTCATTTCACCAAACATATGATTTAAACAAACAAACAAAAGAAATAATGAACCCACATTTTCTGACAAAAAGAATAAGAAGGTTAACAGGCATTGTGCTTTGAAGATTGAAATCTCTTCTATTTTATGAATGAACTGAAGAGAACATATTTGGCATTTTATAATTTCTCTTACCACTTCTATTATCTTTTCCTTAGTTCGCTTTTCAAGTGACAGAGTGATTTATCGACTGTCTTTAAAAAGTTCCATTTCATCGAACAAATGATGAATATAAAAACCTGCTGCCTGATTTAATACTGACTCACATATTCACAAGCTCAGCTTGATCTTAAAAAAAAAAAAAACAAAACCAACACTATCAAAACCAACATAGAGGTGAATCAGTGATAGAATTGAAAAAAATGGATACACTTCCAAGATTGTTGTCTTTCATTAAGGTAGAGTTTGATAATCTGAGTAAATGTGACCCTCCGACTTCACGCTTAGAGCAAAGGATGGGCTGTTGCCCCTGAATCCTCAAGGTATTTCAGTTTTGAGATTTTCTTTTTTTCCCACTCTTTAACCTTAATTCTTTGAGCCATAACCCTCTGGATCCCAAGGGAGAAGGCAGCAACTTATGAGACCTGCTTGCTTTCTCTCTCCCCCAATGGAGCTAGAAATTGAAAGAAGACCTCATGCAGGACAGAGTAGGGATAGAAAAGGGGAGTTAGCATGCAGTGGTGAAAGCTTTTTGGGGTTTGATGGCAATTGCCAGAAGGCCAGTAATTGTTTTGTTGGCCTGGGTAGTCAGAAGATAGAAAGAGGGGGTAGCTGGGTAGCTCAGTGGATTGAGAGCCAGGTCTAGAGATGGGGAGGTCCTAGGTTCAAATCTGGCCTCAGACACTTCCTAGATGTGTGACCCTGGACAAGTCACTTAACTCCCATTGCCTAGCCCTTACCACTCTTCTGCCTTGGAGCCAATACACAGTATTGATTCCAAGACAGAAGGTAAGGGTTTCTATTTAAAAAAAAAAAGAAGAAGATACAAAGAGATTATGCCAGAAAGAATCAGCCAAACAATAGTACAGCAACATTTCAAGTTAGGTTTTGACTATAATGTATCAGCAATATTCTGGAAAAATACTTTGGTTGGGGTAACGTTGTGTGGGATATGCATGCAGGTTGGCAGAAACACTTAAAGGTTGAGAGCTTTTGTGAAAGATAGGAAGTAGCATCACATAGTGGAAAACACTCTGGATTTAGAGTTAGAGGGCTAGGTTTGAATCCCACTTCTGCCACTTATGACCCATGCAATCATGGACAAATTACTCAAGACAATGGTTTCCCTTCCCTGTAAAATGACAGGGTTATACTAAGTGCTTTTCAAAGTGCCTTAACAGTTTTTAAATTTTATCAACAGATGAGGTTGGGGTAAAGTTTAAAATTGGCTTCCCTTTCCTTTGGGAAAGGGGTACAAATCAAAATTGGGAGAAAAGAATGGTGATAGTGCTATCAAAGGCACAGAGGAGCAAGTTCTGAGATTATTTAGCTAGAAGTGTAGTTCTTTGGACTGAGAAATATCTTTGGGGATGTAACCATGTCTGTCATTTCTCTATCTTCCAATATGGCAGTCAGTTAATCTATCAGTTCCTATTATAGAGCTAGTGGAAGCCTATTCCATTAGGAAGAAAGCTTTCCCTTGCCATCCTCAGATTGATACCTGTCTTCTTGGTATGCCCTTGATCCATCTACTAGGTTTGTACTCCAAAGAGATTAAAATGTTTGTTTAAAAATATTTATAGTTGTGCTCTTTGTGATGGCAAAAAATTGGGAAATGAGGGTGTGTCCCTCAATTGGGGAATGACTGAACAAGTTGTAGTGCTTGATGGTGATGGAATATTATAGTGCTGTAAGGAATGATGAACTGCCTGATTTCTGTAAAAAACAAAACAAAACTGGGAAGACCTCCATGAACTGATACAGAATGAAATGAGCAGAACCAGGAGAACATTGTACATAGTAACTGAAACATTATGGGATGGCCAAATGTAATAGACTCTGCTAATGGCAGCAATGCAATGATCCAGGACAATCTGGAGAGCCTTATGGGAAAGAACACTGTTCACATCGAGAGAAAGAACTGTGGGAGTGGAAATGCAGAAGAAAAAAAAAAACATGTGATTTATCACTTGTGTATGTGGGTATAGGATTTGGAGTTTTGATCGTAAAAGAATATCACAAAAATGAATAATATGGAAATAGTCATTGAGTGATAATACAATAACTCAGTGGAATTGCTTGTCAGCTCCGGCAGGTGGGAAGGAAGAGGGGAGGGAGAGAACATAAATCATGGAACCATGGAAAAATACTTAAAAATAAATAAACAATAAAAATAGTTGCCTTCTAGAGATAATGTTTCAGCTTTTATGCTCTATTCATAGTCACCTCTGAGTTCCTTCATTTTTACAACAGTAGAAACCAAGGCCAGACTCATTTAATGTGTGGTATAGACTTAGAGATAGTTATTCTGACCATGTTGGATTCTACCATGACTAAGAGGTTCATTTTTGAATAGTCTTCCTCTAGATTGATTCTTTTTCAGAGTTCAAGCTTTTAGAAAACATTTATTAAATGCCTAATACCCTGTGCTAGTTGTAGGAGGGGAGAAAATAATAAATTAGACACAGTTCTTGCCCTCATGTGCTTACTGTCTAAACAGATTAGCAGTAAAGGGCAGGTAGCTATCTGAGGAAGAAGAAATTATGGAGTTGAGGAGAGATAGTTCATCATTGACCTATTTAGTTCTACACTTGGCACTAATAGATACATTTTTTAAAGATAAAAAAAAGGAAACTTTTCAATCCAGTGCAAGACTGTCACAACTTTCAGTAAACCCTTGTAGGCAGATCCATTTACTGTCTGTTATTTCCCAGTTCCCCTGTTAATGGTGGTAGGTTGATTTCTAGTCATTTAAAAAACCTGTGAGGTCCCAGAGGAGAAATTACTTTCAATCTGGAGTTGAGTTCAGGGGATCAGATTTCCTTCCAGGGCCACCCTAGATTGCTGACCCAGTGAATAAGAGTTTCTGTCAGAGGGAAGAACATGTAAAAAGCCTTCTGTCCAGGTGCACCAGCTGGCTTTGTCTGGAGCTCTCATTTTTTTATGCATTCTAAATTTTAGAATTTACAGACAGGAGGGCATGTAGGGCTAACCCTAGACAAAATGGTAAGGCTGGGGAAATTTGTTTTCCAAATCTCCCTTCTGTCCCTCCTCCCATTCCCTGGGTCTACCTCTCTCTCTTTTGGCACCTCTCTTCCCTCATTTTTTCTGTCTATCTACAGCCCAAAAGCTTGCACCTGGCTGCCTGTTTTCTAAAAACATATCTGCCTTATCTTATCTTACATTCCCCTAGGCTCTTCATCCTGGAGGCTAGCTAATTTGCTAAACTAATCTGAGCTACAGTGTTAATGGGGTTTAATTGGTTAATGTGTTACTCTTCTAGACAACATATTTGCATCTTAGGAGTCTTCTGGATGCATTGCAGTCTCTTCAAATGTTCACCTGGGTATTGTAGACACTGTGGCACACCACACGGTTGATGCTTTGATGTAGACGGATAGAGTCCTTTGCTGCCCCTCCAGTCCTCCTAAATACCACTCACCCTACTATGCCAACGCAAAGGAATCTTTTACTTCTGAATAATTTGATTGATTCTAGTTCCACTGCCAGCAATGATGCTCACTGATAACAATGATCATATAAGAAATGATAGATATCTATATTGCTTATTTTATGATAATAGCTCCCCAACTCTATAGGTTATGCTGGTATCACTAAAGTATTTAAGGTTACTAATTAAATAATGAGATAGTAAAGAGCATAAGAGCCTAAATTTAGAATTGGAAGGAACCTTAATGACATTCTACTATAACCTCCTCATTTTATGGAAGAGGAAACTGAGGCCCAGGGTTGTGGAAAGACCTTCTTCTTAAGACTAACAGAGAAGGGTAATTCGATGGCTTTGTGGATAGATCAGTGATGGTGAACCTTTCAGATATGGAGTGCCAGACCCTGCCCCCACCTCAACCCCCAGACTGAATGCAGGGTCCATCCCCCACTGAGTGCCAGGTGTGCCTGCCCCCCTTACCCCACACAGGGGAGGGAGGATGCTCCCATTGGCTGCTGGGCAGAGGGGTGGGAGATGTGAAAAAAATGTCATCAGGCCTGGTGGAGAGGGGGAGGAGAGACATTCTGTTTGTCTCTCTGCCTTTCTAATAACTGGGAGGTGGTGAGGAGGTCAGCTGTGTGCCCACAGAGAGTAATTTGTGTGCCATCTTTGGCATCTATGCCATAGGTTCACCATCACTGAGTTAAAGAGTCAGGCCTAGGGTCAGGAGGACCTGGGTTCAAATGTGATCTCAGATACTTCCTAATTACGTGACTCTGGGCAATTGGGAAATTGCCTAAGCCTTTCTGCACTTTTGCCTTGGAACCAACACTTAGTATCAATTCTAAGACAAAAGTTAAATTTTTTTTTAAAAAAAAGACTATTCAGAAAACAGAGCTGGGATTTGTCTAGAACTTTTTTTCCCCCTTCCAATTCCAGAACTCTTTCCACAACATTAAAAATATATAGATCTTCTTGTGGTTGTTCAATTGTTTCAGTTATGTCCGACTCTTCATGACCTTATTTGGGGTTTTCTTGGCAAAGATACTAGAATAATTTGCCATTTTCATCTCTAGTTAATTTTATAGATGAGCAAACTGAGGGAAAAAAAAGTTAAATGATTTGTCCAGGTTCACCTAGCCAGTGAGTGTCTGAGGTCAGGTTTGAACTAAGGAACATGAATTTTTGTGCAACCTAACTGCTCCAGACTTCTGTTTAATGAATTCATTTTAAACTACATAAAATAGTGCCATTTAACCCTAACCTTCAATCAATAAATTCTAGTTGCTCCTTAATTCCTCTAGATTCAAATATAAGCTCCTCTGTCTTTATAGCTCTTCAGAACTTGACCTAAGCATATTTTTTCTAATTTTATTATGCATTATACCATTTGTCAGACTCTTCTACAGTCCATCCAAACTATTCTTGCTATCTCTCCCACATGAGACTCCATCTAATGTCTTTGCTATGTCTTTGTACTATCTGTCCTCCTCCCTGGAATACATTCTCATCTCACTTCCATCCCTCTGAATCTCCTGTTTTCTTTAAAACTCGATTTGAGTAGTATCTTCAGCAGGTAGTGTTTTATAATTTCACTAATGCTCCCTTCTCTTAAAATTACCTTGCATTATGTCAGTATATTCTCCCTGATGGCATGTAAAGGACATGGAGTGTCTCATTTATATTTTTGTATAGCTAGATTTGATTTGTGTGAACAATGAAACCCATGACATGCTAACATTATTTAAATGTGTACTTTTTAAAGTCATAGTTATATGAAAATATGGTCATTAGTTCCAGTCCAATGGAAATATTAAAAGAAAATTCAAATAATGCAGCCACTTTGTGAAATTTAATTTCTTCCACTAATCAGGACAGATTTTTACATTTAGTACCCAGGACAATACATGGAACATATTAGGTTTTTAGTAAAATTTTATTAATGATTAGAACAACAATAATAATAGTGCTACAAGGAACTGAGAGTTCATCTAATCAAATTATCTTACATTATTTGTTTGTGAATTACCTGCTTATTTGATCCATGCGATGATTTTACACAATTCCAAAGGACTCCTGATAAAGAAATGCCATCTTATTTTATAGATGAGAAAAATGAGCTCCAAGGAGTAACTTATACAAAGTTATAGAGCTAAGTTAATGGTAAAACAGATTTAAACCTAGGTGGAGTTTTCAATCTACCTTTGTTTTTACCTTACTATTCTTTCACCCTGTCTACAACTTTTCTTTACTTTTATGTTTGTCATGTGGCTGGATAATTGGAGCTACCATGGTGAATATTGGGTATTTGAGGTTTTGTTGTCCTATATAAAGGGATTACAAATGATTGTTGCACTACATACATAGTTAAAAGCAACAAAGATAATTGAAATTTGTTACTAGATTTCTGTAGATGCCAATAATAAAATATTTGCCATTTGATACAAACTGCATGTGTTCCCAACAGATATCTTTTACCCCCTGGCCTCTCCTTATTTTTTTGTAACTAATTTACCTTATCAGCAACATTGAAATCTTTCACTGAACATCTTATTCCATTTCTAATTCAACCTCTACATTTCCCCCTATCAGGAATAATTATAAGTCAGTTGCAAGGTTAAGTTACAGAACCAAATCTATACCATAGGGGAATTTATTTTCTTCTTTTCTGTTTTATTCTCTTCTTTTCCTTTTTCTTCTTTTCTTAACTCTTACCTTCGGTATTAGAATTGATACTATCAGTTTGAAGGAAGAAGAGTGGTAAGGACTAGGCAACTGGAGTTAAGTGTTTTGCCCAAGGTCACACTGCTAGGAAATATCTGAAGCCGGATTTGAACCCAGATAGGTCTGACTCCAGGCCAAGTGCTCTATCCTTTGAGCCACATAATTGCCTTTATAGATAGGGGGACTTCCAAAGCCTTTTGGAGATGGGTACAGGTTGGAAGCAGAATGAAGAATTAAAGTGCTTACTCAAGGAGTCAGGAGTAAGTAGTAGTCATATCAATTCTATTCTGAGCTCCTTGAAACCAAAACTTTTTCTTACAATCAGTCTTACACTTCTTTTAATTTAGAAGTCATTTTCTCTCCAGATTGCTCATGACTCTGACCTCTCCTGTGCACTTTGTCCATTTCAATTTGTAGTTATTTGTGTATATGTCTTATGCTACCTCTTTGAGGTAAGAACTCAGATTTTAAAAAAAGTTCTTAATTTCAGTGCCTAACATAGTGTCTTAATAATTAATTCACTGTTGAATTAAAATGACTAGAATTGGATTGTTGGATGGAATTGAATTTCAAGGCATATAATGCCTATTTAATTTGCTTTGAAACTCACCTTCCTAAATGAACTAAATTGAACTTATTGCTATTCAACTTTAATCCTGTAATGTTGGTGATCTTATCATATTTCAAAATCTCCAGTTAAATGATAACCATATTCATGGATTGCAGTGTCTAGTTTTTCTTTCATTCCTTCATCCAATTATTCAACAAAAATTTAAGGTTCTACTATGTGCATTTTTTTTTTATTATCTCATATCTTAAAATCTCCAGACTTTTCTTGAAAAGTCTTGACAAATTTTAAAAACATCAATGAAAAGCAAGAGAATTCAGTGAATTTTTAAGAAGTTTCCTTTCTATACATCTAAATACTGTTATTAGATATTATGGATAAGTACTGTGGTTTCAATTTTCTAGTTTATTCTTCAATATGAAAATAAGAATGTATTTTGGTTTGTGAGAAGGTAGTAATTTAAAATCCCTTGAAGTAAATACTGGGCTTGTCTTCATTTTCTTTGGTACAATATTTATCACTCAAATCATTAGAACAAAATGTTCATTGCAGCAGAATTTAATGCCTATGAACATGAACTACTGAAAAGCCATAACACTGATTCAAATAGACAACAGGGTAAATAAGAACTGTAAATTTGTTTGTAATTTTAAAATCTCCGACTTGTTGAAAAGTTTCATTTATGAACTATGCTGAAAAGACTTCTATCTAGCAATCAGATAATTATAGCAAAAAAAAAAATTACAGTCATTGGCAGGGCTCAGAAACAGGGAGATTTAAAGTAAGTTGAAAAAATACTAATCAAGTATAGCTGAGATTCTACCAAACGAAACTGAACCAAGTCAAACCCTCAAGCGTAAGTGAGTATTTAAGTTTACGCAGTCATTTGAGAACAAAGTCTATTGGAACACCCAGTTTCTTCACTTTTATCATTTTATCATTTTTATTATATTGTGGAGGGATACTTGTGTCTGGTAATATATCAATGTACTAAAGACCCATAATTTCATGATATTGGGCATTGGGTTCCTAAAAATTAAGCACTTAAAACATCTAAAAATAAGACTTTAGGGGCAGCTGGGTAGCTCAGTGGATTGAGAGCCAGTCCTAGAGATGGGAGGTTCTAGGTTCAAATCTGGCCTCAGACACTTCCCAGCTGTGTGACCTTGGGCAAGTCACTTGACCCCCATTGCCTAGCCCTTACCACTCTTCTGCCTTGGAGCCAATACACAGTAATGACTCCAAGATGGAAGGTAAGGGTTTTTAAAAAAAATAAGACTTTGGAGAAATTGTGACATTGATTTCATGTGATAAATTAATCTATTACCACGTATTTCTTAAATACCTACTATGCTCCAGGCACTGTGATGAGCACTAGAGATATATAGAGACAAAATCTAGGGAAAAAAGTGGTTTGTAAAAGTCACATTTGCTAGTCCTGAACCAGGCCTCAGACAATCAATCAACAATCATTTACCATATGCCTAGACCTGTTTTAGGGGATGTGAAGGCAGCTGGTGGTACAGTGGATAGAGTTCTGGGCCTGGAAGCAGTAAGACCCACCTTCCTAAACTAAAATCTGACCTTGGACACTTAGAAGCTGGGTGACCCTGGGAAAGTCACTTAATTGAGTTTGCTTCTGTTCACTCATCTGTAAAATGAGCTGGAAAAGGAAATGGTAAGCCATTCCATTATTCTGGTGAGAAAACCCCAAATGGGTTCACAAAGAGTCAGATATGACTAAAAAACAACTGAATGACAAATATATTTTATGCCTGCAAAGACCTTGCAATGCTGGCCTTACCCAGTCAGTGTCAGTCCATAGAGTGGGAGATCAGATGGTTATAGGAAAAAAAGGAATTTGCTCAATTCTTTGGACTAGAATGCTACTTATAGCTTTTGTTTTACAAAAGGAGAAATGATTCATCTGCCTGTAATTAACTGAGGCCTGACAGCTTTTCAGAAACACACCCTTAGTGCCTTAAATTTTATTCTATTTTCTACTTCAGGTGGTATGCATTTTAAGTCCTTTCTTTTGGGACTTTTCTGCAAAAGGAATACTGAAATTATAACAGAATACATTTCGATGTACATGTATGGATTTGATATTGTTATAATTTGACATTTCTTGAGGACCTTTATAATTATAAAATGTTGTGATGCACTATGACTATCTGGGAACTTCTCAATATTATAGTCTCTAATTAATTAGCCAAAATACACAATAGAAATTTAACCAATTTTTGGAGTCTATCAGTATATAACAGTCATAAAATTGGAAGCTGAAAAGAATAGATTTGTCAACTTTTCTTTTAAATAATAATACCCAGCTATAGCAGCCTATCAGTGTAGACACAAAAGTGATAGATTCCATAGAAGCTCAAAGACATTCTGACGTGTGCAAAGATACCTGGTAATGGAATTCAGTCATTTATAGGTATTCCACACAATGAAAGAATGATTCACTTTTTGTTGAACTTCACATATAGCAAAATTTTTGTCAGTAGCTGAATTCTGTTCTTTAATTAGTCATCTGTTAGCAAAATTAGTCGTGATGTTTAGCTCTTTTTTAAGATGGTGTCACTGACTTACTTTATTTGAATGGTCCTTCTAAGGGAAAAGAATACAGACCTTAAAAATCAGTAAGACCTTAACAGAATCTCAGATTGAAAGGGACCCTAGAGGTCATCTCGTCCAAAAGTAGTCCATACCTAAACAAGAGTCCCCTCTATAACACATCTACAAATAGAGGAGGAATCTGTCACCCACCTTACCTTTACATAATTTTAATCATCAGGAAAGTTTTGTTTTCACCTTACATCAAGTTTAAATGGATCTTTTTTTTTTTTTCAATTGCCCCTCATTACTTCTAGGTCTGTGCAGCATCCAATCAGAACAAGTTAATTCTCTTTTCCATGTGTTATCTCTTCTAATACTTAGGAATGGTTATCATGCCCTAGCTACAACTACAAAAAGTAAGGGTGAGAGAATATTCATCAAAACTAGTATTTCCTCATTATTTTCATGTCTCAGAATCTCTCAAGCAGATAGAGGGGTCAGAGGAGGCCGGGAGAGTAGTAAAGGGTAGTTTTGATAGCATGGCTATATTTTAGGTGAAGAGTCCCTCAGTATATCTTAGTGTGAAGACAATAAGAACTTTTGGAAAGTTCAGCATCCAGAAGAAAATAGCATTAAGGGCTAGACAGTTTCTTCTTGGCTTAGACATTAAAAAAAATATCTTTGGGCTTTCTGGATAGGTTTGGCCAAGTCTTTTATCCTGGCTAAATATTCCCCAACCAGTCCTTGTGTAGTATGATTTAGAGACCCTTCCCCATCCTGTATTTTATGCTATCTGAAAATGTTGTACCCTGTACTGAATATGACACTCCAAATGTGGTCTGACTGGAACAATTGGACTCAGGTCCCTAGGTCTAGGTACTATGCTTCTCATAATGCAGACAAAATAAATAGCATTAGTTTTCTTATCTTTCATATCACATTGTTGATTCAACTTGAGATTGCTCTCTACTAAAACTATGGGATCTTTTCTAGACAAACCTCTGTTTAGTGACCACTCCCCATTGAAATTGACTTTTTAAACTCAAGTGTGAGATTTTACATTGATCCTTATTAAATTTCACAATTTTAGATTTGGCTTAGTATTTTGACCTGTCAAAATCTTTTTGGTCCCCAGCTCTTATCCAGTAAATTTACTTGGGATCATCTTTCATAATTTCATAATTGTACCATCTTTGCCTTTGTTCAAATCACTGATAAAATATTAAGTGGAGCACATCCAGAATTTAATTAGAATTTGTCCAGGTTTGAGACCCTGCTTTGTCATGTATAAACTATAAGTCATTTCATGCTCTCACATTAAACAGTTGTGAGAAAGTACTTTGTGAACTGTAAAATCTCAGCTATTTTTATAAACTTCCTTTTTGCAGCACCCCTATAAATGGAAGAGTAGAGGCATCATGATTAATATTTTCCAGATGAAGTTTACACCCAGATAATATGTGACCTGAAGGAGGCCATCAGTGAAGTTAGAAATGAAAGAAGCCAAGACCTAATCTTCCATCTGCATCTTGGTCCCTACAGTATAAGCATGTTGACTGCTACCTATCTTGGTCACATTGCACAACATGTAGGTGTGTGGATAAAATCATGACAGTATTTCACCTTTAGGGAATTATGGAGCAACTTTTCTAACCTACATCTGTAAAATGGGGATAATAGGAACATCTATCTCACATTATTGTTGTAAAGAGCACATGAAAAAATATGTGAAACACTTCATAAACTTTAAAACACTATACAAATGCTTACTATTATTATTAGTAGTAGTATCCAACTGATAGAATGTAAAACAAAGATTATGTTCATACATGTTGATATGGCTAATTTACAAATAATTTAGATTAATGATATCCATTTGGGGGAGCCAAGGGCTCTAGTTTCTTCCTTTAATTACTGCTTGATGGTGTAACCTTTAAAACAGATCTCTTCAACAAACTTCATATTAATTTTTTTTCTGAATTTCACAACACAACATTGAGCATTTCTAGATACACAATAGAATAAAACAATAGAATTGTATGTTCTCAAAATCTCTAGATTTACATATATATATATATATAGTAGTCTCTCGGTAACTGAGGATGACAATTGTCTTTGTGCATTTTCATCTATGATAGATGAGTGTGCACAAAAACACTTGTGCATGAAGGAGATTTAAGTGGAAAAATTACATACACACACACACACACACACACACACACACACATATATATGTCCCTTCCCACCTAGTTCTGCTTACTTTACTTTGCATCGGTTCATGTCTTCCCATGCTCCCTATGCTTCTTCTTCATATTCCTTGTATCTTATGGAACAATAATATTCCAAATATATGCCACAATTTTTTAGCCACTCCCCAAACAAAGGACATCTACTTTGTTTCCAGTGTCTTGCTACCACAAATTCTGTTGTGAACATTTTGGTGTTCTATCTTTGATCTCCTCGGAATATATGGTTGAGCCAATCATTGTAGACATTTTTGTCACTTTTTAAAGCATAATTCAAATTGCTTTTCAGAGTGGTTGGAGTACTGTTCTACCATTAGTATGCCTCTCTTACCATGGCCCTATTTCTATCTTTTGTCCTCTTTGCCAGTTTGATACATGTGAATTATTTTAATTTGCATTTCTTTTATTATTTAGTGATTTGAGCTGATCTTTCAAATGATTGTTAATAGTCCAAAATTCTTCTTTTGAGCACTTTTTTCCCATAGTCTTTTATAACTGAAAATGTCCCCAAAAAGCAGTGGGAAACAGAATAAACAAATAAGTTGTTATGTTGCCCAGGAGCCACAAACAGGGTGGTATTTTTACTAGCAACAGGCTAGAAATTGATGAATTGTTCACTTTTTCAAGTTTTATCATCGTTAATTATAGAAGATTTTCATAGTTAATCAATGAACTTGAAATTAAGCACTTACTATGTACCAGACATTGTACTAATAGAACGTTAGAACCAGAAGGAACCCTAGAGGACATTCATACCAATCCTTTCATTTTGCAGCTGACAAAATAAGACCCTGAGAAACGGAATGACTTTTCTGAGAGGGTAGCACAACTGAAAGTAGACCTATACTTTCCTCCCCAACTCCTTCTGATGGTCAGAATCAATGAGTTTGCCAATTTTAGATGTTCGATAATTTTGATCTTTAACAGGGGGCCAGGATAACACCCCCCTGTGTTTTCAGGATACCTGTCTAGGCAATTAGTCATTACTTTTTATGGTACTTTAAATAATTATAATTCTTGCCTACTAAGTTTTATGCAAGAATTTCTTTTCACTGTTTCAAAAAGATATAGTGAGTGATAATGGTCTCTTCAAAAACTCCTGCCTCCCTTCTCCTCACACCTCAGTCCCCCTCCCCATTTCTTATACAGAAAAACTTACAACAGTGGGGGAAGAATAACTTTGTTTCATTACATTTGAATCAAATTGGAATCATTTACAGAATCCACCCAGATCTTTACTCCACATAGGTTTTAATGGAGAAGTAAGTTATGAAAAGCCTAATTTTTGCCTAATTGTTTAACTTGATTATTATGGTTATTTACACATATCCTACAACTACCAGTGAATATAATCTTTAATGAATATGACAGATGCTAGCTAGAAACTATAAAGTCACCAGTAGGAATTTCTTCTGGCATCTCTGAAAGTAATCAAATTCTACCCAAGGGCTTTCTGGGAATGAACTCTCTCCTTCTTCAAACCAATTCTCCAAAGGGAGATTTTGTCCCATGAGTTAAAGCCTAACTCTTCTTATATTTCTTTTACTCAGGGTCATCACAACAGGATAAATAGTGGGATGAAATGGAGTCCTGGATTTGGAGTAAGAAGATCTGGGTTCAAATCCCAGCTCTTCCACTACTTGTGTAATCTTGAGCAAATCACTTAATCAATATTATCATGTTTCCTCATTTATAAAATGGGGAGAGAGAGAAAAGTGGATTAATTTCTTGCTACAACAGAAAGTTCAGCTCTGAATGTTTTGGAACTTATGGGACCTTTATTTTTCTTCTCCTTTGATCCCATTGGCATATATCCATGGATCAAAGGGCATAGACATTTTTATCACTTTTTTAAAAAAGCATAATCCCAAATGACTTTTCAGAATGGTTTAGACCCATTCTTTGTTGTTTAGTCATTTTTCAGTTGTGCCCAACTCTTTGTGCTTCCATCTAGGATTTTTCTTGGCAGAGATGTTAGAGTGGTTTACCATTTTCTTCTCCAGTTTATTTTACAGATGAGGAAATGGAGGCAAATAAGTTAAAGTGACTTGTCCAGGGTCACAGAGCTAGTAAGTATCTTAGGCTGGATTTGAATCTTCCTGACTTCAGTCCCAGGCCTTTATCCACTGTGCCACAGTATTCATTGTTCTACTAATAGTGTATTTGTATGCTTGTCTTTCCATAGCCCCACTAGTATCGACTATTCCCATCCTTTGTCATCTTTGCCAATTAAATTATATATGAGAATTGTATTGATTTCCATTAAAAAATTATTTAGTGATGGTCAGACTGTATGACCTCCCAAGTACCTTCTAGTTCTAGACATATAATTTTATGATCTATCTCTAATACTTCAAAAAGTCTATAATATCACTTTGGCAGGCAATACCTCTAGCCAAAAGATCACAACCCCTTTATGCATTCATGAGCAACCTTAATTAGTTGCTGTGGGAAAAATAAAATGAAACAAAAACAACTAGTGGTCTACCTTGTGACAAACCTCTCAAAACCTGGCTCCTAAAACAACTATGGACTTTCATTGGGACCATACTCAAATCCAGACCAACTTTACAGGATAGATCAGAGTCCGTGCTGTGTACTGGCATAAACATTAAGAAGTCAAGGTCACCAGGATCAGAACGGAACTGTATTACAGGTACGGCAAGCTGAAATGGGTTTAAGTTGTATAGGAAGCAAGTACTTCCTGATAATATGTGTTGCAAATTGGATTAGGTTACCAAGGGAGATTCTAGAACTTCTTTCCTAGAAGATCCTTAAGAAAATGATAGATAATATGGAGCTATGTCTCTGTGATGATTAGCAAGCATAACTAGGTCACGCTTTTCAAGGAGTTCCTAGCACCTTGTTTCTCATTTTTTACTTAGCCAGTGAAAATAGCAAGTGTAATGTTAAAAGTTAATAAGCACTTGTCATCGTTCATTTTTAGAGTCACCTGTCACCATTAATTTTGGGGGGTAGAAGCACGTCTGTTGCTCAGTCCTTTTAGTCTTGTCCAAATCTTTGTGATCTCATTTGGGATTTTCTTGGCAGAAATACTGGAGTGGTTTGCCATTTTCTTCTCTAGTTCATTTTACAGATGAGCAAATTGTATAAGTTCACTTATCCAGGGTCACCGAGCTAGTAAGTGTCTGAATTCAGATTTGAACTGGTGTCCTTTTGACTCCAGACCCAGTGCTCTATCCACTGAGCAACTTAGCTGCCCCTTTGGACTCTTTATGACCACATTTGGAGTTTTCTTTGCAAAGGTACAGGAATGGTTTGTAATTTCCTTTTCCAACTCATTTGACAGATGAGGAAACTGAGACTAACAGAGTTAAATGGCTTGCCCAAGGTCACATAGCTATTAAAGTGTCTGAGGCCAGATTTGAACTCAGAAAGATGAGTCTTCCTACCTCTAGGCTCAGCACTCTATCCACTTTGCCATCAACTTCCCCAGAGCACTTAAGCATTTATCAAATGAGGGCATGTGTTCAAGTAAATCAGTCAGTCAGCAGGCCCATACTGAGCACATTCTATGTACCTTGTACTCTGCTAAGAATTGGGATCCAAAAAAAGGGAAAGACAAAATTCCTGTCCTTAAGGAGCTCACATTAGGAGACAACCACATGCAAACAGCTGTATACAGAGAAAACGGAAATTGTTTGGGTAAATGGAATAATTGAATGAGAATTTGGAAGTCCTGTTAATATCTACATCTATGGGACATGTATGCGAAAGATCTCCTGTTTGTATTGATGCACCTGACTTTACACTTAAGGCAATTAAAAGTATGAAAATGTTTCTTAATGCAGAAGCACAAGAGAGGCAAATCTAGGTAAATCTACCTGGTTTCTATTGAGCTGTCTTTGATAGGGAGGCTTAGAAATACTTCTCTCTAGGGGAGTTAGATAGCACAGTGGATGGAAAGTCAGTCTGGAGAATCTGAGTTCAATCTGACCTCAGCTGTGTGACCCTGAATAAGTTACTTAACCCCAATTGGCTAGCCCTTAGTGGATTTTCTTTCTTAGAATTAACTCTAAGATAGAAGGTAAGAGTTAAAAAAAAAAACAAAGAAATTGTGCAACTCAGGGGCAAGAAAGCAAAGGAAGCTGTCAAATATTCCAGGGGATACTAAAGAACATCCTTTTCTGGAAATAAATAGCTAGAATTAGAAATGATTGAGATCTCTTCTGATCCTACAATCCTCTGATGGACAAAACCAGATTTCTTCACTACTTTGATATTAATGAAAAGGACCAGAGACGGTAAAAAGAGCACAGGATTTAGGTTAGGAGGACTTGGATTTGAATTCAGGCTCTGACACTTGCTCTCTGCCTGACTCTGGTCAAGTTATCATCCTCTTTAGGCATCAGTTTCCTTTTTTGCAACCTGAGGCAAAAGGACCTACTGGCTTCCAAGGTAGCTTCTACCCCTACCATTCTGGTCCTAGGATCTCATGAAATATCTTGGGGCAGAGGAAGGAGGGCTGGTTTAAATGAAGACCCTGCTCCTTATTCCCTGAGCCTCTGTGATCTCCCGCTTTGCTGTCTGCCAAATGAGACGGCTGGACTAAGCGATGCACAAGGTCCCTTCCAGCTCCAAATTTGTGATCCCGCTATCCTCCCGCCTTGCATTCTTCTGTCTCTCCCTGACAGTTATACCTCTGAGCGTAGTTCTACTGGCTGCCTGTATACCAGCAAATGGCTTTCTGAACACAGGTTGCTGCGCCCAAAGTTGTTCACACTCTGGCAACATTTCGTTTGTCAGAGTTCCTCACAATGTGTACTTCAAACACATTCTCCAGGGCTTTTGGCTCAGGCCATCTGTTAGTTTGGAAGACCGGATCTCAATATGTTGGTGACTGGACTAGAGCACATTCTGTCCCTGTCTTTTGCAACTTCCTCCTACAGGAAAGATCTTCCTCTTGGAATTTATAAAGGAGAGACCCAAATCGACTGTGTTCTATTATTTTTAAACTGGTTCTGATTTGCTTGTGCTGCTAACTTTGTTTTTAGACAGCTTTTGCTCAATGCTTAAAGAAGATTGCCTGCCTTATAGTCAGAAACCTGGTGCAGAAGGCTAGTTCCTCTTCTTTTATCTCAGTGTTCCCATCTGTAAAATGGAACCATGGTAAAAACCTCACTATGTAGACCTTTATTACACCCTGCTTTCTCTCAAAGAGCTTATGCTCTATTTGGGGGGAAGGGAAAGAGGCTGAGAAATACAAGTACAAATATAAGATGAATATAATACAAAAAAATTAAGTATGCTAGAGCTAGTGTCATGGGGGCAGGAGGGGGAGAAGTCTTCTTGGAGGATTTGGTATAGAAATTGTATCTTCAGGGAAGAAAACTTATTATAACATGGAAAGCTCATGGTGAAGGTCACCTACAAAGGCTATATTTGGTTCATGGATATGTTATTATGCAACTGTGATTATTTTATGACACCATTTGTATTTATTAGCACAAGAATCTAGAACTATGTAGAGTCCTGAGATAAAAAGAAAAGGGTGAGTCCACGTTTCATCAAGGCGAAACCCAGAGACAACAGGATTGAGTAGCTATGCCCAGGTAGGTGTAGGAGCACCCAGGTATTTCATTGGTGCCAATAGAGGGCGGCAGAAGCCTTACTTGGGGTCAGCAGTGATCCACTTACACTCAACTGGGGTTCCATTAATACTCTAGAGAAGGACAGAAACAGTATGTAGGGCAAGTCTGGGAAATCCAAAGGAAGTAGGCTAAAACAGCAGGAAGCCTGTGTTATAGGCTTTTCTGTGTCACAGAAAATAGGTAACCACAAAACAAGAGGGATCTGAGGTCAGGACAGGCAGAGAGAATAGCGGGCAACTACATTGAGAGGGAATAAGGGGAGAAAAACAGAACAGAAAGGCTAGAGGTGAAAGAATGGGCAGGTAGGTGTGTGAGGAGCAAGAGAGCAAGCCAGAAATGACTGAAGATTGAACAAGGTCTGTGGGAAGGAGTCCCTTTGGCCTGCCTTACACTAGGCAGCCCAATCTTTTGGCTCTGAAGAGTATTATGGCTTTAATTAGCCAACCAGGATCTCACAGCTAAGGTCAAGTAAGATGGTCTCAAATGAGAAAACCCAAGAACTACTTTAAGTTAGTTACTTTAATTTCTCTATTCAAAGTCAAAGAATGGTTGTCAGGTAGTTAAGATTTAACTAACTTAAATATTTGGTTTCAGAAATAATAACTTCTGACATATTGTTTAGAAGCTTATATCCATTATCTCATTTGATATTCATATCAAATTGATGAGAGATATCTTCGTTTTCCAGTTGAAAAATCTGAGGCTCTGAACTTCTCTAAGATTACGGAGGATACCATCATTCTTCTGGTCTTCCAACATCGCAACTTTGACTCCTAAATCTCACTAATTGTACATATCCAATTAGTTGCCAGATTTTATTCCATGTGTCTTATGCCAGAAGTTAGTAAAAAAGTTAGCAAACATTTATTACTTCTTCTTCCATTAGTTAATCTGCTTGGCTCCAGAGAATAACGTGCCTCGTGGATCCCTCTCTCCTTTTCCAGTTTTCTTTTGTGTGTTGTCTTCTCCTAATAGATTGGAAATTCCTCAAGAGCACGGATTAACTTTTTCTTATTTGTAACCCCAAGTGCTTAGCCTAGTGCCTGATACAGAGTAGACACTTAACACATGCCTACATAATAATTAAATTATTATGTGCCTACTATGTTCCAGGTTCTCTGTTAACTGCTGGAGATACAAAGAAGGACAAAACATCTCTTATATAGCACAAACGTTCTGGTCTCTCTATCCCTGAACCATTCAGACAGTACTTGCTCCTTGGGGGACTAGGGTACTCTAAGGTATTTGTTAGAAGTCTTTTCTCTACTTCCATCTGCTTGAGCCCCTACTGGTTATGTTCCTTCTGTTCTTAGGGGCCAGTGACTAGCACATTCACACAAGCCACCTCTCCACCCCCAATTCCACCTCTGAGAATATTTATTTTCTTTCTGTGCTCAAGTCAAGTGCTGCTTCTTTCCTATCTCTTCCTTGCCTCACTGGCTACTGCTCTCCTTCAAATTACTTATATTCATTTTCCTTTCTTTGTATGCATTATACACTCCCTCCTTAAAATAATATAAGGTCTCTGAGGGCAGAGATTGTTTTCCCTTTGTATTCTCCGAACCTAGACCAATGCTTAGGTTTTTTTTTTCCCCTCTGAATTGAAGAATGTTATAGTCATTACCTGATTAAGTGAATGAAGATACTGCAAGACTTTATACTTGTGATTTTTAAGGTGGTCTGGTCAGTTGCCTTCCCCTTAGGTACTCTTAGGAATGGAAACTGGAGAAGGGATCAGCTATGTGCCACATTTCAACTCAATTATGCAAAACAAATTTGGTAACCTCACAGTTTGATATATTCTCAATAGTATATTAGAGGCACTAGAAACCAAGCCACAAACCCTGACCTCAAAACATGTTCTGGCACATTATGATAATAACACAAGAAACTGAAGGAAAAACAACCTTGCTGCCATCATCGTTCCTCCCAACCTCTCTGTTTATTCCCAGCTATACTATTCCCAGTTACCATGACCATTGAGACCCCTTACCATATTTTAGCACTCTCTATAACGAAGTTGACTTCATGCTAACTACTGCTTGCCATATATACATGAGTGGTTTACCTGTTTCATGACAGACCTAACTATCACTCAAGGCATTACAAATAATTACTTCTTAGCAGTTCCCAAAATGGCAAGTGCTATAGAAAGGACATTCTCATGTTAAACCAGAACCTGGACCACTTTTCCAGCCTTGCAGCATCCCAGTCTTCTGACATGGATGCTGAACATCAGTCTTTTTGAGGAAGACTGGCTGATGTGCTAGTGCTATCAGGATTGGAAATGTCCCAATTTTCAAAAAAGGAAAAGAAAATACTTCAGGATATCAAACTTGACATGCACCGTGGCTAATTATCAATTATGACATTGGAAACATTACTTCATATTTCTGAGTCTCAGTTTCCTCATCTATAAAGTGAAGAGTTTCTATGTTATGATCTTCAGGTGTCTTCCATCCACTATTAATTTTATATCACAAAGAGGAACATTTTTAGAATGGCCATTTAAACAAATGGCTTCTGAATATGTAGGGAAGGGAGTAATAATCCATATACGCTAACACAGTGTCATTTAGAAAAAAATCATGTTAAATTTTTTCACAAAGTTACCCAACTGACATAGTGTTATAAGAATGCTAGGAGATTATAATTGCATTTGAAAATCTCAAACTATCCAGTTAAGACTTATTGCTATTGTTGTTGTTCAGTGGCTTTCAGTCATGTTTGACTCTTTGTGACCCCATTGGAGTTTTCTTGGCAGAGATACTGGAATGGTTTACCATTTCCTTCTCTAGCTCATTTTACAGATAAGGAAAACTGAGGCCAATAGAATTAAGAGATTTGCCCATGGTCTTTCTGCCTTCAGGCCTAGTACTCTATCTACTCTATCCATTGCACTCGATTCACTAGCTCTACAATATCTCTCACATTCCTTCCTTCCTCCCTATTCCTGCTGCCACCATCCTAATATAGCTTCTTATTACCACCCACCTTCATCCTAACAGACCTTCCTACCTTCACTCTCTCTCCTCTTCGATCCATCCTTCATACTACTGCCTCATATCTTGCTTATGCACAGATGTGGTCATAGAATCAAAGGATCACAGATCTAGGGCTCTAGAGCACATAGGAGTGCCTTCATATGACCCAACTCTCTCATTTTTAAAGATGAGGCATATAGGAATTAAATGGTTTTTCCAAGGTCAGATACTTTTACTTTTTTTTAACTATATTATGCTACCTTCCTAGTACCTTTCTGTTTCATCATTTCCCTGCTCAAAATCCATTAGTAGCTTACTATTTATTTGCACTGAGTAAAATTTCCCAAGTCTAGGACCCAAGACCCTTGGCAATCTAGTATCTTTCTATCTTGCCAACTTAGAATCCTAAAACTCCCCTCAGCATACCCTTATATCTTAAGCCAAATTGGGTAAAATCATCTCCAACAACACGCTTTCCTGCTTCCATGCCTGTCTTCAAACTGTTGCCTGTGCCTGGAATTTCTTCCACTGCCTCTACTTGATGAATTTCTACTCATCCTTTAAAACCCATAGTGGGTTCCACTTGATATTGCAGATATATTAATTACTATATGTCTTCATGTTGAGTGGATAACCACTTTTCTGGTTTGTATTCCAAGAGGTGGAGATGCCTCTTGAGGTTGTTTCCAATTTTAAAATGACGTTTCTCTTTTTATAGTTCAGTATCATTTCTGACATCTTAAACTCTTTTCATACTTTAACTTTTTTTTTTCAATTTTGATCCCCAAACTCCAATTTTGCTCATTCATATCTCTGGACCACAGACACACATCCACACTTTAGGCTTCTGCCTCCTTCCTTGGGTTTGGGTGAAAATACTCCCTCTACCATCCCCACCCCATCCCTTGCTCATTACCTTCTACATGCTTCTAGTTCCTCCTGACCCCAGTTTCCGAAGTAGATGCCCTACATTATAGCTGATTCCATAAAGGGCTCTTGGCTTTTATGGTCTTATTGCTGGTCTCATTTCTAGTTGGAGTCAGGATTAACAAGCTATTGAAACCATAGGCCCTCTGGCTGGATAGCAGTAAAATGATGTTAATCTGGCAACTAATGGTTTTAGGATCACAAATATGTGGAGCAGGAAGAAAATAATTATTGTCAGTAGCTCTGATAAGAGCAACTGTTAGAAATTTTTAGAAGACTTTGAATGATAACTTTAGGAGGGTGCCTAATCCATGCCCAAAAGATGTGGTGACTTTAATTTAAATGAATTTAAAACAGGGGTCTCCAAACTATGACCTGCGGGCCACACATGGCCCCCTGAGGCCATTTATCCGGCCCCCACCGCACTTCCAGAAGGGGCACCTCTTTCCTTGGTGGTCAGTGAGAGGAGCACTGTGTGTGGTGGTGCTGCAAAGTGTGGTGTTGCTACTTCCAGTGACATAATCCTTTGCATGGTGCCTTATTCTGAGAGTAACTGAAGGAGAATGAGGCACTACGCAAAGGATTATGGGACTGCATAATGGAAGACGTCAGCATGGTGAGCAGCGATTTGGAGGAGGGGATTCCGCACTGTGCATACTGCTGCCCGGTATAGTGGTGGCAGTGATGGGCCTGTGCAAGGTGTGACAGGCCCATCACAGCCAGCACTGCAGCCTCCAATATCCCAGACAGTGTATACAGTGTCACAGGTCCAGCACTGCCTCTAGTACTGAATACAGGCATTGGATAACAGTGATCTGGCCTGTGACACCAGCGGTGGGCCTCTACTGTGAGAAGCCTGCCACTGACACTGGGTGTTTTATAAGACACTCCCTGTTTTTTTTGGGTCAAATTAATATAAGACAGTGTCTTATTTTTGGGGAAACATGGTAGTACAATGGCCCCCATTCTCCCCCAGATACACAACATAATGGTCCCAATGGGGGAGGAAGGGGGCCATTGTACTGTGTAGTAATGTGGGGAGAGACTTTTGGGCAAAGGAAAGTTATAGAGGCCATTATGTTATGCATCTGGGGGAGTGTGGTTGCCATTGTACTATGTGGGGGAAGTGAGGCATGTGTTTTTTGTATTACCGTCTATAATTACAGATCTATAAATACAGACTGCAAGAGGACACACACAAGTATTGTGCCTTCTTTTTTCCTGCTGTGGAATCTGATCGCAAGGATCTTACCCATGTGATCAGATTCCTCTGTGAGTTCACAGATCTCAGCGCAGTTTGCACAGGGTAGGTGATGGAGGAACCGGCTTTATAATCATGCTGGTTTACACACCTCACCAGTGTGAGCCTGAGGTAAAAGTAGAGTTCCACCAATATGGCCACTGGTGAGGCTGAAATGATGTGGACTGGGAAGGCTGCATTGATGGACACAGATCAGACTGTACTGATGGGCAGTGCAGTCCATATGCCTCTGTGTGGGCAAAATTATTGTTGGTATATTGTTTTTGTAGGTCTGTATATAGATATGTATATATATATCTGTTGGTATTTTACTAATAGCAACTTGGAATCCCTAGGAAACAATGATGTTAAGAAAGAGAAAAATTGTCTCGGAGTGTAGGATGTTCAAAGAACAGTGGACTTGTGATTACTTTTTCATGTAGTACAAGGAAAGAGCTGTGTGTTTGATATGCCAGACTATAGTGTCTGTGTGCAAAGAATACAATTTGCATCGACATTATCAAATTCAACATAAAGATAAATGTGATTGTTTGATCAGAGATGTGAGAAAAGATAAAATATTGAAACTGAAAAATGCATTGACAACTCAGCAAAATACTTTTGTGAAGCAGGAGCAGCTAAATATTTCATCACTGTGAGCAAGTTTTCAAGTTGCCAAGCTAATAGCATGCATTGGCAGACCATTCATGAAGGGAGAATTTGTTAAAGAGTGCCTTCTTTCTGTTGCCAAAGAGATGTGTTCAGAAAAAGCAGACTTATTTAGTACAGTTAGTCTTTCAGGATTTACAATTACACGAAGAATTTAAGAAATGGGAGACAATTTGCATCAGCATTTGCAAAACTCTGCAAGAAAACTTTCCAATTTTTCCCTTGGCATTCGACAAGAGCAATGATGTTCATGATTCTGCACAACTTCTAATTTTTATTTATGGGATGAATGACAATTTTGAAGTCACGGAAGAGCTTGCTGCACTGCAAAGTATCAAAGGAACAACTACAGGAGAGGATATCTATGAAAAGTTTTCCCAAACTGTGAAGGATTTGGAGCTAGACTGGGCTAAACTAGCTAGTGTGACAACTTATGGTGCTCCTAGCATGATGGGGTCTAAGAAAGGAGTAATTGCTCACATTAACCAAGAGATGGACAAATATAACCATTCTCATCCAACAGTCATACACTGCCTCATCCACCAACAAGCGCTACTATGTAGTAAATCACTGAAGTGGGACTCTGTTATGAAATTTGTGCTATCTTGTGTTAACTTCATTAGAGCTAATGCACTAGACCATAGACAATTTGAGGAATTTCTGTCTGAGTTAAATGTTGCCTATGAAGATGTTCTGTACCACAGAGAAGTCCATTAGCTAAGTTGAGGGAGAGTTTTGAGACATTTCTATGACTTACTCCCACAGATTACAGCTTTTATGCTTTCAAAAAACAAAGAAGTACCAGAGCTCAATGATGCAGAATGGACAGCATGCCTTTCTGACAGATGTAACACAGCTACTCAACAGTTTCAATGTGCAACTTCAAGGAAAAGGGAAGCTCATCTGTGATATGCAATCACATGTGAAAGCATTTGAAGTAAAATTAGGCCTCCTTATCAAACAAGTGAAGGAGGAAAATTTCTGCCATCTCCCCTTAACTCAACATCTTTTAGCAGAAAAACCCTTGATTGCATTCCCAAAAGAAACATGTGTGGATTCACTGGAAAAGTTGCAAAAAGAGTTCCAAATCAGATTTAAAGAGCTTCATCTCCATGAACAGGACAGACAACTTTTCCATAACCCATTTTCTATTGACATTGAAAATGTGAATACAATTTACCAAATGGAACTGACTGAACTGCAGAATTATGACTCTCTGAAAGACACATTCAAGTCAAGCATCTTGCCTATTTTCTATGCATTTCTCCCCTCTGAGACATATCCTAATCTCAGGAAACATACACTCAAAATGGCAACCATCTTTGGTAGCACTTATGTCTGTGAACAGACTTTTTCCAGAATGAAACATATGAAATCTCCAACCAGATCTAGACTAACTAATGCACACTTGCATCACTTGTTATGACTAGCAGTGACAAATATGGAACTGAACATTGACCATCTCATTAGCCAAAAGCAGGCCCATAGTTCCCATTGAAATACTGGTCAGTTTGTTGATTTAAATTTACTTGTTATTTATTTTAAATATTGTATTTGTTCCCTTTTTTTTTACTTTAAAATAATATATGTGCAGTGTGCATAGGGATTTGTTCATAGTTTTTTTTAATAGTACAGCCCTCCAATGGTCTGAGGGACAGTGAAATGATCCCCTGTGTAAAAAGTTTGGGGACCCTTGCTTTACAGCTTAATCATTCCCTAGAATGATTGCAGAAAGAACAAGCAATTATAAAACCAGTAAGAAGATATGGAGCTTCTGAGGGAGGAGATCCAAGCCAATGTAATTGAAAGTCAGCCAGAACTTGTAATTTTCTTTGGAATGGTTCTACCAGGTTTACTATGACCTGTGCTTCCACTGTGACTGGCTTGATATGTAGGCATTGAAGCTTCAATGCTGATCTATGTCCCAAGTGTCTAGTCTTATCTATTCTTAGCTACTCACAGAGCCTTAATTTGATCTCAGCTTTATCTCATACCCTAGATGCTAACTTTTGTTTTTTATTATTTGGCAGTGGAACAAATTATATAGGTTATGAAGGGAATTAGTTGTACACCTGGGTTAATCCTGAGATCTCCAATCCCAGAAGTACTAGAATATTTTCTGGAAATTGTGCTAAGTAAATTGCCAATTATAGGAGATTTCCCCTTCATTGTTAAAAGGAAGAAAGAAACAATAATGTATTGAGTACCTACAATATGCTAGGCACTGTTCTGGGTGTTATGAGAAATATTATGTTATTTGATTCCCTCCCAACAATCCTGGTACATAGATATTCTTTTTATAGTTGAAGAAACTAAGGCAAGCAGAATTTAAGTGGTTTGTCAGCTATGGAAGGGGTGGGGGGGGGGGGGAGAAAAAGAAAATGATCTTTGTTTCCAAGGAATAATGTTTGAAAATGACCAAATAAAATAATGTAAAAAAAAAAACAAAAGAATTTAAGTGGCTTCCCTGGGATCAAAGAATTAGCAAGTGTCCCAGACCAGATTTGAATTCAAGTCTTCCTGGCTCCAAACCCAGTGCTCTACATACTTTAGACGACTGGGAGAATGGAGTAAGGGGATGAGGCCTTTTCATAGGGTGTGGCACCAAAGTATAGTCCAAGATAGGAAAAAGGAATAGCTCACAGATATGCTCAGAATATCTTGAATTCCAGGAGAGAAAGCTTTGGTACCAGAGACGAAAATGTCCTTTTCAACCAGGGCAGGTAAGGATCAGAGCAGGTATTAGTATTCAGGTCAAAGATAGGAAGGCTCCTGTTAAAACTGCCAGTTTTGATTTGAAGCAGCCAGACAGGCTCTAAAACTAAGTCATAATTCAATTTTTGTATATGTCTTTGGTGGTCAACATTTCGCAGGAAAGTGAAGAATGCAGTTTTCCCATGACTCATTGAAGGAATTCACTATGATGGAGTCTGAGAGGTATTTTAGATACTTTGGGATATTGGTTTACATCTGGGCAAACTTTTGGGGTTTAGGGAAAACATGGCTGTAAGTGGAGGTGGCATCAACCATCTTCCCTCCTCCCTTCTCTTATGTGTGGCAGCTGTCCTCAGTTTCTTTATCTGTAAAGTAAGAACACTGGACCAGATGATCCTTTAGATTTCTTCCACTGCTCAGTAACTAGGGCAGCATACAAATATAGTTAGTTGGTTCATGTAGTCCTGTAGTCCTTGTAATAAGAATAACTCATTTAAATAGTTTAAGGATTACAGAATGCCTTTTTGCATGCATTATTGCAATTGATCCTTACTCTGAGGTAGATGTTATTATCAGTTTAACAGAAAGGAAACTAAGGTTCAGAATAGGTTGATGCCCAGTGTTAATAAATATACAAGGAACAACTGAACCAGGGTTATCCTGATCCAGTCTAGTAATCTGTTCACTAAACCACACTGCCTTTTGTCTTTGTGGTAGTCAATCAAAAAGTTCAGTTATGGGCAAGGTATTATGCTACAGATTTATTTTTTTCTCTCTTTATAAAGATACCAAAATAGGTCAGAAGTGTCCAGCAGTAGGACAGACTACTTGAGAGAGTGAGGAGCAATCAGTTTTTGATTTTTAAAATAATTTACTAAGAGCATATAGTATCTCATCCAGAGTAAATTTATATTTTCAAACATCCACCTAGTTGCCTTACTTCATTATCCTGTGTTATTTTTGCAAGGTCACCATTTCTTCTTGAGGAATTCTTGTCACATTTTTCTTCCTAAAAACTCATTAAGTTTTTATCATTCGCTTGAGATGTATTGATTGTGGGAAGACTATTGCTTATAACTCTATTGTTTTCAGTTCTTAATCATTGAGTCTCTGATAGGGGCATTTCCTAGCTATGCCCACTGAGCAGGCAGGCTGTGAATTGCATTGGAATGGTGCAATTTAGAGCTGGGATCCAACCCAACTTGAAACATTTACTAGATTCAAAGATGCTGAATTGTTGAGAAAATAGTCCTCATTAATTTAACTTTCCTTATATATTATACCCATTATTTCCTTTGGTGCCTGGGTCCATTTTTGGAGAGCAGACTATTGGTGGAATGAAGGAAAAAATGAAAGCTTCTTGGCAGAAAGCCTCCTAGTTCAGTGTGTGAGCAATTTCGGGAATGGGAAGGATTGTGCTGGCCAGTTCCAAAGAGGCAGTTGGTGAAATTGTGCTTAGTGCTATAATTATTAGATTTGGGACAGGTCTAGACTTGAAAAGTAAAGTGGTTTCCTGCATCCCTACAGGTCCAGGCCATCTTTAGACTCCACTGATGCCAACAAAAGACATATATGTATGTATGTATGTATAATGGGTATACATGTGTGGGCCACTTCCACACTTCTGCTGATGAGAAGCTACAGTTCCCTGCTTTTCCTTTCAAGAGCTGCTATTGATATCATGTTTAACTCCTACCTCTCTCCAAGTGGGGGAAGAACTGAGACTGGCAATTAGAGGTAGTGCCACTACTAGGGCCAAGGAACTGGCATGAACAAAACTTTGAGATGGAAGTGTGTGGAGTTGTGAATGAACATGTGCTGGTGTGTGCTTGGGCCTAACTGGTGGTGGTTCTGCTGCTTTCCCAGTTCTTCCAAGCACCTGGCCACCCCCAAGAGAGTGCATATCTACCTGAGCTCTGGCTGTCAGGGAACTACAGCCTTTCACTCAGAACACTTCTGAAACAGGGTATCTGTTGGACAGCTCCGCCTTTTAGTAGGGCTGTTCAGGTTGATGCATTGGTCAGTTGACCAATCAGTAGCATTTATTAAGTACCTTCTATATGCCAGGCACTATACTGGGGGATACCAAAGCAAAAAATAAAACAATTCTTGCTCTCATGACTAAGCAGACAGCAAAGAAGTTTCTCTTGGTTAGGTTTCTTATTAAATGGTTACAAGACTCTCATTCTGGTCTGTTTGAGGAAAGTATTTGGCAGTCTTATCCCCTGTGCCATGTTGCTCCAGTTATAATATGTAAATTGCCTCCTTCTCTTACATCAACATGTTTGTTATGAAAGAATTGCTTTTTTAGATTTATATTTGTGACAGGCCCACTTTTACTTATGTCTTTAGAGGAATGGGAAGGGATGAAGGGAGGAGCCAATCTGCCATGAGAGGAATCTTGCCAAATACTCATGCACTGATGGCACTTAACATTAGGCAGCCTTTCCTAAAGATGGGAATTAAGTTTTGTTTTGCTGAATCAGATCTATGGTCTTACTGTGAATCTATAAGGCATGTCATTTTACCTCAGAGCCCCTCTTAGGTTCCTAACCAGCATGGGACTTTACTCTAGATCTATATAAAGACGATTAAGGGAATGCAAACGAATCAATTCATGAGGACTCCTGCTTGCCTTTCTTTTCTTTTAAAATGTTTTACTAATGATTTTTTTCTCATTTCATAGATTTAGAGCTTGAAGGGTCCTCAATAGTTCTCTAGTCCTGTTTTATTTTACAGATGAGGAAATTGAGACTTACATAAACTAGGTAATTTGTCCACAGCTACACGGGTATTAAGTGGCAAAGGTGAGACTTGAATGCACATCCTCTAACATCATTGACAATTTCCAAAGACTTGCCCTATACTCCACCAAGAGAATTTTTCTTTTTTAAAACTTAGTACAGTAAAGCAAAATTTAAAAAATCAACACATTGGTCATGTTTGTAAATATATGTCTTATTTCTTGCCTATAGTCCATCATCTCTCTCTAGAGATTGCCAGAGATTTCCCAGAGGCTTAGACATCAGAGTCACAAACAATAACTAAAAATGGAGGCTAGAACACCAGGTCACCATAGCCTAGTCATTAAAAGCTGCCCCCTAGTCTTAACTGTTTATGTATTCTTCAACAGGCACCATGAATCTTCCAAAAGACAGGCTAGCTTGACAATCATATACCAGTTCTAATCTTTAGGGCACCTCTTACTTAAATGTTCCTCTTGACCATTTGAGCAATGCTGAGTGGGACTAATTCACTCAACCCATTATTTCTACTGGCTGGTTCTAGAGACAAGAAGATGCCATTTTTCCAACAATGCATCCATCCATCTATCTCCCAGGTCATCTCTGCCAATGCAGATGTATCCTTTTCCTTCTTGTGATTCTCTATCACTCTTTATCCCCTCCCCCAATGTTATATTCTTGAAGTAATCAAATGCATAGTGCCATAACTTCAGAATATTGTGCACATCATATTTCTATCTCTATGATTCCCTAGTTCAAAAATTCCTTTTTTTTGGTCATCACTCTCCTATATTTGTCAATGGCAGGTGCTATATCTATTTTAATATTTATATCCTCAGCACTGAGCACAATGTCCAGAGTTTTTAGTAAAGACTTAAAATGCTTTTCCATCTACCCATCCATCCATCCACCCATCCATCCATCTATCCATCATTTATTCAGTGGCTCTTCTGTAGGGTGCAGCTGCTTAAATGGCTATTAGGTTTCCCTCCTCACCCAAACTAATGTCTGTCATATAAGTTGTATGTTCCTTATTCTGGGATAGAGACACTCACTAGCCAAGGACTGGATTTCTGTGTCCTTAGTGTTACTAAAGGGCAGGACTCCACTTAAGGATCCTATTAGTCTTATGTGTGCTGATGGGTATTAAAAGTGGCCAGGGGGCTGACTCCGTATTGAGGCAGTCATACATAGTTGTTACAGGATAATTGCCTTTCAGACTTAAATCTGAGTCATAACAATCTTAAGAGCTTCCATTTACTTGTGTCTTTAGGGGAATGGTATGGTATAGTGATGGTGGGAACCAGTCTGCTATGAAAGGAAGCTGGCCAACTACTTGTGCAATATGAGGGGGCAATACACTTTTTTTTACAAAAATAATAAGATAGGAGGAGAAATGTGTAGGGCACAGGGGGATAGTGGAGTCTTTTATTGCTTATATTCAGCTTAAATGTTTAGTTAGCTATCACACTGAGTGGTCTAAGTGATTTTTTAAAAAGAAATTCTGCATATTTTCAGGAGTACAGTATGTCTTCAAAGATACTCTATATTAGTGATGGTAGTGATATATACCACCCACATAGAGCAAATTTCTTATTGCCATAGTAATTTACAAATACATTCCCAAAGCTTCTGAAATCCAAGTCCTTCGTATAAAAATCCATGAGAAGGACTTATAAGGGTATCAGCATTTCACCATGCATTGAAATTACGCAGCAAAGATGATTATTTAGACATCCAACTTGGGTGAATCATCTCCTCTTTGGTGGAGCATCTTTTTGTTCGGTGTATGCTTTCTTTTCAGATTGTGTTACAATAACACTGTAGTAAGTCTGAAAAGTTGCTGTTGGCACACATCTTGGATATCAAACTACTTATGTGATTATTGTCCTTAATTTGTGATAATGTTTAGGAGATGGTATACTATAGTGGTAAGAGTGTTGCCAACCTTGGAGTCAGGAATACCAGTATTCAGATCCAGACTTTGATAGTTCCTTGCTTTGTGACTCTTGGCAAGCCACTTAAACTTTTAGATCCTCAAGTTCTTCATCTGTAAAACGGGGATTATAATACTATCTACCTCACAAGGTTGTTGTGAGGGTCACATGAGGTCATATGCATAAAACACTAAAATTCTTTATAAATGTTAAGTGATGTCCAAAGAATTTTAGTGACTTGTCCAATACAGGTAAGAAGTTACAAAGAGAGAATAGTCTGTATGTGGCCTCTAGTCAATATATTATGATAGTTGTATTATTAGCTCTTCAGTATTTGAAAGAATGGTCATTTTATTGGTATGGATACCATCAAGTCATGGTATGACTCTTCTACACCTTCATATATGGTTTCCAACACTTCTGATAAATCTCACTAGAATTAGTTTGTCTGGTTCCTGGATAAAATACTATGCAAACTTACAGTTTTTGCAACCTAGGAACATCTCAGATCTCATTTGGATGTCAAAGTAGTACTTTATCTTTTTAATTTTTATTTTTTATTAAATTAATTTATTTAGTCAATTTAGAACATTATTCCTTGCATACAATAATCACATTATTTCCCTCCCTCCCCTCCACCCACCCTTCCCGCAGCTGACGCTCAATTTCATTGGGTATTACATGTGTCCTTGATCAGAACCTACTTCCATGTTGCTGATGTTTGCACTAGAATGATCATTTAGAGTCTACATCCCCAGCTATAACCCCTCTACCCATGTATTCAAGCAGTTGTTCAAAGTAGAATTTTAGAGAAGGCTTATTGGTTCATACTCTTTAAAGCAATTTCCATTCTTTAGCAATTATGTTGTGCCACACAAATCCAGACTCCAGGTCCCTACACAAATATGGCCTGATGGGATACTTTTAAATGCCAACTAATTTCTTTGATCAGAAAATTCTGTTGTAATGAACATATTAATAAAATTAATTCTAATAGAACTCTCAATCATAAGAGTATTTGATATTTCAGTCAGTTCCTTTAAGATCAACCTCAGTCTTAAAAGAAAATTTGGTAATGTATTTTAATGTTATAAATTAAAAAAATTTAATGTAGAAGATGGTACTATCTAGTCCATTAGAGAAACCATTGGTCTGAAATTTTTAATGACCTTTTTATTTTATTTTTACTCCAGCATAAAGTTGCTGTATCTTTAAATTTCTGAGTTCCATATACATGCTTATTTCTCAAACTAATTTCGCACTTGACTTTACTTAATAGAATACCATTTCTTCTCTGCTTCTGCTTATAATAATAATCTTACCCAAACCTCCCCTCTTCCAAATGTATCTCGTACTATGGAGAATATCATTATCCTTACAGGTACTCAGCTAACAAAGCCACAATCCTGTTAAGGCCCTTTTCAAAAAGCTTTCTAACTGGTGTGTCTGCCTGGCTCAAGTCGCTCCTCAGGCCAGTTCATCCTCTTCTCAGGCACCGAGGTAATTTTTCTAGAGAGGGGTCTGACAATGTCATCTCACCAAGGCACCACTTGGTGAGCTACCGTGGGTCCTTCTTGCCTCTAGGACCAAATATGAAGGCGTCTATTTGGTGCATAAAGCATTCTGTAACCTGTCCTCTTCTGACCTTTCTAGCCATCTTACCCTTGTCTCTTCTTTGTGTTCTTTGATTCAGTAAAGCTGGCCGACTTGTAGTTTTTTGTAGTTCCCACCTCCTTGACTTTGCAGTGGCTTCCCTGCATCACCCATGCCTGTAACGCTCCATCCCTGACTCTGACTCTTAGTTTTCCCTGTCTTCCTCAGCTAAAATCCCAATTCTGCAGGAGTCCCCTTAGCTGCCAGTGCTTTTGCCTCTTGGATTGCCTCCTCTCTCCTCTGAATATCTCTTATGTGTGCCTAATTATTTATATGTTGTCTCTTCCATTAGAATAAAAGATCGACGAAGGCAGGATATGCTTTTAGGTTTCTCTGTATCCTCAGCACTTAGCACAGTGTTTAGAAGTATAGAAGTATAAGACAATTTCCTAGCAACTAACCTCTGACCAAATCTAAATTAAATAAAAAATAAAACAACAATTTCTTAGGCTGATATTTCAAGTCCTACTTAATTTGCCTCTCACTTTCTTGGATGTTTTTATGAGTTCCCTTCATGCATCCTCTGTTCAAATCAAGTTGGTTTGCCAACCCTTCCCTCTACACATCCTGCTGCCTATCTCCATGCTTTGGCACAGTTTGCCCTCAATGTCTGGAGTCCACACCCTCCCCACCTCTTCCTTACAGTTCTTGCTGAATTTCCTAGTGCTCTCCAAGTCTCAGTTCAGGTATCCCCTCTCATGAGAGGTAGTACCGGATTTCTCCAGTTATCAGCACTTTCTCAATCTTGAAATAACTTCTTACTACTTCGTATGTATATACATTTTAGCTCCACTTCAGTCCCAGGCAGTCACATAGTTCTTTTCTTTTTTGATTTTATTTTCCCCAATTACATGTAGATACAATTTTTAATAATCGTTTTCTGACATTTTGCATGTGCTTTGTTTTCACGTATAGCTTTATGTGCTGTATCTACCTGACGCCCCTGGAGAGGATAAACTCCATGAAGGCAGACACCGTTTGGGCTTTATCTTTCTATCTTCAGTGCCTGTCATAGCAGGTACTTCCCCAATATTTCTTAAATCGAACCTTGTCTTTACTGGAGCAAACAAAGGAGCTGATATGTTATCTCAGGAGCATGGAAATCGTGCTGTTGCCAGATCATAACACTGAAGAATCACTGTGCACTTGCATGCCTGCAGCCATTGGCTTTCCTCCCAGCCTTCCTACCCCTTTTGGGGCTGCTTGGCCAGAACTGAGTGCCCCTGTCTGGGGCAGCGTGCCAAGCATCAGGGCAGAGACATTCTTTCTCTGACATAAAGCTATGCAGAGGCCCCAAAGGCAAATCTTTAAAGATTTATAATATCGAGCTTCTCCCCTGATCACACAGGAAAATGACCCAAGATCACTGCTCTTAATAAATTGTAGGTTTTTCAGGGTTCTACTGGAAACAGGACCAAAAGTCACTTCTTCAATGCCTGAGACTTTCAGGGGTGTTCTCCCTGGCTTCTCAATTGGAGCTCTCCTAGTTCTGCATTCTGCGCACCTATTCAGTAGATGTCTAGACTTGGACTGGCTTGGGTTCCATTAATTAAATTGCCTGTTTTTGGCTGGAACAACCATTAACTCTGAAGATAGGAGTAGAGTAAATCAGTAAATTTGTTTGAAGATGAAATTATTTCCTGAAATACCTCCAGTAAGTAGTGGCCCTTAGGTTTCATGTTCCTACTTTGTTTTCGTATCAGGTTCACATTGACCTTTTTTTTTTTTAAATGAGATCCTGACTAAAATGTTGTATGATAGCAATTACGCTGGCATGAGTTCTATATAGCACCTTTGTTTGCAACAACTTTATTTCAGGCAACTGCTGCAGCTGCTTAATGGCCCAAGGGAAAACCTGGATATTCTACAAACACTGGAACACAACTGATTACTGTTTTGCCCATCCCTGTAATCCTAGCAGAAATTAAGCTTCTTTTCACCACCCTTCAACTAGAATATGTCCAAAGGAACAAAATAAATCAAGTCAACCATACAGTTGGTCTGAGCCAGTTTGGTCTGTGCTACTCATCTGAATACAATGCAGCTAAAGTGATCCTTGAGAAAATGGCAAAACAAGTGGCAGTAGCATGGTGTAGCCAGTCTGGATTAGATTCTCTGTGTTGGCAGTTACTAGTTTCATGAATGTGGGCAAATTAATTAATTATGTTCTCCAAGCCCTTATTTTTTTTAATCTTTAATCTCTCATTTCAGATGAGAATAATAACCTTACTATCTGATGGGCTTGTTGTGAGGGAAGCACTTTGTAAACCCTTCATGTTTAGGTGAGCTATTATTCTTCAGTTTTATAATGCTGTGTTCTCTTTATTTGCCAAATAAGGAAATGACTTCATGTATAAACTTCAAGAATGCACTCTAATATTTACAGAACAATCAGAGGTTATTAATATGTTGTATTCCAGAAGTCATCAGCAAGGCTGATTGGGAAATATGTCTATTTCCCAATGACATCGTTTTCATTGGTGGTCAGGTTATCAGAATAAATCATTATGTAGTTAAACTAATGTACTGATAGTATCTATGGACTTGTGGTCCTGAAGTGAGGAAGTGACTAGATTTTAACCTGAAAGTAAAATTCATAGAACTATGAAATTTAGAGCTAGATTGTTGTTTAGTCATTTCAATTGTGTCTGGCTCTTCCCAGTCTCATTTGGGCTTTTCTTGGCAGCAATACTGGAATGGTTTATAATTTCCTTTTCCAGATCATTTTCCAGCTGAGGAAACTGAGGCAAACAAGATTAAATGACTTGCCCAAGGTCACACAGCAAGCAAGCAACATTTTTCTGTTTTTATTGAAAAACCCAGAAGTTCTGCTAAGTAATGGTTTGTCTATTTGGTAAATTTATTTAGTTATCTATATCTCCACTTTGTCTCCCTCTAACAGGTAGATACCATTGACTTAATAATTATTTGAGAGAGAATTTTAACAATTCTCTCTCTGCCTACAATATCCTATTCTTCCATCTCTTCTACTCTTGCATTCCTGGTAATTTTGTTCTCATCTTCATCATGACTTTTGGCATGTGGACTTGTTTTGGCTTTTCTTATTTCCTAGTTGAGCATGTACTCCATGGTCATCTATTTCAAATGATAAGGTTATTACCTTATAATTCTTCAATATCTTCACCTTCTGTCATTTCTGATATACCTTAATCTTGACAATCCCAACCTTCTGTTCCTTTGCTTGTTATCAAATTATTGAGTTCTTGTAGGGAATGTGGGTTTAAAAATTAATATACAATGACTAAATATTATATTTTGTAAAGTTTTAATGATAACTCAAACAAAAGAATTGCCTGAATTTAGCCTGGTTACAGGTCCAAAAAGAGGAAGAGGGAGGAGTTACAGCCACTTAAATACAATCACGCAAAATGGGGGGATGCAGGAAAAGGGAATTTTGGGAAATACTAAGGGACTTCTGGAGGATGAAGTCCAAAGGCTAAAAATTTCCATTTATACATATTCTCCCTGTGATCCTATTGGGAAACCAGTTTCCCCAAAAGGATCATGGAAATAATCAACTTAGAAATTATAATAATTTGTGGATAAAAGGTAAAAAAAGAACAAAACCCATGATTCCTAGGTTGACAAAAAGCCAATTTGGGGGCATTCCTCTTTGGAATAAGAGTATGCATTCAAAACAAAGGCATTTCAACCCCCCCCCCCATAGTTCAATTCACACCCCAAAGTTCACTCTGGATCTTCTGGTACAGCATATGGTCTCTGCAGGCATCTATCTTCATGGCACATTCTGGATTCTGGGAGGTAGCAAGTTTCTTATCATAAAATTGCTCAAATTTAAATAAAAGTTCACAACAATAACTTGGCCCCCCCTGAGGTGATTAACAGCAAACACAGGGATCACTCAGGGAAGCATGGCTGAGTTATGAGGTATATGAATCAATTTGCAAAAGAAAATTTAAAAAAACATAAAAAATCCAAATAAAAGAGAAAAATAACCTCTGGATATAATACAAAATATAAAAGTCTCATGTCTAAAAAAATCTAAGTAAAGGAAAAACAAACCTATAACAGGTCCTTGAGTCAGGGCCCAATTAAAATGATTTAAGAAATTATGCACTACCCAATCAGTAGTCAGGACTATAGAAAGTTTGCCATACCACAAAAGACATAAAAGGGACTAGATTACAGGAGCCAGGTAGGAGCCAAATTTGAGAAACTTGGTAGAATTTGGGACAAGGAAGACCTGCCTTTAACACATGTTAAACATCTACAACCTCAAACCCCAAACAAGTTCAAGTCTTCTTGTCTTCGCTCAAAATTACATCAATCCCACTGGGATCTGATCTCTTTGACCTTGTGCTCCATAGGCACTATGCAGTTCCTCTGTGCTTCTTTAGCACCATATAGTGACTCTTTTGTATATTCCCTTCTTCTGGAATCAGACAGAATCATGAAGCATATATTTCTATAATTCTTCTAAACAATCAATGGTCTCATTTTTATAGTCTAAAGCTTTTTAGGCATGCATTAATGTTAGAACAAATTATTTTAAACTTATATTACTGCAAACTATATGTGTATGGGGTGCTCAGGGAGGGGTAGTATCTCTGGCATGGAGGGCTTGTCGTGTCCTCTTAGGGCAGCTCTCCAGCCTCTGATCCTCATCTGACACCCAGCTCTTGTGGTTTCTAGTAGCTACTAGCATGCGGCAGCGGCCAAACCCCGGGCAACGGCTTCGACAAGCCAGCTAAACCTTGTGAGGATAGCTATTGGGTTGTCGACCCCTGGTGAACTAGGGCTTTGCTCACCCAGCATGTGAAGACTGCTTCAGTGGAACAGGCAGAAGAAACCAATAAGAAGGTTCAATGGCTGAGATGGCAATGCAGCAAAGCACTGTGGAGTGCTCAGGGCGTGTTGGAGCACAAAAGACAATACGGCCATTCAATGCAGCTGAGGAAGTCTCCAGGTGTAATGATTTTTCATACCAATGGACACAGGCTTCCAATGCTGAGAGAGTGGGACTGTCTTTGTGCACTGACTTTTCCACTTAAATCTCCTTCATGCCCAAGTGTCTTTGTGCACACTCATCTATATACCATAGATGAAACCGCACAAAGACAATCGTTATCCTTGGTTACCAAGAGACTACTACTGCAAAAAAAAAAATTAAAGAAAAATCTTCTCAATACTGTTGACATGTGCTTCAAATACAAAAAGGAGAGAAAAAATAAAACTCAGTTATATATTGCGCATACAATAAAAATCAGTTTTTTTTAAGTTTTAAAAATTAAAAATATTGCTTAAAATCATTGACACAGTCAGTCATGTGTGAGTACAAATGATTTTCAGAATAAAACAGTAACACAGTAGATAATGCACATTCAAAGAACCAAAGTCCTCCAAATTCACAATAGCCCAGTTAATTACAATAGCAAACAAATCTACATATTTCACATAAGTTGTTGTATGACATAAAAAACCTGTGAACTGATGGATATTTGTCACAATTTTTACAGATGCAGCAAATCTTTCAACCTTGGCAAACATATTTTTAAACAAAGTAAAATGTGTTTAGGTCTGGAACATTATCAAGAAATTTAGATTGTTCTGGTGGAAGTAAATTAAAATGAAGAGTTTTACAGGAGATTATTTTTCAGCTTCCTGATTCAAAGAAACACCTTGGTGGGAACATTTCTTTGTTTCTCTATCTTTAATACAAAATTCTTTATGATATAAATATAAATATAAAATATCATCCATTCAGAAACTACTAGTTACTAAAATTATTTCTGAAGACCCCTTAGAATTACCATTTAAATTCTTAGCTCATTAAATTCTCCAAAGTTTGCACACAATTTTACCAGTTTTGTTGAAATTCATCCATCCTCAGCTATGTGACAATTAACAAAGGCAACATGTGATCTTCAATGGATCTAGTGACAAGGATTTTAGCAAGATGTTCATGGACTTATACAGTGATAATTTTGTTCTTTAGCAAAGGTAAAGGTACAAATTAAGATCAATATAGGCAAAATATAGCTTAAAATGATTCAGTATAACAGAAAGATATTGATTAAATTAAAACAGATAAACTTAAAAAAATTCAAACCTTAAAGCAATCAGTAAATATAATAATATAAATCAATGAGAAGGTGCAGACAGGCAGTGCAGTCAAAATCCTTTTTATCAATCCCAATATACTTGTTCACTATTATAGGAAGAGAATAAATTCAAACTAGTTAGCAAGAAACTTCCAGATCCCTTTTAAATTTTCCTTCCCTTCCCCCAGTATTTATTATCCATTTAGATTTTATTTGTCAGAGCACTGAATTTTCTCACAGAAGCACAGGACAGAATCTCTACTCTGCATGTTGAGAGCACTTAGGACTTTTAGAACTTTGTCAAAATATTTCAGGTTGGTTTGTAGTATAAGCAGCCTGGCTTGTGGCATATTCTTGAGGAGAAGGAAATAAAGTGGGAAATCTCCAATGAAAATAAAAAGTCCCAAGATAAGAATTAAGCAGATTCAAACTGCTCTTTTTAGCTCTATCAAGTCAAACTGTTGTTTCAGAGTTTCAAGCAATATTTGAAATAGCATTTTTCCTGAAAGAAGAAGCTGAATGGGGTTTGTTTAAAGAGTAAACAGAAAGAAGCAAAACTTTGAGGGAAAACAATAGTATATTTGCATATGAGAGAAAAATATTTCTCCTTGGTGTTTTGGGTCAAGAGAAAGAAGGAAAAACAAACAGGCTTATTCCCCAAAACTGACTTTAAATCTACTGTTTTGGAACTAACTGCTCTCCTTGTGAAAAACCTTTAGTAACAGTCTTCTAAATGAGGAGTCAAGGATCAGCTTTTAAAAAAATCTGCTTGAAAATCAGAAGGTGTGGGGTTCTTTTTTCCAAGCTGAAAAAAAGACTAGGGCAGGCTAGAAACACACATGTGGAGTGCGGAAAGGGATTGGGGCTGAAAGATTTTTATAAATCACCCGCTGTGGAAAAAAAATGACTGGGATTGGCAGGCTCTTGTGGCAGGTCTGGCCTCCTCAAGAGGAGGCTCCAAACTGGGTGGAGGGAGGTGAGGAATGTTGGCCAAGCAGATGGACAGGAGAAACAGCAGGCAATGGCAGGCAGCAGGGTGGGGCAGGAGTGCAGATACACCCTACCACTGGACCCTCATGATGGGCAGTGACCAGGCAAACTTACTATCTTTACTGTAAGGCTATCTGCTAAAATTTTTTGAGAATTTGCAATCCCTTCATGGTAAGCCAAAATGTGGGTTTTAAAATTAATATACAACAACTAAATATATTTTATAAAGTTTTATTAATAATAATTAAAACAAAATAACTGTCTGAATTCAGCCCAGTCACAGGTCCAAAAAGAGGAAGAAGGAGGAATTACAGCCACATAAATAAAATCATGCAAAATGGGGGGGGGGAATGTAGGAAAATGGAATTTTGGGAAATATTAAGGGACTTCTGGGGGATGAAGTCCAAAGGCTCAAAATCTCCATTTATATAGGAAATTCACAAACCTGTACTGATTTCATTCACTATACATTTGTAATTTTTAATGGCAGATGAACATTCACTGAGAATTTTTGTAATTCTTTGATTAATTCCTTATTTACTTCCTATTGCATTCTATAGTGCCTATTCCAAATTTCCACCTGTCTCCTCAACCCTATTTTTGTCTCCTATACACTCCTTATATGGCTTTGTTTTATATGCTTTCTTGAAAAATTTAAACTATAGGATGTGGGTTTTATTAAGCTTTTTATTGCACTTTTTTCACCTCAAAATTTCTCAGTATCTTCTTTATCTAATTCCCATCTTCCTCACAAGCAAAGCCACCTTTCTTCCTTTCCCCCCTTTTGTTTATTTTTATTTTTTAGTTTTTAAAACATTATTTTATTTGGTCATTTTCATACATTGTTCATTAGAAACAGATCATTTTCTTTTCCTCTCCCCAAACCCCCCCTCCCCTCACCCCTTCCCTAGCCAACGCGTGATTTGTCTGGGTATCACATGTGTCCTTGCTCTGAATCCATTTCCTTGTTGTTGGTATTTGCATCAGGGTGCTCATTTAGCATCTCTCCTTGACCATGTCCCCTCAACCCTGGTAGTCAAGCAGTTGCTTTTTCTCAGTGTTTTTACTCCCTCAGTTTGTCCTCTGCTTGAGGATAGCTTTTTTTTTTTCTCGTAGATCGCTGCAGGTTGTTTAGGGACATTGTAAAGCCATTACTGGAGAAGTCCATTAAGTTCTCTTGTACCACAATGCGTCAGTCTCTGTGTTCAATGTTCTCCTGGTTCTGCTCCTCTCACTCTGCATCACTTCCTGGAGGTTGTTCCAATCTCCATGAAATTCCTCCACTTTATTATTCCTTTCAGCACAATAGTATTCCATCACCAACATATACCACAATTTGTTCAGCCATTCTCCAATTGAAGGGCATCCCCTCATTTTCCAATTTTTGGCCACCACAAAGAGTGCAGCTATGAATATTCTTGTACAAGTCTTTTTCCTTATTATCTCTTTGGGGTACAAACCCAGCAGTGCTATGGCTGGATCAAAGGGCAGACAGTCTTTTATCGCCCTTTGGGCATAGTTCCAAATTGCCCTCCAGAATGGTTGGATCAATTCACAACTCCACCAACAATGCATTAATGTCCCTACTTTGCCACATCCCCTCCAGCATTCATTACTTTCTTTTGCTGTCATGTTAAACAATCTGCTAGGTGTGAGGTGATATCTCAAAGTTGTTTTGATTTGCATCTCTCTGATTATAAGAGATCTAGAACACTTTTTCATGTGCTTATTAATAGTCTTGATTTCTTTAACTGAAAATTGCCTATTCATGTCCCTTGCCCATTTTTCAATTGGAGAATGGCTTGATTTTTTGTACAACTGGTTTAGCTCTTTATAGATTTGAGTAATTAGACCGTTGTCAGAGGTTTTTGTTATGAAGATTGTTTCCCAATTTGTTGCTTTCCTTCTAATTTTAGTTACATTGGTTTTGTTTGTACAAAAACTTTTTAATTTGATGTAGTCAAAATTATTTATTTTGCATTTTGTGACTCTTTCTAAGTCTTGCTTGGTTTTAAAATCTTTCCCTTCCCAAAGGTCTGACATGTATACTATTCTGTGTTTACCCAATTTACTTATGGTTTCCTTCTTTATATTCAAGTCATTCATCCATTCTGAGTTTATCTTGGTGTAGGGTGTGAGGTGTTGATCCAAACCTAATCTCTCCCACACTGTCTTCCAATTTTCCCAGCAGTTTTTATCAAATACTGGATTTTTGTCCCCAAAGCTGGGGTCTTTGGGTTTGTCAAAGACTGTCTTACTGAGGTCATTTACCCCAAGTCTATTCCACTGATCCTCCTTTCTGTCTCTTAGCCAGTACCAAATTGTTTTGATGACTGCTGCTTTGTAATATAGTTTGAGATCTGGGACTGCAAGGCCACCTTCCTTTGTATTTTTTTTTTCATTATTTCCCTGGATATCCTTGATCCTTTATTCTTCCAAATGAACTTTGTTATGGTTTTCTCTAATTCAGTAAAATGGTTTTTTGATAGTTCAATGGGTATGGAACTAAATAGATATATAAGTTTGGGTAGGATGGTCATTTTTATTATGTTAGCTCGTCCCACCCATGAGCAATCAATGTTTTTCCAATTGTTTAGATCTAGTTTTAATTGTGTGGAGAGTGTTTTGTAGTTGTGTTCATATAGTTCCTATGTTTGTCTTGGTAGATAGATTCCTAAGTATTTTATATTGTCTAGGGTGATTTTAAATGGAATTTCTCTTTCTAATTCTTGCTGCTAAACTGGGTTGGAGATATATAGAAATGCTGATGACTTATGTGGGTTTATTTTGTATCCTGCAACTTTGCTAAAGTTGTTGATTATTTCGATTAGCTTTTTGGTTGATTCCCTAGGATTCTTTAAGTAAATCATCATATCATCCGCAAAGAGTGACAGCTTGGTCTCCTCATTGCCAATTTTAATACCTTCAATTTCTTTTTCTTCTCTAATTGCTACTGCTAGTGTTTCTAGTACAATATTAAATAATCAAGGTGATAATGGGCATCCTTGTTTGACTCCTGATCTTATTGGGAAGGTTTTGAGTTTTTCCCATTGCAGATGATGTTTGCTGATGGTTTTAGGTATATACTGTTTATTATTTTTAGGAAAGGCCCTTCTATTCCTATATTTTCTAGTGTTTTCAAAAGGAATGGGTGTTGTATTTTGTCAAAGGCTTTTTCTGCATCTATTGAGATAATCATGTGATTTTTGTTGGTTTGCGTGTGTATGTGGTCAATTATGTGGATGGTTTTCCTAATATTGAACCATCCTTGCATTCCTGGTATGAATCCTATCTGATCATAGTGTACAACCCTTGTGATGACTTGCTGGAGTCTTTTTGCTAGCATCCTATTTAAGATTTTTGCATCTATATTCATTAGGGAGATTGACCTATAGTTTTCTTTGTCTGTTTTTAACCTGCCTGGCTTTGGGATCAGTACCATATTTGTGTTGTAAAAAGAATTTGGTAGAACCCCTTCTTGGCTTATTCTATCAAATAGTTTGTATAGTATTGGGGTTAGCTGTTCTTTGAATGTTTGATAGAATTCATTTGTGAATCCTTTTGGACCTGGGGATTTTTTCTTAGGGAGTTCTTTGATGGCTTGTTCAATTTCTTTTTCTGATATGGGGTTGTTTAAGTAATTTATTTATTCTTCATTTAGTCTAAGCAATTTATATTTTTGTAAGTATTCATCCATATCACTTAGATTGCCATATTTTTTTGCCATATAATTGGGCATTAATGATTGCCTTGATTTCCTCTTCATTAAAGGTGAGGTCTCCCTTTTCATCTTGGATACTGTCAATTTGGTTTTTTTCTTTCCTTTTTTTAATTAGACTGACTAGTACTTTGTCAATTTTATTTGTTTTTTCAAAGTACCAGCTTCTAGTCTTATTTATTAAATCAATAGTTCTTTGACTTTCAATTTTATTAATTTCTCCTTTGATTTTTAGGATCTCTAATTTAGTCTTCACCTGAGGATTTTTAATTTGTTCACTTTCTAGTTTTTTAATTTACACGCCCAATTCATTGACCTCTGCCCTTCTTAATTTGTTTATATATGAACTCAAGGATATAAATTTCCCCCTGAGTACTGCTTTGGCTGCATCCCATAGGTTTTGAAAGGATGTGTCACCATTGTCATTTTCTTCAATGAAGTTATTAATTGTTTCTATGATTTGTTCTTTAACTAGCTGGTTTTGAAGAATCATATTGTTTAATTTCCAATTAATTTTTGATTTATCTATCCATGTACCCTTATTAATTATTATTTTTATTGCATTGTGGTCTGAGAAGGTTGCATTTATTATTTCTGCCCTTTCGCACTTGTTTGCAATGATTTTGTGCCCTAGTACTGTAAACCTTAAAATTTCTTAGACTTATAAATGTTGGAAATTTCACCATTGGGAAATTTCATATTTGAAAAATTTCCTATTGATAGTGGGAACTGTATTGGAATGTGAACCCCATTGGCATGGGAGGTTCCTCCTCCTCCTTTCTTAAGATTACTTTAGGACAGAAACCTTTTGCTGAACAATGGAAAGGGCTTTGACCTGTGCTTAAGCATAGAACAGGAAGTTCTTTGAGTTATGATTGATTATAGAATTGATACAATAGAGATACTTGGAATGACAGAACCAGGTCTTGGAAAATACAATTTCCACCCCACTCAGTCCTAACAGGATTTAGGAAGGGCTGCAGCAGAGGATCAAGATTTAATTATTTGAGAATATGACCTTCAACAGACATGTGCAAAGCCACAGACCTCTGGGTGGTCCTGGGTTAAGCTAGAGCCACCATTGGCACAGGGAAGACATGGACAGTGATTGGTAGATGTGAGAACTGAGGGGAGGGAACTTGGATGGTTTCCTTAAAGATAGAGGGGTCTGAGGACTGAGAGGGGTTGGTTGGAGAGGTTTTTGGTCAGAGAGGTGGTGCTTTGAGAGTTGGCCCTGAAGGAGGCTAGAGGTGGAGGCCCCTGAGACTGTTTCTCCATTTTGGTCACGTGAGTAATAGGGACTGATCTCCTTTCTTTGCCTCAGCTATCTAAGGGCTTGGGCCTTTTGGCCCAGCCTAAACAGAAGGGGTATTTAAGCCCTATTCCCTTCTCTCCCCTTTCTCTCTCCCTCTATCTCTCTATCTCTAATTCCTTTCTTCCTCCTGTTTGTAATTAAACTCTATAAAAGGTTGACTGCTGTCTTGAGTTTTCATTTAGGAATTACATAGCTGAATTCCTTGGCGACCTTAAATTAATATATATCAGTCTTTTAAAGTGATTTCCTTGTCACAGTACATGGTTAATTTTTGTGAATGTACCATGTACTGCTGAAAAGAAGGTGTATTCCTTTTTGTCCCTATTTATTTTTCTCCACATGTCTACTAACTCTAATTTTTCTAAGATTTCATTTGCTTCTCTCACCTCTTTCTTATTCATTTTTTGATTTGATTTATCTAGTTCAGATAGGGGAAGTCTCAGATCTCCCACTAGGATAGTTTTTCTATCTATTTCATCCTTCAGCTCCTCTAGTTTCTCCTTTAACAATTTGGATGCTCTGCCATTTGGTGCATACATATTGAGTACAGATATTTCCTTGATGTCTATACTGCCTTTTATCATGATGTAATTACATTCCCTATCTCTTTTAACTAGATTTATTTTTACTTTGGCTTTGTCCGATATCATGATTGCTACTCCTGCCTTCTTTTTATCCTTTTATTTATTTTTAAATTAAAATATAAAATATTTTTTGTTAATCGTTCCTTCCTGCTTCTCCCATAGAGTAGTTTAAAAACACAAACCACATACACATATCCCTTAATACATAGCTGTATACAAAAGAAAACAAATTCCCACATTAGTCATTTCCAAAACAAAATTTTTTTTCTGTAGTTTAAGTTCATCAACACTCTGTAAAGTGGTAAGTGACTTGTTTCATTTTCCATTATTCGGGCTCATGGTTTTTAATTTCATTTATCACAGTTCTAAAGTCTTTAAAATTTGTTTTCTTTACAACATTGTTATCATTGTATACCCGTTCTCCTATTTTGTTCACCAGACTCCGCATTAGCTCATTAAGGTCTTCTAAAGTCTCCTCTGAAATTGTCCATTTCATTACTTCTTATGAGACAATAACACTCTATTATGTTCATATACCACATTTTGCTTAGCCATTCTCCATGAGAAGAAAAACCCTTTAGTTTCCAACTTTTTGACTACCATAAAAGGAGCCACTACAATTTGTATGTATGTATAATATATTTATATCTACCTCCTGTTCTTCTCTCTTTGATTTCTTTGGGGCTATGAAACTGGTTATGGTAGAACTAGGCCAAAGAGCATGATGAGCCTGGTAACTTTCTAGGCTTAGTTCTGAGTTGCTTCTAAGAATGAATGGCTGGACTACCAACAGTTCTAGTATACCTGTTTCCCTCCACAATCATTCAACTATTTGGCATTTTCCTCTTTTGTCATCTTTCCAACCTGATAGATGTCAGATGGAAGCTCATAATTGCATTAATTTGTATTTTCCTAATTATTAGTGATTTAAGGCAGTTTTTCATATAATTGTTGATAGTGTGGGTTTCTTCTTTTGTTGTCTCTTCTTATTCTGTTGTTATTTATTATTGAAAATTCCTGCAAAAAGCTAAGTGGATCACAGATTTGTTGCTGATGTTTTTGTAGGTTAGACTATAATATTATAATTTCTGAACTTGTTTCCTTTGACAGTGTAAAAAAAGAGGACCATGTGGAATCACATGGACAAGTGAGGCAATAGAGTTTCACTATATCTAGGTAATTTTCAGATGTATTGTTTAAAGGAAAATGAACCTTTATAATTATTGGGAGAGCATGGGGAGGGGAGAGTTAATATTTGGATATCCCTAAGAATTCTTATTAATAAATACAGGGAAATTAGGCCATGCCTTCCAGGAGGAATATCCAAACAGAGTTAATGACTTATGATCCTGAAGTGAGGAAGTGACTAGATTTTTAATTGTGGGCAAAGGTTACAGAACCATGGAATTTAGAACTGGATTGTTGTTGTTTAGTCATTTCAGTCATGTCTGACTCTTCTGGACCTTATATGGGGTTTTCTTGGCAACAACAGTGGAATGGTTTATCATTTTCTTCCCCAGCTCAATTTACAAATAAGTAAACTGAGACAAATAGGATTAAATAACTTGTCCATGGTAATACAGCTAGTGTATCTGAGGCCAAATTTGAACTCAGGAAGATGAGTATTCTTGACTTCAAGCCCTGTTCTTTTGACTCTATCCATTGTATGTATCATCTTGCTGACCCTTAGAGCTAGATAGAAATAATCTAGTCCAACTGAGACCCAGAGATATTAAGGAAATTACTCAAGGTTATTGGGCAATAAGTAGCAAATCTAAATTCATATTCATATATGGACTTTCTAATCTTGCTTCTATAAAGATTATAGGGCTAGACTTGGCAGGAACCTTAGAGAATCCAAGATCCTTCATTCTATAGATGTGAAAATTGAGCTCTAGAGAGGGTAAGTGATTTTCCCAGATTGCTCAGTTAAATTAGAGAGCCTGGATTTGAACATATGTATTAAGAGTACAAGTTTAGAGTTTATTCTACTGTATACCACAGGTGTGTTGTTTCGTCTCTATTAGTAATCATTTATGTCAGCTATCTCAGAGAATACTGAAGATTTTCAGAGCCCACCTAAGAAGTTAGGTTTAGGTGAGGGAACCAACCATGAAGTGAAGAGTTCCACAACCACAAGAGTTTTGTCTGATTAGACAATATCAGGTCTAGTTGTAAGTGAAAAAGAAAATGAGTTCCAGAATTGTGACTTAAAGAATCTGGCAGGCAGAAATCTACAGGGCATCAGCTAAACCAGAGATACAAGAGAGGAAACAAGATAAGATGCTTCAGACTGAGTCAGATAAAAAAAAGATAGTCACTGAGACAGAATGAGAATACTAAGCTCAGATATCTAGAGTTCAGTTATAGACTGTAGTCTCTTTAAGAATAGTTTGCCATGACCTGTGATTCTTAAGTGGCATCATGACCAATGTGATCAAATACTTACTAGTGGTCCCAGGATTTTAATAATAGACTGGAAATCTTAGGAAAGCAAGAAAGCCCTAGACTGGTTAAGATATAGATAGAGAATGCAGTCTTCCAGGGTTCTGATCTATGAAGTGCTCATACTTTTGGTGAGGTTGGTTCATAACAGGCAACAACTTACTGATGTAAAAGGGAATTCTTTGTTCTCTCTGAGTTTACACTTGTGAAAGGGAAACCTTTATTCCCTTTGTCTATTTTGAGTTAACACTAATTTAAGTAACACTACTTAGATTGTGAAGACAGGATTAACTCTCCTTTGTCTACTTTTGAATTGAATCAACAAAAGAGTGAGCACTCTACTTAATACTAGGTGAGAAGCTAGCAAAGTACTTAGAGAACTCACAAGTCACTTACTTAGAGAGTTCCACCTTTTTAACTCAGTCCCAAATTTGTGAATCCTATGATCAGAGTTTACACCCTCAGAAACTCAATCAGCCAGGAATCTGTGAACCCTTTTGATGAGTATTCATGCATCCAGAAGGTGAGAACTGGTTGCTACAAACACCCTCCACTGGGCAGTGCTAGACAATTTGGAAACTATGATTGATCCCTATAAAGAGGGGGCAGTGGAAAGAAATCACCATAAAAAGCCATTAATTCTGTGGCTTAGGTCAGTCTTATGGAGATAGTTTCCTGACTGGAGAGAGTCTTTGAGGGAGCTTAGCTGGAGACTATGACTTGGATTGTGGGCTTGGAGCTTGGCTTCAACTTGGATTCTGACTCCTGGACTACTTTGTGGGGTGAGTGACTCCTTTCCTAGTTTTTGGAGAGTCTAGCTTCCATCTTGGAGGAGGCAGTGTGATTACTCACTATTGGCTTTCCTGGTTGAGAGCTAATTAATCTCTGCTAGGTTCTCAGCTAGATAGCTGTTTCTATCCTCTTCACATTTCTCTACTTTATTGTTTCCTCTCAATTTTGTAAATAAATTTCTGACTCAAGATATAATAAATATTGGCGACCACATAATTTCATAAAATTATTGTCCAATCATTAATTTTCACCTTTATGTTGGGAAAAAGAGATCTGCTATAAAAAAGGGGAAAGACTAGCCTATATAAGAGTTTCAGAGTATTTGCCTGGGGTCAGGATATATGGGATAGATAGAAGCCCTAAAAGTTTCTGGATTCTCAGAGAATTACATTGTTCACAGTTAAGTAATGAGATATGTATTATCTTAGAGATAGGTTGGAGTAAGTTATCACAGCAGGATACACGTCGATGTTAGTGGTTAGAGTGGCAGGAATCTATTCCACTGAAGCTGCAGACCAGTAGTTACTTAGAGCAACTGATTTTTGGGGTGATCAACATAATCTTAACCCAGGTTATGCTTTGAATGCGATGTTTCAGGAAATATAATCCCTCCATTTATTGGAGTCCATAGAGATATGTTTTTTTTTTCAGAGAGGTGTTGAAATTGTAAGCCCATGCTATACTCCTTTGGGCAGCATCTTGAAGATACAAAGTAAGTAAAAAGAGCCATTTGAGTGGTTTTCAGCACAGCACTCTTTGGAAAAAAGGAAGACCTTTAAGACACAAAAGTAAGAAGTACTGTAGAGGGGAGCCTTGGAAAAAAACATTTAGGTCTTCCATTGCTCTGAAAAGTCAACTTTTAAGAAGGTGGCCAGGCAAATCTAGGCCATTATAGCTAATAGGAGTGTGTCCATGCAGAGATTCACATTTGAGTACCATTTAGTGCTTTGAGGACCATTGAGAGATCCTACAAGACCTTCCAGATTTCAGTTAATTATCCCAGGTCTCTTTAAAAAGGCTAAATTTTTGGAGCTGGGTGGCTCAGTGGATTGAGAGTCAGGTCCAGAGATGGGAGGTCCTGGGTTCAAATCTGACCTCAGATACTTCCTAGCTGTGTGACCCTGGGCAAGTCACTTAACCCCCATTGCCTAGCCCTTACCACTCTTCTGCCATATTGATTCTAAGACTGAAGGTAAGCGTATAAAAAAAGGCTAGATTTGCATAACTCTTTCCCAAATGCCACCTTCCAGTGAAGCCCATTGTCACCACTACTATTTAATATTGTACTAGAAATGCTAGCAGTATCAGAGAAGAAAAAGAAATTGAAGTGATCAAAGTAGGCAATGAGGAAACTAAACTATTATTCTTTGCAGATGACATGATGGTATACCCAGAGAATCTGAGAAAATCAATTTAAACTAGTAGAAATAATCTATAATTTTAGCAAAGTTGCAGGGTACAAAATAAACCCACATAAATTATTAGCATCCCTATATGTTTCGAACAAAACCCAGCAGCAAGAGTTAGAAGGAGAAATTCCAAATGCCACCTCCTAGGTGAATAAGGAAGAAAGAAGCATCAGAAAACAGATAATTCAGGGGCAACTAGGTATCTCAGTGGATAGAGAGCCAGCCTAGGAGGAGACCAAAGCTTTGGGTTCAAATCTGGTCTTAGACACTGCCTTGTTGTATGACCCTGGAAAAGTCACTTGACCCCAATTCCCTAGCCTTTACCACTCTTCTGTCATGCACTATTGATTCTAAGACAGAAGTTAAGGGTTAAAAAAAGGAAATAGATAATATTACTACAATAATGTCACTACAGTTGAACTGTGTAGATGGCAAGTTAAAAACTATAAGCAATAGTTCCAAGACCTGCATCAGTGTCTTCCTCATGCTGGAGCTAATTATAGACAACAAATGGAAGTTACCTTCTTTCTGGGTGTTTAATAGGCTGTTCAATCATATTGTTTTAGAACTTTTTGCTTTTAGAAGAGAAAAAGATAGATCAGGTGGGATCTCACTGAGGCAGAGCAGAGTAACTGTGATATACTCTCTTGGTGGATTTGCCCTTATGTTCTATAGGTCTCTGGGGAAGTACTTAGCTATTGTATTAAGCCCCCTGAGTTCTTGGACACAGAAAATAGTGAAAGGTTTGGTGGTGATGAAATTGGATCCTAATAACATATATAAATCTGTTCTTCACACTTTGGGATATTTTCATGACAGAACTGATCCATTATAGGACAAGTAGGGACAGAGACTTAATCCAGCCTCTTTATTTTTACATATACAGAGACATCATTTACCCTTAGTCATTACTGCACCAGCATCTTCTTCATATTAGGGGTACCCTATAATTAACAAGTAAGTCAATTCCTTTGCTTGTATTTTATAAGCTTTTAAATATCATATTCTTTTAGACCTTCTTGTCTCTGGATGATAGGACCCTACAGGGTCAAATGGGACCCCATTGGGTTAGAAATGTATTGTTTTGGTGAATTTAGGGTTAGGGTTAGAACTAGAATTCAAATTCGGATCCTCCAACTAGAGAATTTTTTTCTGTTCCATCATGTTACAACACTCTGTGGAAGTGAAAAAGCAGCAGCTTCAGGCAATCCCCTGTTGAGTCCTTGGAAGTCAAAAGTCGAAGGATCCTGACATACCATTTCCCCTATCCTACAAATGTTTTTCTTGTTCCTAGTATTCTGAGCTATGATTTCATCTTTTTGCTCTCTTTACTTTCAGCATTTTTGAAGGAATAGTTTGGATCAGAGATGTCAAATGGGGGCCACTGGATTGTACATATAGATTCCCTACAGACAACATACTGACAGAAAACCATATATTAATTTCATTTATGTTTTATTATATTTTCACTTACCTTGGTAAATAATTCCCAATTGCATTTTAACCTGATTTAGGCAATAGTCAGGAGGATTGTGGGATCCAGACTATTTTATACCTTTGGTTTGCCTGTACTTCCTCACCACCCACTGAGGATCTTGAAACCTGTTTTCTATCCCAACCACTCTACAGAAACTATTCTCTCAAAAGTCATTAGGGAATTCAAACTTGACAAATGCATTACTCTTCTTGAACTTACTATAGTACTGAGTCTGTTCATCATTTATTTCATTTTTGAAACTCTTTTTCTCTTGATTTCTGTATGATCCTCCATTCTCCTTATTGCTTTTTCTCTCTGTGTCCTTACTAGCTCTTTCTCAAACCTAAAAGCTAGTATTGCCCCAAAGTTTATTCTCAGATCTCTTTACTCTATGCTCCTTTCCCCAGAAATCTCATTTACTTCTGTGTTTCCTACTATCATCTCTCCATATTCTGTTCCCAAATGTATTCTGGTCTCTTTCCAATGCTTCATCTTTACTTAATTGCTGACTTTTTGGATGAACATGTCTAAAACTACACTCATTATCTCTCCCCTCAAACTTGCACTTTTAGCTTTTTTATTTCCATTGTTGAAATTACTCAGTTTCCCACTTAGTTTAGGGAGTCATTGTTTTAGAGGTGATAACTGAATCCATGGGTGTATTTTCTCACTATATTAGTGCAGGTTGTCTAATGGACAATTCCATATCTGAGGAAATACTGACATACCAAAGAAAGAGATGGGAGTCCATCCCAGCATGATTGTACTATTTTATTGGTGGGGGAGTTTACTCATTAAGCTGATCCTGGGTGGCAGTAGGAGAGCAGATTTCTGTATGATACAGGCTAAGCCGGATATTATATAGAAACAGAACAAAGAAGGCTTAGTGCCAAGAGGTGATCCATGATGGTTAGGTACATGTAAATTTTTTATGATAGCTATTTTACTCTTTACAGCAATCATGATGCCATAGGTCAGTTTCTCAGGCTCTTGTTCCCTCTATGTACGCCATCCCTTTTGACCTAGTCCTACATTCTTTCTGATAATATCTTCCACAAGGTTGCCTGAGTGGTACGAATGGCTTTGTTATTATGGAGGAAGCAGAAGAGCTCAACAATGAGCTATATTGGAGATACAACCCACAAAAGCAATATAAGCAGAGATAGGGAAATAAAGTAACTGACAAGAGAATTACCATAAAATCATTATAATTTTCTTTCACCCTATCCCAAGAGAGGTAAAGAAAGAATCTATGGCATCTGGTGATTAGTGGGAGAAGTAATTTTCTTTCCTTTTGAAAATTTAAATTTCTTTGTTTTCTTGTTACATTAAAAAATATCCAGTTAATTCCTTCCCTCTTTCCTTTCCTTGCATTACAGGAGGGATCATTTGACAAAAAGATATATGTGTATATAAATCTATGTCTTACTTATTTCAATAGATGACTTCTCTTTCTGGAGGTGAACATGTAAAAGTCATTATTCAAACAATGTTTCTGTTGCTGTATATATCGTTTTCTTGGTTCTGCTTATTTCACTCTTCATTTTGTGTAGGACTTTCCATATTTTTCTAAAATTAGGCTACTTATCATTTCTTACAACACAGTAGTATTCCATCACAATCATGCCACAATTTGTTTAGCCACTTCCCAACTGATGGACATCCCTTCAGTTTCTGCTGTAAATATTTTAGAGTATATATTGTTTCTTTTCCTTTTGCCCTGATCACATTAGGAAATAAACCTAATAGTGGTATTGCTGGGCCAATAGTTATACATAGTTTTGCAACTCTTTGAGCATAATTCCAGATTGCTCTTCAAAATGATTGGGTCAGTTCAGAATGTATCAGTGCCCATTTTTCCAAATCCCCTCCAACATTTGTAATTTTTCCCGTTTGTCATTTTAGCCAATCTTAAAGGTATGAGATGTTATCTCAGAGTTGTTTTGATTCACATTTCTCTAATCAATAAGGATTTAGGGTGTTATATAGCTTTGATTTCTTTATCCAAAAACTGTCTTCTCATATCTTTTGTCCATTTATCAATTGGGGAATAGCTCATTCTTACATATTTGACAAAGTTCTCTCAATATTTTAGATATGAGACCTCTATCCAAGAAACTGTCTATAAAAATTTCCAAATTCATTCTTTTCCTTCAAGTCTTGGCTATATTACTTTTATTTGAACAAAAACTTGTCAATTTAATGTATTCAAAATTATCCTTTTTACATCTCACAATGCTTTCTATCTCTTTTGTTTATTCATAAATTCTTCTCCAATCCATAACTACAAGTAAACATGTTCTCTGTTCTTCCAATTTGTCTATAATATCCCTCTTTATACTTAGATTATGTATCCAACCATGTATCTCACACTATTTATTGGTCTATAACTAGTCTCTGCCAGATTGCTTTACAGTTTTCTCAAGAATTTTTATCAAATAGTGAATATATATTTCAGAAAGATGAATCTTTAACTTTGTGAAACACAAGATTATTTTAATTTTTTACTACCATTTGCTGTATCTCTTGTGATCCACTGATCTACTTTTCTATTTCTTAGACAGTACCAGATGATTAAAAAAAATTTTTTTTAGTACCAGATGATTTTGATAATTACTACTTTATAATATAGCTTGAAACCTGGTATTGCTAGACTTTCTTCCTTAACATTTTTTCATTATTTCCTTTGATATTCTTGATCTTTTGTTTTTCCAAATGAATTTTGTTATTATTTTTCTAGTTAAAAAAATTTTTTTTGGTAATTTAATCTGGAAGGCATTAAATAAGTAGTTTAGTTAAGGAAGGATTATCATTTTAATTATAATGATTCTGCCCACCCATGAACAATTAATGTTCCTCCAATTATTTAAATCTCACTTCATTTGCATGAAAGTATTTTAGAATTTTATTCATGTAGTTTTTGGGCTTACTTTGGCAGTTTTACTACTAGGCATTTTATTCCGTCTATGGTTATTTAAAATGGGTAATCTCCAATTATTTCTTCTTGCAGGACATTGTTGGCAACATAAAGAAATTCTGATGATTTATATGGTTTTTTTCCTATTCTGCTTTGTTAACATTATTGATTTTACTAATTTTTAGAATTTTGTATATTACATATAATTATATTGTTTTAAAAAAGAAATAGCTTTATCATCTCTTTGCCCATTTGGACAAATGGTAAGAGATAATTCATTTAAATTTACCATGAATAGAATAAAATATATAACAATAAGAAAAAATGCTTGAAGTCATCATTGATTAGAGAAACACAAATCAAGACAACTCTGAGATATCATCTCACCTCTCGTAGACTGGCTAACATGGCAAAAAAGGAAAATGAGAAATGTTGGAGTGGATATGGAAAAATGGGAAATCTAATAATGGTACACAATTGGTGGAGCTGTGAACTAATGCAACCATTTCGTAGAGCAATCTTAAAACATGCCCAAAGGGCACTAAAGCTACACAAACCTTTTGACCCAGCAATACAATTACTATGTCTGAATCCCAAAGAGAATAAAGATAGTGGAAAGCAATTTACCTGTACAAAAATAATTATAGCAGTTTTTTTTTGTTGTCGTAGCAAAGAACTGGAAACTGAAGGGATGTCCATCAATAGGGGAATGGATGAACAAGTTGTATATGCTTATAATGGAATACTATTTTGCCAAAAGAAAACAAGATGATCACAAAATAACCCCTGGGAATACTTATATGAAATTATGTAAAGTGAAGTAATAGTACCAGGAGAATAGAGTAACAATAAAAATGCATGATGATCAATTGTGAATAACTTAATTGTTATCAAGGCAAGGATCTAGGACAACTCCACAGAACTCATGATGACAAATGATATCCACTGCATAGTGGAACCAAGTCTAAATGCACATTGAAACATGCCATTCTTTACTTTACTTCTTCCATGAATTTTTGTCTAGTGTAAGCAACGCGTCTTGTTTCACAACATGACAAACAGGGAAATATGTATTATATGATAATATATATACAAATGATATCATATTACCTGTGTTCTTTGGGAGAGTTGAGGGGGAGAAGAATAAGACAGATTTTTGGACATAGGTAATGTGAGAATTTGTTTCTATTGGGTAAACATATTCATTATAATTTATTATCTATTTATGACAAATCACATATTATATTCATGTTATTTATTATTATATATGAAAAATGAAATAAATGGTAACTCAAAAATTGAAAAGGGTGAATTTGCCACTAATGAAGATGAAATGAAAGCAATTATCAAGGGTTATATTTCCCAATTATATGCCAATAATTTTAACAACTTAAGTGAAATGGAAGAATACTTACAAAAATATAAATTGCCTTGCCTAACAGAGGAGGAAATTGAATATCTAAATAAACACATTTTAGAAAAGTAAATTGAACAGGCCATAAGAGAACTTCCTAAGAAAAAACATCAGGACAAGATGGATTTACAAGTAAATTTTACCAAACATTTAAAGATCATATATTCTAATATCAAATGAATTATTTAGAACAATTGATAAAAGAATACTACCAAACCACTTTTTTAATGAAATTAATGTAGTGCTGATATCTAAACCCAACAGAGCAAAAAACAGAAACACAATTATAGGTTAGTTTCATTAATGTATATAAATAAATGCAAAATCATTAATAAAGTATCAACCCGGAGACAACTGACTTTCTAACTTTAACTTATTACAGCCTCGATGAATTTCTGAACTAGATTCAGAAACATGATATTTTATAACATATTAGGGGCAATACAGAAAAATTTAAAAACAAGGAGATTTTACAAGGTCTTTTCCTGAATCTTTTCCCACACAGCAATTACCAAAATTTACCAATTTTCCCATAATTTTAACAGTCCCTACTGAGTCTCACCACTCAGTTATGGACCTGACTTGTAGGATTTTCCTCAGGGATTTAGGCTCACTCCTCCCATCCCTTTTGAATTCTGGTTTTCCCATGCAAATGTATGAAAGGCCATTTAATGTAGGTGCTTCAAATTATAAGACTAGCTTCCTTAATTTTATATATATATACATACATATGCATATATATATAATATGTGTTAGCTTATTGTCAAAGATTTAAAATGACCATATCTTATTTTTTGCCCCCCTCTTAGAATCCATGAAACATTTTCCCCAAAGTCTGCAAACCCTTTACTTTTAAACCGGCTGTTCATATTGTCAGTGCCAATAAACTACATCTTTCTTAACTTTGTACCCATTCTCCTGTAATTCCTACTTGCTTAAACTCCCCCCCTTCTCATTCTGTCTCTGTCTGTCTCTGTCTGTCTGTCTATCTGTCTGTCTGCCTGTGTATATATCCTTCCAGTGGACTTTGAAGCCATTTAAAAGTGCACCTGTGTTTTTTTTTTCCTTTTCATATTCGGATCTGACACTTCTCTTGCTTTCTTCTACTTGCTTAATACCTCTAGTCTTTATTTCAGTGTCAAAGCTCCCAAACCCTTTGCCAATCATATTCCAAGTAATCTACATTTCACTGAATATTTTCTTTCTCTGCTTTCTTTTGTCCATCCCTCTGATGCCAGTGTCACTCAGGAAGAGATAGGCAGATAGAGAAGAGAGACAGGGGAGCCAGAGGAGGAAGGGAAAGAAGAAATTGATTCTCCCTGTTTCCTACCTTCTAAACCACCCCTAAGTCTTCCCCTGTAACACTGTCTTCTCAGGGGTTCCCTGCCTTTTCATTTCATTTTTGCTGTATACAGTCATTCCCACAAGTGATAGGGACAGTTTGCTCCCTCCCAGGTGAGCAAAATGACATACTTGTTGGAATTCCCTCTGTAATAGCTTCACCTTTCTTTCAGCTTTTAACTCAGCTTCAGGAGCCCAGTACACAGATCATAGTCCTGCCTTCCCTCCTTACTAAAGTAAGGTACCTCATTTCTTCCATCGAGCAGCCCATGTCAATCAGTGCCTGTCTGGGCATCCCCTCACTCATGAAACTGGTGGCACTGAGATTACCCTTGGCCGATAGGACATCCTTTCCCCCAGGCATGTGGATGATCAATTAAAATTTTCCCTGACAGAAGTCTCTCTCCCCAAGAGCATTTCTTCAGTAATCTGCCAACTGGGCCAATTGTATCAACACAGACCATCTCGAGAAAGAGTCCCACCTCTGAGAGAGTCCTGAGACACCAAAGAAAGAGGGGACAGCCCACGTCATGGTTATGAATAGATTTTACTGTTTGGTTTTGAGTAGCATTAGGAGAGTGGCAGATCTCTGCTCCACACTTGGGACAAGCCAGAAACAGAACAAAGAAGGCTTAGTGTCAAGAGATGGTACATGGTCACATGGGCTGTTTTTCTGTGTATAACAACCATGATGCCATAAGTCATCTCCCAAGCTTTTGTTTCTACCATACACTCACCAAAAGGGAAAAAAAAACTGTAGAGAGAAGATGACCAAGTATATAGGCTTACTATCTATATGACCTTGAGTAGGTTATTTAACTTTCTTTAGTCTCGGTTTCCTTAACAGTAAATGATCTCTGAGGTCCTCCCCACAAGTCTAGAGCTGTGATCCTATAATCCTGTGATTTCCCACATGTGAAGGGTTAGAGGCAAAAGAAAATGTGGTGGAGACAGAAAAGAAATGGTTATAGAAGTAAAAGAATTTTTGATAGCTTAGTGTTTCTAAACCCAAGAGAAGAAGGTATATAGAGAAAGGGTGTTATCAATGCAGTAGAGAGGTAAAGGAATACTCATAAAAATACTTTTGAAAATTAAAAAAACCTGATTAGATTTGAGATCATGTGGAAATTATTTAGTGATTTATGAAATCTCCAGCTTAATGATGGGAATGGAGATAGAGCACAAAGAGATAAAGAATTTCTCAATGGTGAATATAATTATAAACTACCTTTTTTATAAAAAAGAAGTTGGGTATTAAATATATAAGGCAATTAAGAGGATAGCAACGTGAAGAAAAAATTTCATTTGCTTTAGGAGAGGAAAAGCTTTAGCAAAGAGGGGAAGATTAAAGATGATAGAGGATACTGAAGGAGCATGGTCCTTGAGGTGACTGGAGAGGATAAGGATATAGAAGAAGGAATGAGATTATACAGGAGAGGAGGAAATAATAGATGAAATAATAGAATGATAGGGAAAAGAAGGGGTTAGAGGTTCCTAATTATGATGAGGACGGGAAGAGAGCAAAGTCCAGGGCAGCTTTAGTTGTAGAGGGCAGAGAAGATAAGCAGAGTAGGTATCCTAGGGCTCTCTGGGAAGGGATGAAGGTCCCATTGACTTCTGTTGATAGCAAGAAGAGTTCTGTCAGCTGAAGATGGAAGATGGATTCCTGGCCAACATGTTTACTTTGCATTGCAATGCATAGTGGGTATTTATATAAAATATGTCTAATTAATAGATGGCCTATGTATTTTATATACCTCAATCTTAAAAGAGTTCCTGTTTTGTTAGTAAATATGCATTTATTAAGTAGTACCAGGTACTAGGAACTATGCTAAGTGCTGAGGATTCAAAGAAAGGCAAAAAACAGTTTCTGCTCTCAAGGAACTCAGAACTTAATATTCTGTCAGATTGAAACCCTTCTAGGATTTAGTAAAAAGTTTTTCAGTTTCTATGGCCCCAACATTCATCACACTAAAGCTAACTTAGTGATAAGATTTTGATTTATTTTTTTTGTGTTTATTTTGTGCTACATAAAACATTTTTCAGAATAGTATGTGATTACAATCATTGCATTGAAGGTATGGTAGCCTTTTGTTTCTTATAATTTTTAAAATTGAATTTAAATCCACCAATCACACCAAGATGAAAAGATTTCACTCTCGTTTTGTGTCTTTCAAGAATACAAATAAGTTTCCACTGGGTTATAAAACAAACACAAACACAAATGTTAACACCTTTTAAATGAATTCCACAGAGGTAGAGCCATGCTTCTATATGAAAAATTGAAATATTCCTTTGTCCTTCATTGGCATCATTTCAATATTTTCACAATTTTTTCCCAAAATACTTTTTTCCATTTAATAACTACTAAATTTTCACTAGTCAATCTTCCTAACAATTAAGCATATCTAAAATTAAATCAATGAAATTCAAGATCATTGTTCACATCCAGACAATTTGAATAATCTATTTTTAACTTCTTCCACTTGTTCTGAAATTTATAATATCTTCCTAGATTTAGAGTCAATTGTTCTTTTACTTGGATCACGCTTTAGGCCACAAAGTGTTTATTATACAATATTTATTTTATTTTAATTTTAACAGTCCAGTTTATCTAATGTTTCATCTCCTTTGGTCAATTAAAAACTAAAATAGTCAGTTAAAATTACAGCTACCATTTACATAGTGATTTCAATTACACCAAGAGCATTGTAGAAGATATTTTATTAGATCCTCATAAAAGTCCTGTGAGGTAATTTCTATTTTACATATGAGGAAACTGAGGTTGAGAAAAATTATGTGACTTGCTCTGGGTCCCACAGCTAATAAGTATGTGAGCCAGAACTTGAACTCAAGCATTCCTGACTCCAAGTCTAACCCTTTATCATTGATATGCCCATTTCAATTCTCTATGTCTAAGTAACAGTCATTGCTCATTTTTGAAAGACACTACTGTTACAAGTCCTTATGTCTGAAGCATTGCCTCTCCTACATTTCTACCTGTTGAAATTTAATGGTGTAGAAATAGCTTGAATGGATAGTATGTCTTAGATAGACATTTATATATACCTGTTTGTCTACACATCAAAACTCTAAGTCTATATCTCTTTGACAAAGAAGTGTGCTCTCCTTTTATTTCTAGGAAGTGATCAAGATGATGTAATCAACATTTTGGTGTTCCAACAGAGCACTCTGTAATTCACTTTAATTTGGCTAATTTTCAACAGGCACTTGGAAGAGCCAACCTAGATTTTTAAACTGTGAATTCTTGGGGAATGTTGAGTAAGCTGTTGGACAGCTGATAGAGGGGCTAGATTTTCCAACTGCCTGCTGTTTCCTGATAGACACATTCAGCCCAATTCTCCACTTCAGGCTCAGAAGGACCAAGCATCTGTCTAGCTGATGAGGAGAAAACCCTAATCATTATAGCAGCCTAAAGTCAAACTAGAAACCAATGAAAAGGGGGAAGCACTGGTTTCCTCTTCATACACACACATACACACACACATATGTCTTCAGACATATATGCATGTTCATATACATGTATTATTATTATATTTTGGTAGAACAGGAGTTCTTAACCAGAAAGAAAACTTAAACTATTTTGATAATTGCACTCCAAAACAGTTGGTTTCCTTTACAATTTTATGTATTTTGCTTTATGCATTTAAAAACATTACTTTACATACTTCATCAGACTGTCAAGGTGTCCATGGCCCAAGAAAAAGGATACCATCTACATTAGAGAACAAGGACTGGGTTTTGATTTTCTTCATATCTTCATTACTTAGCATAGTATTTGAAAAATAGTGAGCTCTTCCTAAATTATTTATGATTGAGTGATATACACATATTTTGGCAAATTGTTTCCAGATAGCAGAATTACCATAGAGGTGGGACTGATATCTTTGTTTTAAGTAAAGTTGGGTTGAATAGCAAATATATTGGATGACAGAATTAATAGAAGATGTTAGGATGTTAAAGCTGAAAGGAAAATTAGAGATTATCTAGTCTAAGGGTTTTAATTTTTTTATGTGTCATGAACCCCTTTGTTAATCTAGTGAAGGGTATGGACTCCTTAGAATAATGTTTGTAAATATAAAAATATATAGGATTATAAATAAAATCAATTATACTGAAATATAGTTATAAACATATATGTATATATACATATATATATATATATATATATATTTGAACAAAACAAGTTCATGGACCCTAGGTTATGAATCCGTGATAGAGTCCAGTCTCCTTAATTTTATAGGTAGTAAAACTGAGATGTGAAATGGAAAAGTGATTTAATCTAAGGTCATAAAGTTAATGTGTCAGTATATAGACTTTCTTACTGAAAATCCAGTGTTCTTTCACACAAAATAATAACATCCCAAGAGACTGTATTGGAGGTGAAACTGAAAAGATGAAATTTAATAGGGAATAAAATACCATTCTACACTTGGGTTCAAAATAATTAACTATACATGTATATGAGAAAGTCCTAGCTTATAATAAGTCTTGTGAGAAAGGCTTTAGGATTTTGATGACTAGTAAGCTTAATTTCCTTTATGAAGTCCTACCCCAGTGATTAATTGTGCTATGGAGGTGACTCTGAGTCCTTGATGGCTATGCCAGCCAGGCAAACACTCTGGCAAGCTGTAAAATGTTGGAAGGACTTTAGGTATTGTCTTGGAAACAGACTAGGTCTGCTTCCCGAGGACCAGCCCAGTTAAGTATGGAAAGACTAATGAACAATAGGTTGGCTATTTGATAATGAATTGTTCACCTACAGCAACTCACAAAATATAGACAACCTTTTAAAAGATGGTTCTCAAGACTGTGCATAACCCTTCTGTCTCTTCAGTGATGATAGCAAAATGATTTTTAAAAAAGAGTGGAGCAGAAAGTGCTAAGAATGATACACATTTTAGGCCATTAATTGTCTTAAAAAAGATAAAAGGAGGGAAGTTTGTACCTCGAATGAAGCTTGGACTTTTGGTATGGAGAGGGGGACAGAGAGGAGAACCCCCTTCTCAAAGTGGGGTTCAAGGGAGACAGCAGATGTAATGGGTTGGCTCAGAGAGAGGAGAGAGGGTTTGAAGATTTCCCCCCTTCTGCCTTCCCTCCTTAGCTAAAGCTGCTCTCCCCAATTCACTTTTGCCCCTCTTGTTCCCCCTCCACTACTCAAGACCAAAAGGTCTCCCCTTGATCCATTCACTCACACTCAGCTTGGGGAACAGATAACTTTTAATGTTAATTCAATCAGGTAATACAAAAGGAATAATGTGCAGGGAAGAATGGGAAAAGGAAAGTGGGAAAAGGGGGTCCCTGTCTCTATCTAAACCCTTTTCCCTCCCTTCTCATGTTTGGGGGGAACTCAGGCCTTGGCAGCCTGAGCCCCCTGAGAGAAAGTCGGGTTGACTCACCCCTGGGCAACAGGAGCTTAGGTAAAGTCTGCTCAGGTTTCTCTTCAGAAAGTCCTTTCAATTGGGAAGTGTTGGGGGGAAAGATTTCCAGTCACCAGCAGGAAAAATGGGTAACCTTCAGGAGAAAGTCTTTTTCCCAATTTCTCTCTTCAGCTTCTCAAGATTGAGAGACCCTCACTGTTATACAAGTCAGAGTCTTTTCCTCCTCTGGATTTCATTCCTGGGGCCCTTCCCCTGTTGAGGTGATCAATTTCACATACTCTTCAGCTTGGCACTTTTTCTCTAGTGCCAGCCTCTGTAACATTTTTTTTAAACCCTTACCTTCCCCATGGTCACACAGCTAGGAAGTGTCTGAAGCCAGATTTGAACTTAGGACCTCCCGTCTCTAGGCCTGACTCTCAATCCACTGAGCTACCCAGCTGCCCCCTCTCCTCTGCCACATTATAAATATCAAATTAACCTGTGTCACTAAATGCAAAATGTCCAATGACCAATGAGTAGATAAGATATTGGAAGAACCTAATTCTATCAGTCTTAAACTATCTTCTCATAAGTAAAACAAGAAGACAAAAAATTGCAACTAAATGAAAGAACTATTCCTAAATTTTTCATTGCAGAAGCACATACAGGAGTTGTCGGTATTGATCCTTCAAAGACAGCAGGAATGATCATATAGACATTTCAATATTATACTACTCATAAGAAGTACTTGCAATAAGATCACTAGGAAAATAAATGTGACATGACATTTATAACAGGGAATCAAATTAGGTAAATTTTGTGAAGAATCTGAGAAGATTCTCCAAATTAAATCAACACGTACTTAAAGCTTGATGGCTTCTTTGAAATGTAAGATAAAATTATGCTGGAAAATATGATTCTGGAATAACCAGTAATAGAGGTCAATGACTTTTAGACTACACAGACATCACAAAAACTTTAAATTCAAGGAAAACATTGGAAGGCAATGGGCATCGTGAGCATTTAATAATATTTTAAAAGAGTAATTATTTAACTTGTCAAAAAAGGATTCTTTCCTGATATTGAAGTCATTCCTGGTTCAACTTTTTGTATATAGACTACTGATTTATTCGAGCAAAGATTAAAAAAATAATACAACCTACAAGAATGAAAAAAAAATGAAAACATTGCCACTATAATTCCAACCTGACATATTTAAACAAATTATTGGTGTAAGAAATGGAGAAGAAATGGAGAAAAGGATATTGAAATTAATTACAATAATTCCTTAGAGAAGTTGAACCAATAGAAATTATTTTCCATAATGAGAAGATCAAGGGATCCTAATAACAGTCTTTAATCAGCAAACATTTGATTTATTTACTAAGAGGTATATGTGTAACCACTAGCAATGGCATTTAGATTTTTTTTTAAATTTAGAACATAGTCTTGTTTGTAAAATCTTATGGAGGATTCAATATTGTCTTATAAAATTATAAGATAAAAATGAGGAAAAATTAGTTTCAATGAAATATAGTGGAATTTAGGTAAAAAACAACAGAATGACAATAAACAGACAAAATATGGAAAGGGTCTACAATGTATGTTATAGTGAACCCTTTTTACCCTTAAGGACCACTTCATCTGACATTCATTAATGTCTCAGTCCCAAGTTTGCTTATAGAGGAAGTAAAAAATGGTATGGATAAGGGCAAAAGTGAGAAAGACAATCAAACTGACCCAGGCATAAACAGAGAAGGCCTATGGTGGAACTAACTCAATTTTGAAGGCATCAAGGAATGGTTTTTTAAGGTATCTGAAGGAAGAGAAAATACCAATGGCATGGGAAAAAACTCCAAAACATTAAATCTTATTATTGCCCCCAAAGTTGCCCAGAGAACTACTAACTTATATGCCTATTTTCCCATGTAACATATTTATGAATCTGAGCTACATATGAGCCAAGCATTCCTTTAATTAAGGCAGTAGAAGGGAATAGGAAACCTTTTACAGGCACTAATCCACAATAAACAATACCTTTATCATTGTACAATTGGCTTAAAGATGTAGAGGAAGAAAAGATCCCATTGTGTTTATTATTTGTTGAGTAAAAGAAAACTACTAAAAGAAAACACAAAAAGAAAAGAGAAATGTCCCTGAAAGGCTCCTAAAAACTCTCCTTCAATAAAAATAATTTCACATATATATATTAAAAATTGTGCAATATTCCATGAAATATGCAACAAAAGAAATAACCTGGTCTGATGATGAACTTTCATCATTAATGCAAAAGGAAAAATAAAAAAGAAAAATGTGTGTTCAATAAAGGTTTTTTTTATCACATCCATGGAGATGATCCAGCATAAAGTCCAAGTCAGAAAGCAATTTCTTTTATGTGGTAAGGTCTTCCAGATATTCCTGTTTGTGTATGAAATTGAAGGGTAATATACAAAATAGTCGAAATAGTTGACACAAAATAAAATAATGAAACAAATTGTTTATTCCTATACCATACAACTTTTGTACCTTTTGGAACTGAGAATTTCGGTGGCAGTCTAGTGTAAGCAGAAGCACACATGCCTGACCATTACTATCACAAAATAAATAGACATCATAATTATTGCTTGTTCCAAGTAATTTTCACACTACTCTACTAATTGCATTAAGAGTTAGAGCATTGCATAGCATAACTATCCTTAGAGGAAAACCAAGTGGAGGAAGAATAACTATTGTCCTGACAAATGTGTGCATTTGGATAAACAACTTGTAAGCAATTGAGCATGTCTGTATTTAGATATCATCTATAGTTATGTTCTCAATAATTATATGTGGACCTAAGATGCTGGTTTGGAGTAGGCGGAGTTTTTTATCTGATGCCTTAGTTTATATTTATTACAAGCCTTAAAGATGGCAAAAGATGTGTAGGTTAAGCATCTTCCCCTGATTAGTTTTATTTTTATGCTGTTTTTTCCAAAAACTTTTCTTTGTTTCATTTCCTTCTTTCCTGTTTTATTTAGTCTTTTTTATTTATTTAGTCTCTAATCTCTCTGAGTTTATTATGAGGTTAAGGCTTCTGAAGTTCTGGATTTTATTTCCCTCTTAACAATGTGATGGAAAGATGAGATTTGCATTCAGATTTGGTAATCTTTCCTTACCTTAAATTATTTTCAGAATTTAGTTGCTTCTTGGGCAGTTGTGATGAAATAATTCCATAAGGAAAAAAGATAATTGAATCACATCAAAGAAATGTAATGATTTCCTTTTTTCCTTTCTACAGACACTAATCACTTCATTTCTTTGTCTATATCTACATAGTCCCCAAACAGCTTCCATCAAAAGTTCATTCAAGTAAAATAAAATCAGTCAAACCAGTTTTGAGTGAAGGGTGGTTGTATAAATAAACTAATAGAGGATTCATTGAAATTTTCAACATTCAAATGGTTCATTCAAGTCCCATAAGCTCTTTATTTTGATGTTGGACCACACTGGTATGATCTGAGGCCATTGCCCAATTGAGTCTAGCTGAAAAACTCACCCCTTGCAATTTTATGTACTTCATAGCTATTTCTAAAACCCCATTAGTATCAAGCACCTTCATACAACTGTGTCTCATGTTGACAAAGCCCAAATCACTGGAAGGCTCAGAAACAGATTTTTAATACTCCCAAGAGCCTGGCCAAATTCTGATGAATTGGCAGACTAAATGCCAGAGATAAAATCTGCAGTCATACATGGTGTGGATTCGCAAATATTTTTAGATAAATAGAACTATTAATCCTTAAACACACTCGCTACAGGCCACTGGCCTTACTCTGCCTTTGGTTGCAAGCCATTCAATGCTGATATTCTTATATTTCCGATGAGAAATGGTCTTCATGTACTAGAGATGGCATCTATTAGTCTGGGCATCAAGCGGCCTGGGTTTGTTCTCAGTTACATTTCTGATTCACTGTGACCAACACTCAGCAAATCGTGGGTGTTTAAGAAATGTTCAAAAATAATGAGCCAGAGTACTGTGCAGTGAAGTTACCACTGAGGTAGAAGCAGTTCTCTTAGGCTCATGCACTTCATTCGGTACATTATGACATCCCAGGAAGTCTTGTTTACAACTTGATAGCGCCTCTTTGCTTCTTTCCCCCCAATATCTCAGTTCCCTCTTTTTGGAGTGCAAGTCAGAAACCCTTTGAAAGCTGAACACTTCACTTCTGTCTCCTGCTATTAGAAATCTTTGAAAGAAAATGGTATATTCTTTCTACAGTGAGTGTTTAAAAGAATCATTGAGCAATGTTATAGGACTGGGCAACTGCATGGCTTACATGCTTTTCTAGGGGTGGATGTTTGAAGTGTTATTCTTTGGAAAAGGAGATGAGACATTCTATTTTGAGAGAGGGAAGAACTAGCACCAATGAGTGGAGGTTGTGGAAAAGTGGATTTAAGTTCTAATAAATGATATAGCTCGTCTGAGTTCTGGTGGTTCTTATTTATCCCAACTCCCACTCCCTCTCCCAATGATGAGCCAGATCCCCAGAACGCTGTCTAGCTATTTCTCTCCCTTAGGGTCCTGAGGGCTTGTGGATGTCTTTCTGATGTTTGCTTTGAGGAACATACTCAGTTACTTTTAAAGTGCTATAACTTTGAGATAATTATCTATATTGGTTTTATTATAGAATTGATTTCTTGGAAATGTTAGTAAGTGCATCGAAATTAAGCATATGTCCTAGCATATTCTCCCTCCTATCATTTGCCACATGCTGAGATGCTGTTAGCATCTCCTATATATCAATGGTCCTGTTACTAGCACCCCCAAATCATTTCACCAATTATTGTCAATTAACTTGTACCAAGGGATATTTTCTGAGATGATATAGCTAGATTGGGGGTTACAAAGCATTGCCCTCCACACCAGGAGCACGTTCTTCCCTCTGCCATTTCAGTCCTTGGGGAGAGTGGGTTCAGAATGAAAGCATTTGTTCCACAAAGTTCACTTCTGCATGTTGTATAGCCAGTGAATGAGTTGATCCCTTGCTGCAGTGTTCCACAGTGTCTCAGAGTTCATCCATTGCTGGGATGTCTCAGGCTGGTTGCTCCTCGGGTCAGCCTTGCAGCCTCCTATGGGATGTAGTTACTATAAACTTCTCCATTCAAATGGTTAGGAAACCCAGGCTCAGAAAGGTTGAATGGCTCCCTCATGGTCATGTAGCTAGTAAGCAATAGAGTTTGTATTCCAATTTAGGTCTGTCTTGATCATTGGGCTTAGGATAATGCCCTGATTCTTTGGCAATAACTGTTTCCTTCTAGCCCACAGATGAATTGCTCTGCTGTTCCGATTGTGGAAGACTCCTTATCATTCCTAGGACTCATCTTGGGGCATACAGTGTGTGTAAAGTAAGGTGGGGCTGGAGCCTCAGGTGTGACAGCTTGCTGAAATCCTTTTCAGGGCTATTTTCCCCCTGTAGTGGTGTCATCCTGTCAACCATTGCTCACCTGTGGCTCCAAGAAGCTGTGGCATACACAGCAGCCGCACCACAGTAAATCATCATGGCAGATGGGCTTACTAGGCTGAGGGCAACCCACAGGCTTCAAACCGATTGGAGAGTTAGAGAGGTGTCTACTGCAAGCATGTGAAGATTTCTCATAGGGGAATGGAAGGATGAGAACAATTTATTCCAATAGCCATGAAGGTGGTTGAAGCACCCTTTCACCTGGACACTCAAAGTCCCCAAAACTCTCCTACTCTTATGGGTGATTCCTTCTCAGGGGCAACTTTCTCTCTTCTCTACCACCAAATACTTGAATCTTTGGGTTCTGAACTAACTCCCTAGTGTTAAAGAGGCACCATAAGACAAGACCAAGTTTGTTACCCAATCAGAACACACTTCCTGTCCAACCCATAAGAAATATATTAATTAATTCACAAGATTTCCAGTCTTTGTTCACAGCTGGCTATGATTAATGGGTTCAATTAGAAATATTCTCACCTAACAAAGGTGAGAATAAAGCACAGAACCTGAATGCATACTTTAAGAGAATAAGATATCTGATAGATTGATTTGGTGGCAACTACTCTTACACATTTAGTGTCAGAATTTTTTTTTGTATACAATGTTAATTCGTGGTCATATAAGAATTGGATTGGATTTTATGAGAGTTCTTATGAAGGCAAAGAAGGAAATCCAATTATTTCTATAATCTTCACTTGGGAAAATATACAATAATATGATTCTATCCCTAACATAAGAGGACAATCCTGTCAGAAACATGTACCAATGCAAAGTAAAATGGGGAAATAATGTTTTCTACAGATAGCTTTGTATAGATAACATATTTATATTATAAAATGAATTATTCCTTTTTAATCCAGAGACTATACAGATATGGCTAATGTGGCATGTGTCTCTGCTGTGTAATTCATATCAAAGTGGGTATAACTTTTCTTCCTCTCTCGACAGCTGTGCAGCTTAAGTTATTCTTATACAGTGAATCCTTTTATTAGCAACAATGCTGCCATATTTATAATGAGAGCTATTTTCTAAGGAAAATACATTTCCAACTTTGGAGAATATGAATCTATTCCTAAATTGAAAAAGATCTGCTGACAAATTCTACTATAAATTTTAATGCCACCTCTATATGTAGTCTGCTTTTAATAGGAGTAGGAATGAGAATGCTTAAAGAGAAAGTAACTTTTGCCAAATTACCCTAAAGTCATTGCAGAGTCTAGATTATAAACCATTTTGTCTGACTCCTTATTGACTGGAGCCTATTCCATAGAAATTCATTTTTTCCGTTGAATATCTATTGCATTCAAATTTTATCAATCATGACCCAAACATGCCTCTCCTTAAATGATCTAGGGTTGATTGCACTTGAATAAGGTCAACTGTCACTACCGAAATAAAGGAGAAGGGACTCTGAGTAAGTTCTTCTGGGACAGAGCAGAGGTAGGGCAAGACAAAAAATTAGGGAGTTTCTTCAGCAACATTCTAGCACAATTCACTAAGGTGAGAAATATAACTTTAGTAGTATTTGTCTAGACAAGCCAATCTTCTTAAGGGCTCAGGGGAATTCATCTATCATTGTGTGCATCTCTTGGCATCTCTTGGTTATGATATTACATAGCCTCATTTCAAACTAAGAAGAGGGGACTTTTTGTCTTGGAAATTTTCAATAGCAATGCAATAATAAGAAAGTAGAGGGTACAGTTCCACAGTACCAGAAAGTGAGTTACTTTTAATAAGCCCAAACAAAAAAATCTCAAAATTCATCTCTAATACCAAAATGATATTTGTATGATGTAAATTAAATAATGGCATAGCTACCTCTAAAAATCCTCATTTAATTGATGCTGCCCGAAGTTATTGACAATCTTGAAACAATGTTTGGTGAATCATATATTAGACAGCTTTAACAGGTTCTACTGCCAAACAATATAGGACAAAGAGAACTGTCCCTTAAAAAATTGTGATAAATTAATTGGGAAATTAAAATCTTATTTTGCATTGTAAGTGAAAGAAGCCACATATATAATTAGAGGTAATCCTGATTCCCTCTCTCTCTCTCTCTCTAATAGGCCCCTGAAAAATTATTATGGAAGATGTATTACTTTGTGAACCTATTGAGAGTAATGCTATATGAAGAGAAAAATTTAATATAATCGTACAAACAATGGATTATATAATTACAAAGATATTCCATGGGAGAACTAAATTGAAATATACTCTGATTGAGCTTAGTTATTGTCAAAATGGGAAAAAAGTCTAATAGCAAAAAGTCTAAAAATGTGGTACCTCATACAGTTTGTACATATTATATACTTCATTGACAATTGTTTGTATTGAGAACAATGAGTAAAAAAAATGCATTTTGTCAAGACAGAGCAATGACAGGAAAGTTCTTTGAAAAAATATGTAAGAAGAGGAGACCAAGCACAGGGCACTTCTATATTATGAAACATTCTGACATTCTCATGCTAAAGTACTTTTTAGAGTGTTTGAGTTAAAAGAGGAAATTGGAATTTTTCTTAGTAACAATACAAATGGAATAAATTGATTTTATAGCAAAAATTTCCTCATGAAACATTTATTTTGAGAATTAAAAAACCAACAACAACCAAGGAATCTAAATGTTGGTATAAGATCTCCAAATTTATATTCTAATCCAGAAAGATAAAATAACTACATTTGTAAGAAAATAGAACTAAAGATAAGTTTGCAAAATAATATTTTGATATATTTCCCAATTTAAAAATATCTTGCTAATGAAAGAGACCATAAAGACATACTTTTTCATTTGACTATAAAAAAACAATTTTGGTTGTATTTTAAAGTCCACATTGATAAATTTGAATAATTAATTCATTATCCATTTACAAGGGCTAAATGCAATCAATTAATTATATTCTACCTTACCATAGATAGTAAATAGACTTGTCTTATGATAGTATTTTTAAAAAAACGTTCCCTTCCATCTAAGAATCAATAGAGTAGTAAAAGATAAGCAATGGGAGTTAAGTGACTTGCCCAGAGTCACAAAGTTAGGAAGTATCTGAGGCTAAATTTGAACCCATGACCTCCCATCACTAGGCCTGACTCTATTCACTGAGTCACCAGCTGCCCCTTATGATAGTATGTTGAAGTAAGTGTTTGTATCTGGAAGTCTTATGTTTTGGATAAAGACAAAAATGGATTTCCTTGGTTTATCAAAATAATACAAATTTTACTACCAGTTATACTATCAGGCCCATTAACCTGGAGTCAAGAAGACCAAATTTAAATTATTTTATGGATGAGAAAATTGAGGACAAAAATGGTTAAGTGACTTGCCCAAGGGCACGTAGGTAGTAAGTAGTAGAACTAGTTTTCAAATTCAGGTCCTGTGACTCCAATTTAGTGCTTTTCCTCTGCACTACACTAGCTTCTAGTGGAGGTTGTTGAGATTTCTAAAGACAGATTCTGCTTCCTGACTTGGAAAGCAGCTGGACTAGATGGCTTCTCATGTCCCTCCCAACTCTAAGCCATTTGCTAGAGGAACACCAGCACCAAATGCTTGTGAAGTGGTTTGTAAAATCTAAGCAGTGATCCCCCCTTTAAAAATAACGTAATCAGAATGGCACCCAATTTTTCACAAAATCATTTACACAATTAATTATCTTAGCCCACATTTTATTTAAATAAAAATAAGATTTTATTTTAAATGTACACCAAATAGAATAAAATTAACAGATATTTGTTTACTGATAACTTTCCAAATATTTGAAGTCTCCTACTGTTCTCCCACCTCTTTCACCCCTTTCAAGTCTTTTTTTAGTGAGGCTCAATATCCTTGAACCACCTCTGCTTTGCTCAAATGATCTTCATAAGGGATGGTTTATCTAAAACAATTGTCATTGCCCCTTCTAAAATGATACTCAAAACTGGACACGTTACCTAAGATGAACTCTGACTAAGGCACATTATACCAAAACTCTCACCACCCTTTGCTTTGGAAACCATATTTCTGTAAAAGCAGCCTAAAATCACACTATGTTTTTCTGGCTGTCTCATCACATTGCTGGCATAAAATTAGCCATTTGTCTACTAGAAAAGCTTTTGAACCACGTCTCTTCCATCCTGTATGATACGATGAATCCATCCCAGATGATTTTTTAAATCGCAGGTGAAGGACTTATGTATTTGCCCTTAACTTTATCTTCCACCATGAAGTCTTTCTCCAGGGCTTCCTGTAGTTTGAAAGTGACCTTGGGTACTTGAAGTTTATTTCAGCAAATCCTATCACACTAAAAAGGCTTCAAATATGGTCCCAGCAACAGATTATATTTAGTCTCCAAGGACTATTCTCAAGTATGGAGAAGCTTATCACAAATAAGCTGGCTGCTTAGAAATGAATAATTTGGCCATGACAACCTATGAAACAAAGAAAAATACAAAATGAACCTCAGACTTATGTGTTCCCCTTTCCCTTTGACTGTCATGGGCAAAGCGACAAAAAAATGCAACGTGTACTAATACATATAGTTCTTAGAGTCTATACATTGTATAATTATTACTATTTTAAGAATGGGATTTTTATATGCAGACCAACAATCTATGGAGGAACTCAATTGCATCATTCTTGATATTTTTACTATAAATGAATATAAGAAGACCAAGAGAAAACTATATATAAATGGAAAAAAGCTCATAGGTTTTCCTTGGACAAGGAAACAAAGGAATTGGTTTGATTATGTGCCCAAAGGTAACAAGAAACATTTCTTGGTCATTTTATACGGTAATACTCATGATTAATCATTCAGACTCTCATAGGCTGGACTGTCATGAAAGAAAACATCTCTCTGTGATGGCCTATGAAGAAAAACCAACAACTTGAGTATAGCCTTTTTATTCTCTAGCCATTCTGCAGAGCTAGGATCAAGCCAGGTTTCAGGACTCATCTTTTAAATCACCATGTTCCATTAATAACTCCCTTGGAGCAAGGAACATGGAAGCTACATGCCTTCAACTCCCTGCTAGCTATGGAATTATTCTGTCCCACTCAAATTGAAAATGTTCTAGGGGGCAGTTGAATGGCTCAATGCATTGAGAGCCAGGTCCAGAAACAGGAGGTCCTGGGTTCAAATCTGGCCTCAGACACTTCCTAGCTATGTGATCCTGGGTAAGTCACTTAAACCACCTTGTCTAGCCCTTACCACTCTTCTGCCCTGTAACCAATACACAGTATTGATTCTCAGAGGGAAGGGAAGGGTTTAAAAAAATATTCTAGAAAATGTCCTAGGTTATTTTTCTTCCTTACCTGCTGTCCAGAGCAATCCAGATCTTTGCTTTTGTACTTCAGTCTACTGGGATGAGACACCCTAAGGTAAGGGCCAAATTCCCCTCAAAACTCATGAAGTTTAAATGCTGTACCAGAGACTATATGCCAAGTCATGGTGGAGATCATCAAATGCATATGGAGCTGAAGAAGCATTAAAAAAGTTTGTCATCAAAAAATGTATGACTGGGAGGAAATCTGGGCCCATCACTTAGTGAGACTGAGGAACAGATAACCAACAGTCACCTCAGGACTCTACTATTATTTGTATGACAAATTTACAAGACTACATAGACAAGAGTCTACACAGGATGGGCCATGGCTGGGCTTTCACCTGCATTGTTGGAAAAGGTAAATACAGTGACAGGATCAGAGATCCATTAAATTAACTTTTAACGTGTTAGTTCCAACCTACCATTCCAAGTGACTAAATCTTTTTAGGATCCTGATTCTATAATATAGTGTATTAGATTTCCATTTCTGTTTTGTGTAATGTACAGTTTTGATAAGCTTGACATCTATGACTCCATTCAAATCACTAATAACCAAGTTGTACAGAGTAGGATAAAGGAGAGATCCCTGGGGAACTACATTAAAGATCTTTGTTGTTGTTTAGCGGCTTCAGTCATGTCTGACTCTCTGAGACCTCATTTGGGGTTTTCTTGGCAGATATGCTAGAGTAGTTTGCCATTTCCTTCTCCAATTTATTTTACAAATGAGAAAATTGAGGCAAGCATTAAATGACTTGCTTTGTTTCTGACTCTAGACCTAGTTGCCCTAAGTACTGTGCCACCTAATTACCCCATTAAAGATCTTCTAGATTTATATCAATTAACGAATCACCATTGGACTGTTGTGAAGATTGGATTTGGCTATCTCTTGATTGTAACAATGAAGATACTTAGCTCTTCCTTGATTGTAAAGATTAAATTGTAATCCCCTGATTGTAACAATGAAGGTACTTAGCTCTTCCTTATTGTGAAGATTGAATTGTAATCCCCTCCATTTTTAGATTTTAATCCCCAAAAGTGTTAACTCAGTATTTAAAGGATTTTAAAAAGTATTTTAACTACTAAAGGTACAAACTAACTACTAAAGTACAAACTAAATACAAAAAGGTGTGATATAACCAAAAAAGCTATAATCTGACCAAAAAAGGTGTGAACACCCATTTCATGCTTTGAGTGGGAGTTCTATGACCCACATGTGAAAGAGTGGGCAATCCTGGAGAGGAGTGTCTGCTCTGATTGGCAGATGTGAAATTTAGGGGAGGTGACATAAGAGAAAAATATCTTTAAATAGAGGACCACAGAGGCCAGATGATAGATTGGAAATACTCTGACTTGGAGGAATCAAGAGTGAAGAAGAGTTACTCAGAGGAGAGACTTCAATCAGTTGCTTGGAGTTGGACTGGAAGACAGACACTTGAGGAGAGACTAGAAGATAGACACTCAGACTTGGCTGTGGAACTCAGCCCTGGAGGAGCTTATGCAGGAAACCCCAGACTGCTTTCTTTTTAGATGGTCACCGTGGTGAGTGAAAGGCTGACTTAGTTTCCCTGCCTTTCTGGAGGTGTGAACCTCCAAAAAAGGCCCATCATCTTGAGACTATTTCCCCTGTTTAGGGCCTTAGAATTTCTACCTGGCTCAGAAGAAGCTGGGGCTTTCTCTCTTTCTCTCTCCCCATTTATCTCTTCTATAATATCTTCCCTCTGTTGTAAAATAAACTACCATAAATTACATTTTACTTTAGCAATTCACTTTGGGATCTAGAAATTAAATCCCTAGCAACCACCAAATTAAATATATTCATGTCCAATCACAAAAAAAAATTTAACACTTTATATGTAGAACTGTAGGACCTCAGAGGTCAGTGAGTCCAAACCCACACTTTATAGATGAGGAAACAAAGGAGATTAAATGCCTTGCCCAGAGACACACAGGTAGTAATTTACAAAGTCAGAATTTGAACCCAGAATCTCTGATTCCAAATTCAGCACTCCTGCTGAACAATATTGTCTGCTAGACCACTAAGTATCCATTTGGTCATGTCAAAGCAAACATATCTGAAATGGACCTTCTTATCTTCCCACATAAAACTCTTCTCTTTCCCCAATTTTCCTGGGACACCACCATCCTTTCATTCACTTAAGTTTGTAACCCTAGTCATTTAAATCTCTTCAATCTTTCTTGTCTCTCCTAGATTCAAACATTTGCCAAGATCTATTGATTTTATCAATACATCTCTCACATCTATCCTTCCTTTCCACTCACACAATCACCACCTTAGTTCAAATCTTTATCACCTTTTACCTGATCTATATCAATAACCTTTTAATTGATCTCTCTGGCTTCAGATCTTCCATTATTCAATCAATCTGCTGACAAGTTGATATTCATTAAGCTCACATCTCACTGTGTCACTCATGTTCAATACATGTTCAATACATCCAGGTGGTTCTATAGTACTTTTTTTTTTAGGAGATAACTGGTAGTGCAGGGGGTAGAAAACTTGGCCTGGAATCAGAGGAATATATGAATTAGAATCTGGCCTCAGAAACTAGCTGTGCAACTCTGATCAAGTTACTTAACATCTTTGTGCCTCAGGTTTCTCATTCTTAAAATGGGTATAAAAATAGCACTGATCTCAGGATTGTTGTGAAAATCAAATGAGATATTTGTAAAAAGTGCATAGCGTAGCACCTGTAACATAGTAGGCAAGGTATACATGCTTATTCCTTTTCCACTCTGTTTGGCATTTAAAGCCCATCATAATCTAACTCTACCCTACCTTTCTAGACCAAGGATTCTTGAACTTATACCACGTCCTATGGAAGGCTCTTTCTAAATCCCCCAGTTCTTTGTACTCTCTTTTTGTCAAATAGTTAGAGAAAATGAGAACATCCACCCTCTTTATTTCTAAAGGTTGTTATGAGGATATTCCATCTTTCCGCTCCTGGTTGTTTTCTCTGACTGTTCCTGATACCTGGAATGCTCTTCCTCCCCTGATACCTGGAATGCTCTTCCTCCTCATTATCTCCATCTATTGGTTTCCTTTAAGGTACAACTAAAATGCTATCTTTGACAGTAAACTTTTCCCAACTCCTCAATTCTAACAACTTCCTTTTAAAATATTTCATATTTATCCTCTATATAGCTTATTTGAATGTATTTATTTATTTATTGTCTCCCGCATTAGACTGTAAGCTCCTTGACAGCAGGGACTGCCATTTGCTTCTTTTTATATTGCCAGTACTTAGCTCAGTGCCTGGCACATAGAAGGTGATAAATTAATGTTTATTGCCCGACTCCTTATACCTTGAAATTATTTTCTACTTATTTTGTAACTATTTTGTATTTCTCTTCAATACATGTTTCCTTCCCAGTTGCTTATGGGTATGGGTGGTTTTGTTTTGGGTCTCATTCCCAGTGCCTACTTCAGGGCTTGACATATACGAGATGCTCAATAAACGCTTATTAATTGAAATGAACTGTCAAATGCCTTGGTGAAATTCAGGTATTTTATGTTGATGACATTTCTCTGATCTACCAGCACAATAATTCAGCCAAAAAAAGAATCCAAGAAACAGGAGAACCAGCTTTCTCTAACATTTTCAGTTTTGACTCCTAAACCAATTCACTTAAAAATGAAACTTCTGTACTTTAGGTATAACCTCTTCCATTCCCAAACCTTATGCTTTATTCAAAATGCAATTAATCTTTTAATTCCTTGCTATTCTCAAAGCGAGATAGAAGGGAGAGCTGTGCCTCGAAAGAGCAAAAGTATAGTTCATACTTAACTCTTTAGGATGATGTTCTTTTAGCTTTTGGGCTTCTTTCATGCAAAATTGTTGACTGCTGATTCTTTCTCCTTTTATCTCATATCTTTCCACATTTTCTAATGGGATACTAGATACTAAATACAAATTCAGTACCTCCTTGACATAATTCTGGTAAGCCTGTAGAAAATGTTTTTTTTTTTTTAAATCACATTTCTATTACCCAATAGCTATCTATTACAGTTTTCAATGATACTTAATTACCTTTCAAATAAATCATAGGATCATAGATTTGGGACTGGAATAGACTTCAGAGGACATTTAATCAAGCCAGCCATTTTATAAGTGGGAAAAGTGAGACCCAGGGTGACTAAGTGTCCTGTCCAAGGTCACATAGGTTACAAATGACCACGTCAAGATTTGAAGACTATCTTCTGATGCAAATAACATTCCATTGTGCCCTGTTGCTCTTCTATCAGTCTTCAATACTTCAATTAGAAACTAACTGAGATAACTTGAGATTAAATATAGAAGAGAGTATTTTAATTTTGAATTAATTAGGTAGCACAGTGGATAGAACACTGAATTTAGAGTTAGAAAGACCTAATTTCAAATTCTAATTCAGACACTTATTAACTGAGTGACCTTGAGCATGTCACTTAACCTCTCAGAACCTCAAGTTCCTCATTCTCAAAATGGGTATAATAATAATATCTATTTTAGGGTTGTTGTGAAGCTCAAATGAGTTAGCATATGTAAAGTACTTTCCAAATCTAAATACTAGCCATTATTATTTGTTATCATTAAAATTGACCCGTCAGAATTATGTATGATTTTTAAAATTGGATTTGTTTTCTTTTCTGGAGGCAGAGGTCAATTATTAACTACAAGATTACTTTCTTATATACATATTTGTTTTAAAGGGAAGGAAATTAACATAACTGTACTAGGAAGGCAACCTGACATAACAATATATTAGCAAATATTTATTAAGAACCTATTATATATATGGCACTGTTCTAAATTCTGAGGATTCAGGAATGAATCAATCTCTCTACTCACAATGAAATTTCATTCTAATGTGGGAGACATCATATTCATATAGAAATATTAATTAACATAAAATATATACAAAATAATTAAATATATCTACATTGGGAGAGAGGACATTCACCAGTGAGGGAATTGGGAAGGCTTCCTAGAGAAGATGGTGCTTGAGTTATATCTCTGGGAAATTTTATGATGTAGAAGTGAAGATGAAGTGAATTCCAGAAATGAAAGATAACCAACACATGGGCAGAAATACAAGAGTGTGAGGAACCAAGAGATGGCCAGTTTGGCAGGATGGAAAAGTATGTCAGGGAAATTAATACCAATTAAGTCTACAAAAATAATTTGGGGCCAGCCAGTGTATATAGAGCTTTGAAGGGTAAATTGAAGGGTTTATATTTTAGCCCAGTGGAACCAATGGAGTTTGTTTGAATAGGAGAGTCATTTGGTCAGATCTATACTAGAGAAAAATGACTTTGGCAGCAACATGTATGATAGGGAAAGATGATGGTGGCAGCAGTTACAAATAATCTAGGGAAGAAATAATTAAGAGGGACTAAATTAAGGTGGTCTATGTGTGAGTGGAGAGAAAGGATTGAATGGGAGAGGTAGAAATGCTAAGATTTGGCATCTGATTATATATATGAGGTGAAGGAGAAGGAGGACAAATATTCAGATTATGAACCTGGGAAACTGGAAGGATGGTGTTGTTTTGAACAAAAATAGAGACGTTTGAAAGAGGGGATAGGAGGAGTAAAGAAAATGAGGATTTAGTTTGAGATGTGTAAAGTTTAAGGAGCTTCTGGAATATACTGTTTAAAAAGTCCAATAGGCATGAAGTGATGCAGAAATGACGCTTGAGGGGAAAATGGGTATAATGATCTGCAAGTCATGGGCATAGAGATGACAGGTAAACCCATGAGATCAGATGAGGTTACTAAGAAAACATTATAGCGTTTATATGTAGCAAGATTGGTGTGTCGTTTGGAGAATGGTCTCTATTTTGGTCCAACTTCCTTCTCTTTGTGTTTTAGGAGAGAGGAATGGAGCAAAATCAGTTGTTGACTCTTCTATACCATGATACAAATGAAACTTGAATCTTCCAAAAACAAACAACAAATAAACAGAAAGAACCTGTGGGGGATACTCATAGTTAAGACTAGTGATACAGATGATGAGGTAGCAAAGGCAACTGAGAAGAAATCAGACAACTAGTAGATGAACTAGGAGAAACTGGTGCCACAGAAATCCAGAGAAGAAAGGGTGGTCAGCAGTGTCAAGTGCAACAGATAGGTCAAGAGGGATAAAGATAGATTAAAAAAATACATCAGAGTGGGCAATTGAGGAATCTTTGGTAACTTTAGAGATTGTTTCAGTTGAGTGATGCAGGAAGTCATATTGCAAAAATTTAGAGTTCTCATTCCTCAAAGGAAGAGCAAGGGAGTAAGGCAGAAAATGTAGACAACTTTTTCAAGGAGTTTGGCTGAGAAAGGAAGAAGAGACATGGTGGAAAGATTTGAGATCAGAATATTTTTACTCAAGTCCTGGCTTTGAAATCTATTATCAGGGTAACTTTGGACAAATCATACAAATTCTCTGAGCCTCAGTTTCCTTATTTGTAAAACTGGGATGATAATAGTTGCATTGTCTCCTACACAGCATCTTTGTGAGAATTAAATGACACAGTGCATGCATAGCACTTGGCAAATATAAAACTGTATAGATCTGTGAACTACATTTTAACCAAGGAAGTTAGTTTTGCTAACTTTGAAAAAATTACTACTTTATTCTTCAGGTGGGTAAGTGGAGTTAGGAATCTGTCCTGAAGGAAATTTTGCCCCTGGCTTATTTGGAAAAAAATTCAGTGTGGGGTAATTAGGTTGCATGTTAAGAAAGGAGAAGAATCAAGAATATGAGAGAGACAGTTTATGATGATTCATTTAATGCGTATTAATTTAGTTCAATAAGAGTTAAATTAGAATAGTTTAATAGAAGTCTCTGTATGAAATATTATTTAAGGAAAATATAATGCTCCAGGGAAATGTAATTCTGCTCTGTCCTAATATTTTACTAGTTAACATTTTGGCAGGTGCTAAAGTGGAACTGTCACTGGAAAAAAAAACATATGTATATGTATGTATATGTACACATACATACACATATATACAAACATATACGTATCTATGGCCACAGACATTTTTGAAAAACTCCATTCTGATATAGTATTTTCTGTAATGAAAACCTTAAAAAACCTCATCCTAAAGAAGGCATTTGAAAGATGTCTTTGATGTTTAGGGAACTAAAAATACAAGAAAAGATAAAAGTAAAATTTCAGCCATAGGAAGATGAAAGGTTTTCTTTTGATTTCCTTTAGTGTTATTTCTTCGCTATGACTTACTTATTTTCAATGTTACTATGATTATTTTTCTTTCTTTCAGTCACTTTTAAAAGTATAAATATCTTTAATGTCTTTTGTGGCAGTAAGAGCAAACTAGGAACAGCTCAGATTTAGGGCTGATGTGAGGGAGAAGGAGCAGAGGTTAGAGTGTTGGGACGGGGTTGGCTGACAGTCTGAGGAGGAGGGGAAGAGTGAGAGAAGAGGGGGTGAGAGAGAGGGGGGGGGGGAAGAACAGAAAGGAGAGAGAGAGGGAGACAGAGAGAGAAGAGAGAGAGACAGACAGAGAGACAGAGAGACAGAGACAGACAGACAGAGAGAGAGAGAGAGAGAGAGAGAGAGAGAGAGAGAGAGAGAGAGAGAGAGAGAGAGAGACCGCAGTGACACTGCCCTCCCCGGGCTGGTTGAAGCATCTCACTGGTGACGGGTCTGAAAGCACGTGGCTACGTCATGGAAAGCCAGTCTTTTCAATGCAAACTTCAACTCCTCCTCCTCCTCCCTCTAATGCCAGTAACTCACATCAGGCTGGGAGAGAAATCCAGAGGGGAGATTTTCCTCATGCACACCGTTGCTGGAAGCAGGGAGAGTAAGAAGAAGGAGGAAGGGGATCTGCCTTTCTCTCCACCTACTACAAGATTGCTAAGGGGAGGGGGACCTAGATTTGCATCTTTTCTACGAGGTGACTGAGAACTGCAGGTTCAGTCAGATTATACAGATCACTGGGAATTTATTGTAAAAAATCGACACTTTCAGAGGGAAATCTCTATCTTCGTCTGTCAGACTTGATTCCGGAGGTGGTATTAGTGTGTGTGTGTGTGTGTGTGTGTGTGTGTGTGTGTGTGTGTGTGTGTGTGTATGTGTGTATGTGTGTATGTGTGTATGTGTGTGTGTTTTTTTTTTCTTTTCCTTTTTTTTTCTTTTTTCTTTCTCCTAGGGGCTACACAATGGCAGTCTTCTTTCAATAAGATGAATCCTGCTTTGGCTTCTGCAGATCCTCCCATCCTCATAGCGATCAAGTAAAAGGCTATGGTTTTCTCTTTGGGGATCTTTTGTGCATTACTGTTCTCCCTGATTAGTTTTTGGCCTCAGTTGGGATTTCTTTGCCTTTTCGTTTGGCTTCATGCTGAAAAGGATTTTCCCCCCCCACCCTTTTGGTGATAATCCAGTGCTGATTTAGGGGGATAAATCATTCATCCTGGACGAAAAAAACATTCATTGAGAAGTCTCAAAGAAATATACCACGTGAGGGGAAAAAACTGGGAGAAGATCGGAAAATTATCGTTTTTCCTATGGTAAAACTGGTGCCCCTCTTCAGGAGAACTGATCTCAAATTATTATTATGCAACCACAAGGATCTCTTCTTTCTCAGGGTGTCTAAGCTGCTGGATTGCTTTTCGCCCAAATCAATGTGGTTTCTTTGGAACATTTTCAGCAAAGGAACGCATATGCTGCAGTGTCTTTGTGGCAAGAGTCTTAAGAAAAACAAGAACCCAACTGGTAAGCAAAACATGCATAATGTTATGTTTTCCCTCATAATAACCTGTCTGTTGCTTGTAGAGATAGCTCTGCAATTCTGCTAAGAGGGAAGGAAGGGAAAAGATAAAGAAGCCAGGACCGGCCGTTGCATGTAGAGGTGTTATATGAATAAACAGCTGGATTAGCTTCAGCGAATATGAAAACCATTATCAGCATCTCTTGATTGTGACACATCCCATCAGTGGAAGGGAGAAAACTTAAAACATTTTTATTTTATTCGTATTTCTATAGAATATTGAAGTGATGTGGCTTAGCGGTTTCCTCTTGGCCAGCTGAAGCTTTGGTAGTTATAAGGGAGAAGGATCTGGGGGGGGGGGGCTCTCTTTACTTATCTGACCGCCCTCCTTGTGGGTTCAGTGACATGGGGCTCAGGAGCTGAGATTCTGCACAATACTTTCTGATTAGCTTGCAGATTATTCCCTACACCGATCACCTTTACCAAAGTAAAATCAGGCCCCATTCCTCCCTCTTTCGCACCCCACCTCCCACCACCATCAGCCCCCGCCTCCCTCTTCCCCACTAGCTCACAGTACCCGTGGATTAACTCATTCCACCGTCTGCCAGTGACACATCATGCTACAAGGATACTTTCCCAGGGCTGATGCCTGGAGGGAAACCGACTACAAGTAGACACATACTGCCCAGCAGCATTTTGTTACAACATGAAGGGGGGCTGGGGGCGTTGTTATTGTTATTATTTTGTTTTAAACCTGCCTGGGTGCTTTGCTGCCTAGATGGGCTGGGATGTGGGTCTCGGCTGGAGCGTGATGGTTGGTGATCATGCGCCTCAGTTCAAATGGGCTCCAACAAGGAAACTTGCAGTACATTACATAAGAAATGCAAATGCAGGTGTTTCGGGGAGTCAGATCCCACGGGTTCACTTTATCCCTGGCTCAGTTTGGGGCGTTCTGGGGCGGCCGCGTAGTTGTGGGCAAGCAACAAGGGGGAGGGAGGGAGGAAGGGTGAGGACGAGCAGAAGGAGGAGGAGGAGGACTGGGTGGCGGCGGCGGCGGCGGCGGCAGCGGCGGCGGTGGCGGCGGTGGCGGCGGCGGCGGCAGTCAGAAGTCTGGGCACTGTACCTCACAGCTGCCTTTCAGGGAAATAGCACCACACACATCCCAAAGCAGCTCTGTGCCCCATAGTTCCCACGGCTTTTGATTTGCCGCAAGCATCGCAGCGTTGAGAGGAAACCTTGGAGAGTGTGCGTGTAGGTTTGTTTGCGTGTACGGAGGGGAGCGTGGGGTTATGTGTGTGTATGTATGTGTGTGTGTGTGTGTGTGTGTGTGTGTGCGCGCGCGCGCGGGTGTGTGTGTGTGAGAGAGGCAGAGAGAGAGAAGAGAGAGAGAGAGAGAGAGAGAGTGAGACAGACAGAGAGAGAGAGAGAGAGAGAGAGAGAGAGAGAGAGAGAGAGAGAGAGAGAGAGAGAGAGAGAGAGAGAGAGAGAGAGAGAGAGAGAGAGAGAGAGAGGGAGAAGGAGAGTGAGTGAGACAGAGAGTGAGACAGAGAGAAAGACAGAGAGAGAGAGTGTGTGGGCTCGCTGTCCTGCAGTTGCAGCTCCGGAGCTGGAGGCTCCTGACGCTGGCACTGCAGTGTAGTAGATCATAGGCTCACCGCTGCCTTTCTGACACCCCAACATCAACAAGAGGCAGCACCAGCAGCCAGAACCCCCATCTGCTCAGGCAGCAAGTGGCTGCTGCTTCCCAGCCCCCAGAGAATTGGGAACGGAATGAAGCTGGACGGGGCTCCAAGGGGGATGCTGCTGCTTTCTGGCTTGAAGGTGGAGGGAAGGAGGCGGAGGTGTGGGTGGGCGGAGAGAATGACTCTCCAACTATCCTCTTTTCTCTTTGCGGCCACCACTTCTGCACCAAAAAAGCGAGCAGAGTTTTTAGACTGCCCAAGAGGGCAGATCATATCCGAGCTTAAGAAGGGAACGCATCATCATGTTCTGGAAAGAGGAGGATTGTGGTTAAGATTAGTGTTGAGGCTTTGATTACTCTTAATTTTTTGTACTGCAGTGAGGAAGTGTTTTTTTCTCCTCTACTCTCCTCCTTACCTCTCCTTTTCTCTCTCATTCCCTTTTCCTTCCTTCTACCCACCCTTCTCTTTTTCTGTTTCCACTTTACTGTTTTCTTCCCTCCTCTCCTACGTTTTCTCTCAACTCCCTTACAATGGGGAACTTTGAAATGATGCACCATCCCGAGAGAGTCAAGGTGGAAAGACAATTGTCAACTCCCCCAACTGCATCTCTGAATCAGCTATAAAGTACACCCCACCCCCAGCAGAAAATATAACAAAGTCAAATGTATTCGTTGCACAAACCTCCCAGTTGACTTAAAGATTTTTTTTTTAATATATCGGATTAAGAAAAAGCCAAAGACTGCTGATGAAAAGAAGTGTTTTATTCAGTTAGGACCCCACCTCCAGATAGAAACGTTTGTTTTTTGAGTAATTTAGGTCACTTTGGGGAAAGAAATGTTGTAAAGGTAGTTTCTCAACTAGTCACTTTGCCTAGGGTCCTTGAAGTCAGCCTGGCTGATCCCTAAAGAAAGCAAACATTTTCATGTAGAACAGAAAGGGTTTTTTTTTTTTTTGCTGTCTTTTATAATTTTCATAATCAATTTTACTGGAAACAAATTTTCTCATAGACACAATTAAAATCTTCCCCCCCCCCACATTCTTCCCTACCCACCCACCTCTATATCAATAATTACACAGCTATTTTACCATTGGTGTTTTAGAAGGTATGAAACAAATGATAAATCATTTTTGGAATAATTTATTTTGCAACTTTTGAATATTAAAATAGTTATGTGTGAAGTGATGACCTGATTGAAAGTATGGCCAACATCACCAAGAATTCTAATATGATGGATGAGTATGATCAGAATCTAAACCAAGGATTCCAACTGTTTTGTTGTTGGTGGTGATGGTGTAGGTAGTGGTAGTGGTCATTGTGAGGGCATTCTATTTCATCTTCTAAAAGTAATCTTTCTAGTTCTTCTCAATACCAAGTTATGTCATTCTTTAATTCTTTCCAGTTACCTCATGATAAATTTCATTATCTGTTTGCCATTATCTAAGATAAATTGCACATTTCTGACCCCCAAGAAAGTGTAGCTAAAAAGTTAATTAATTAATTAAGAAAAAACAGACCTAAAACTCCTTTGCAGGTAAAGCCAAAAGAAACAGACCAATAGATATCTATTATGCAATTTTGTATGTAAAAGAAGAACAATTATGTTAAAGTTTTAATGAAGAAGCTAAGCAGAATGCTACCAAATAATATTACTGCATCAGGAAATTTGATATAAAGTTCTTCTTATGTTGTTATGATGGAGAGATGACATTAAATAAAATCTTATTTCCTAGCCTTTGGATTTGCTTACTGTACTTTCTGTCAATTATTTTCCCTTGTTCTTGTTGTACTTTGTTAAAACTTGCAATAAATTTAGGCTTTGGATTCTTAAGACCAGTGCTAGGGTACTATTGCCTCACATCTAGAAAGAAAGGAGTCAGTATCTGATAATAAAGACATTGAATTTAGGCTCAGGAATTTGTAATCCTTATTTCATTATAGTAATCAGTCTAACTGAAAGATGTCAATTAAAAATCTTGTTTATTTTCATGGAAAACATATATCTCAGAATTTGAGTACATTTCACAAAAAAACTTTACTATATGTTTATGAGTATTTAAATAGTAATAAACTTTTGGTATTTGCTTAAAAGAAAGTTACATTTGAAGAGATCATTTGGTATTTATATGATAAACATCGAGTATCTGCTAATCACAATTATTGTAAGAAATAGAGGATATATTTTCAAATGTCCCCCTTTTTTCAGCAAATAATTTTATTTGAGAATAAACTGAGTTGTGGTTTCACAAAATAAGTTATATAGACTTACCAAGTTTTAAGCATATTCTCAAAAGAGGGACTACTGAGTCTAAGTCCTTTTTTATTCAGGAAACTTAAGTTCCTTTAAAGCCAGTAATCATGTTTTACATGAACAAATATGATAGATTAACCAGATTCATTATCTAGGTTACAACTATGAGTAAAGAACCCAGAGGAAATGAATTAGAAGTCAATAAAAGAAAGCTAAGGCCAAAAAGGTAAGTATTTGGATAATGTCATTGAAAATCATATTTACATTGAGTGTAAACAAAACCAAAGCCAAAAAAAATCACCTACATTATAAACTAGGGCCCAGGAGAGGCTCAATAGGGTTTTGAAACAATAAAGCTAGTATTTGAAGTTGGTTCTGAGTGAAAAAGATAAACAAAAACCCTGTTTTCACAGTACTCAGGAAAGAGATATCTTGGGAGAGAAGTAGGAAGCAGTTTTTTCTGGTTGGAGTACAGAAAAGTACAGATGAACCCTCAGTTTTACTCCTGCTCTTATTTTGTTTAAATAACTGTTTGTTAAGGTGGGCATGTTCAGTCATCACTTCCTATTTCCTTTGCTCTCAAGATAAAGTTATAATAACCTAACTTCAATATATTCCTCACTCTTCAATCTGAGTCTCTTTGGGTTAAAAAAACAAACACACCTGTGTCTGTAGCTCATATTGAAATCTCATTACATCTACCAGTGTTTCATCTAGGGTTGTTATATTTTGAATAAATTTACCAAATATATGAACAAGAAGGGGCAGAGAAGGTACTGGTTAGGGCTTCTTAGTTTTTCTAGCATTCCCATGAACCATAGTTTCTTATAGAATCAGACTAAGAAAAAAGTCCCAAAGATTGAACACAACCTCTCTATTTTTGGACACTAACTAAAGGGAATGAACATTTATCTAATCCAGGTTGTCTGTGAAACTCTTTATATTAAAGATTTGAGGGCAGAACAAAAACTCCATCCTAGGGGTTGAGATATTGAAATACTGATTATCATGGAGCACTTCTAGCATGGGTCTCCAAGGAACCCCTAAATATGTACTCCAAATTATTATATTTTATTCAGGCCACTTTCCCAGGATAGTGAACTTCTTATACTTAATATTCGAATGGACAAATACTAAATTCAAGGCATGATGATAAAGATTTAGTTTTAACAATGAAGATAGTTTTAACCTTACCAATATCTTGCTTGATTCATCTTAGAATATATTCATAACTGAGTTTATTTAAACAGTGTACTGTTTTCAGAATACATAATTCTGCAGTGTTTCTTTCATGTTTTCACATAGAATCATTCTCTTGTAAAACTTTGAATAGAGTCTTTCATGTTTTAGCAATTTATTTAAAAGGTGAACATTTTCAGGAAGCTTTTTCATACTTTTAGGAACAAGAACAACACTGTTTTTTGCCCCTCTGTTGGTATCATTTCACTTAAATAGAATCATAAACTTTCTATCTATGTAGATATTTCAAAATGGGTGCATTTTGTACACAATGATTTCTTATAGCTAATGGGTAAACCATCCTTGTCTATGAATAGTTATGTCAGAAAGGTACTAGGTTATTGTGGAAAGAACACTGGATTTGAAGATTGGAGAGAAAGTTTCAAGTCCCTGTTGTAACATGTAGCTATGCCTGTGGCTATGGGTAGGTCACTCCCAAGATTTCAATTTCCTCATCTAGAAAATGAGGATGATAATGCCTATATTATCTACCTCATAGGGTTGTTGTGAGGAATATGTTCTCTCTATAAACCCTTAAGTTCCACATAGATGTGAATAACGGGAATTCCATAGTTCAATCTTCCAAGTTGTTTCATTGGGTTCGCAACCTTAGCAAACACCACCAATCCCAACTTAACCTCTGTGTTCTAGAGAGCTTAGGGCAAATACCTCCCTCCTGACACATCCACTTCACCAAAGAGGCTCTGTGCTGTTGGCTGAGGGTTTAGTTTCTATTTGGAATTTGATTTTGGTTATACAAAAGTTTGGAGTCAAGATGTGTATAGGTACATGGTAAAGTACATCTTCCATGGGATTTCTAGGTTCTATTATATATGCCTCTGGAGAAACTGGCTCTTCTGATTTGTAAAGTGAAGAACAGAGTTCTGATGTTTGTGTCTGAATAACACTAGCAGCAGGAGAGAGAGTGATCTGCTTTGGCAAGAAGACAAAAGGAAGATCTTCATCCCAGTCTTCTAGATCTGGGATATTGTTTCCAAGACCCTCTTGGATGTAACGAATTGCATTGTTTTGTAAGATAATAACAACAGTTACCATTTGTATAGTGCTTTACGTTTTACAAAGAATTTTATAAATATCTCATTTGATTCTCATCACTCTGGAAGGTAAATACTATTGTTATCCCCATTTTACAGTTGAGTAAACTGAGACAGACAGGTTAAGTGACTCACTTGGATTAAGTGACAGAGCTACTATCTGAAGCTGGATTTGATGTCAGGCCTTTTTAAGTCTAGGAAGGAAGGATGCTCTACAATGCTACTTACCTGCCAGGTATATTGAATTGCCATACATGTATTGAACAACTATTTGTACAAGTAATTATGCTAAGTGCTATTACTTTTATGATTAGATAGTTAATGAATTTTTGGTCCATAACTAGCATAACCTTCATATTTAATGTCAGGGTTTAATGGAAGTAGCATATGTTTTACTTTTATTAGTTCTTTTTTTAATTAAATTTTTACTTTTCTTCCAGATTACACATTAAAGCAATTTTCAATAATAGTTTTCTGACATTTTTTCAGTCCATGTTCTCTCTCTTCCTCCCATCCCTCCCCCTTCCTTGAGATGGCAGATAATATGATATAGATTATATACGCGTGACTATCCACTTTATATTTCCATTTTCATCATGTTGGGAAAGAAGACACAAATCACTTACTCTAGAGAAAAATTCATGGATGTAATAAAGTGAAAAATGGCATTCTTCAATCTGCATTCAGACTCCATCAATTCATTCTATTGCATGGATAGCTTTTTTCATCATGAGTGCCTTGGAGTTGTTCTGGATCCTTGCATTGCTGATAACACATAAGTCATTCAACTTCTCTTAGTTCTTTTAAAACTTGGTTATTTGTAGGCACAAACAGTTTTTATTTATTCAATGAAACATGGTTTGTAAAAATCATTCTGGTTCCTGATAGTTATAATTCTAATCTTTTTTCAACTACAGAATTTATTATTGGCTGATACTTTGTTGTATCTTTCATTTTATATGCATGAATTAAATGAGAAACTTTTATTAAGTATCTATTATGAATAATGATTTATGCTAAGTTCTGGGGATACAAAGGCTTTTCCCCTCACTTCTATTTTCTGGTTTCCCTGATTTTTTTAGATAGTGCAATGGGTACAGAGCTAGACCTAGAATTGGGAGGACCTGGGTTCAAATATGGCTTCAGACACTTCTTAGCAAGTCACTTAACCCAATTGCCTAGCCTTTGTAGCTCTTCTGTCCTAGAATTGATAATGACAAAAAATAATGGTTTAAAAAAAGTTCAAATCTCATCTTTTGCAAGAAGTCCTTCTCAATTTTGCTGTTTATTCTCTATATATCTTGCACATACATAATTGCTTGTATTGTTGTCTCTCTCATTAGAATATCTTCTTGGGATAGGGACTGTGTTTTTCCTTTGTGTCTTCAAGCTTAACCCAGTGCCTGGCATACAGAAAATGGCTAATAAATGCTTCTTAATGATGATTATTATGATAGTATAGTCTTTGCTCTCAAGTAGCTCAAAATATACCTTGGAGGATAAGACTGGGCAATCATGCGAATAACTAAAATATAACTTAGAATATGGTAAGTATATAAAGAGTGAATTGTGAAGCACCTCCTATGTGCTAGACACTGTGCTAAGTGCTAGGCATACAAAGAAGGTCAAAAGACCTCCCCTCCTCTCAAGGAGCTCAAATCTAAGAGGTAGAGGGGGAAGACATGCAAACAGCTAGCCCCAATAGGAGCAATGCAAATAGAGTAGCATGGTTTTGGAAGGGGCAGACCACATAGAGCTCAGAGATTAGGGAAAAATTCATGGAGAAGGGGACACTTGAACTGGGCTTACAAGAAAGTGACTGATTTCAACAGGAAATTCATAAAGGGAGACTGTTTTGGGCATGAGGGGATAGTATGAACAAAGGTGTGATGATGGAGCACAGGATCTGGGAGAAGCAGGAATATTCTACCATGCTGGATAATTATAGTGGATTCAGACTGTGGAAAGCCCTGGAAGACAATCTAAAGAGTTATTTGGTAGGTAATAGGAAAACATTAATGGCTTCAAAGCAGGGGGAATAATGTGATCAGAGTGGTTTATTAGGAAAATCGCTAGGACAAGAGGGGAGATGGGGGATAGGCTGTAGGCAGGAAGACAGTTTAGAAAATTATAGAGTTTAGGTGAGAGGTAATGAGGAGGTGGCAATGAAAAGGGGGCAGTAGAAAAGTGAGGGAGATCTTGCAGAGGTAGAGTTTAAAGATCTTGTAATTAATTACATATGAAGCATTAAAGAGAGGGAAGAATAAAATACAATAACAACAGGATCTTTTCTATGCTGTTGCGCAGAGAACTAAAGGAATCATACCTGTGATTTTACTGATCGAGGGAGTTCTCTGATGACGAAGCTTCCTCTAACAGTACAGGTTGTTCTATGTCCACAGGATTCATTTGTGTCCAACTCTTTGTGACTTCATTTACCATACTTAGATATGAGATTTTCTTAGCAAGGATACTGGGATGGTTTGCCATTTCTTTCTCTAGTGGATCCAGGGGTCCTTTTGTCAGGCAATCAGAAGTTAAGTGATTTGTCCAGGGTCACACAGCTAATGGCTGAGACTACATTTGAACTCAGGTCTTGCTGAATCCAGGTCCAGTGCTTAACCAATGAGCCATAGCTGCTTCTGAATAGAGAGAAATGGTACCTTTTCTGAAACTTATAGTCAGTTATACAAAGCATTGAAAGATTAAATAACTGCTTAAGGTCACACAGACAGTAAAGGTCAGATATGGGATCTGAACTCAATTTCTCCTCAATCTTAAGGCAGCTTTCTATCAACTTGCCACGCTGCCTCTAATTCTTCCAGGCTATCTTTAAAATATTGATCCATGTGGCATGCTAGAGTATCCTTTTTTCTCCCTCATTCTATTTTGTAATATTACTAAGTGAAATTTATGAACTTTATAAAATCACTAGATCACCACTTAATGCACTTGTAGGCACTGGAGAAAATTGAGCCACCTGCTCTATTTCTCAATTGACTTTCCTTAAAAGGTAAGTATTTTTGAGATGCTGGAATAACTATATTCTCTCTTCTTTATAGAATCCCTTTCACTAAGGACATTGCCAACTTTCCTTGATACCATTTATCATTATTTCTAACCTCTTTTATCTGTTGTTCTCTTTGAGGGTCCACTTTGACTTGAAATTAACTTTTTTTTGTGCCTTTCCATTGTCTTTTTTAGGTAAAACTTTAAACCTTATGCCTTTCTGCACTACCAGTTGACTCTACTAGGCTACTGTGTGTTCTTTCCTTTTTTTGCTTTATCTTTGTCTAGAGTGAATTTGAAGGGAGAGCCTGATTTCATCTGAGAATCTTAAATCCTTACCAATTTTCTAGTCAGACTTCCAATTCAATTAGGGAACACTTATTAAACACCTAGTGCTGGAAGGATCTGTGCCAGTCTGTTGCTTTGGGAAACTAAAAGGGACTCTGCTCTCAAGGAGCTTATAATCTAACAGAGAAGGAAAGACATGGAGGGAATTCCTATCCTTCACAATTAGAAGAGATAGCCTGATAAAGTAAATGGGGAAGAAAAATGCTGCAAAGTATTGGAAGACCAGTTCCACTTGAAGGGGAACCATTGGTTAGGAGAAGATTCATAAAGAAGATGGCACTTGAGTTGGGTCTTGAAGGGAGGACCTGCCTTCACAAGTTGGTGAAGGGAAGGGGTAAGTGTATTCCAGACAGTGGATACACAAGTATGACTGGAGCACACCCCCTTCTCAAACTCTGCTATTTGGAATCCATAGCTTCCTTCCAGGCTAAGATCATGTGCCACCTTCTATGTAAAGCCTGGTTAGGGATATCTTCCTGCTGAAATAATGTATTTGCATATGAGTTTACTTTTATTCTTTAATAGAATGTAAACTCCTAGAAGCCCAGGAGTTTTTCATTAAGTCAATTTTCACTTTCCTAATTATGCACAACCCTGCCCCATTAGGTAATTGATGGATTCTTATTGCACTAGATAAAAGGCAGTGTGACTAACACGAGGTAAAGCTGGACAAAGTATGCTGGGACCAGATTTTTTAGAGGAGTTTACATATTTTATTCAGTAGTGGGAGGTGGGGTAGAGGAATGGAGAGGAAGGAGGAGAGGGGAAAAGAATGAAGAGGAGAGGAAGGAAAAACTGGAAGAAAAAAGGAGAGCAGGAGAGGAGGAGAAAGAAAGGAGGAGAGGAAGAGGAAGGGGGGACAGAGAGAAGAGTGAAGGAGGAAGGGAGAGGAAGAGGAAGAAGGAAAAGAGAGAAAGGTGAAAGAGGAGAGAAGGGAAAGAAGAAAGGAAAGAAGGGTGAAGGAGGAGGGGAGAGGAATAAGCAGGAGAGGAGAAGATGGGGGGCGGGGGGAGGCCAGGAGTGAGAACAGCAGAGTTAGTGCAGCTTATTATGGCTATTTCTTGGTTATTTCTGGCCAGGATGGTGGCTGAGGGAGAAAGGGAGGGAAAACAAAGGGGAGAGGCTATAAACCAGAGGCAGGGAGATCACTTTGGAGGCCATGACAATAAATATTATAGGCAAGGAGAGATGAGGGCCTGAATTAGAGTGGAAAAGGATGTTCTGGGTGTGGGACTGGCTGTGGAGACCTATGGGCAGGAATTGCCTGACTTCTAGGGGAGGGCTACTGGGGTTGTGCCCGGTAGATGCTTACTAGCTGTGTCACTAGGGACTTTGCCTAAGTTTTCTCCTCTGCAAAATGAGGGTAATAGCATTTCCTTCCCAGGGTTGTTGCTAGGACAAAAATGCATTATCCAAAGCACTTTTTAAAATTTAAAGTGCTCCATAAATGCAAGTATTCTTTATTTTGATAATTTCCCCCAATAAGGCCGGTAGAATGGATGCTTTCCAAAAACAGTGTCACCAGTGGAGGCTAAACCATCTCTCTACCGGGAAGTGTGTGTTGGGTGGAGGTGCGGATCCTTTTTTGTTCCGTAAGTCGCTGAGGCCTGAAGTTTAAATGCGTCCTTGGTCGGCCACGGAATAGAGGAGTGTCCCAGGGAAATGCCCTGAACGCGGGGTTGGAACGTTTGCTCTGTGTAGCAAAACACCTGTGTGACCTTGGGCAAGTCATTGCCCCTTCCTCCAAGGGCTTCATTATCCCCACCTGCGAAATGGGTGGGATTAGAGGAGCCTTTTTCCAGTTTGGGTTCGAAGACCCCCAGGCAACGGATCCTCAACTAACTTCGTTCAAGAGTAAAGCCCGAAGGTCCCCGTGGGAAGGAACACCTGGCAGAATGTTACAGCTGTAGGTTCACCCACCCCCTCCGCTATACCGGAGAGGGAAAGGGGAAAGGGAACGGGTAACCTAAGAGAAGCTGAAGATTCGGTTTCTCTATTGAGGAAGGGGACTCCGCTACGCAATGCGGCGGAAGCGGCCTGTTGGAGCCACCGTAGCGCACGAAGTTTTCGTTGCTACAGAGATGACCCTTGACCCTATCGAGGAGCCGACCTGGAACTGCGCCTTTCCACCCCTCCCCCCCGGACTTCGCGGGCCTGGGCGCTTCTGTTGTTATGGAAACGACGCCTGACGGAAGCTCGGGGGGAGCTGAAGTCACGGTCCGACCTCCGCTACTCTGCTCAGGCAGCCAACAGAAGGGGAGAGAGTAGCGATTCGGTCTTTTAGGGCAACTCAGTCTCCTTTGAGGTTGTTAGAGCCGGAATCTCGACCCTGATGGGATGGTGGGTGAAGGGTGTGCGGGGTCCGGTATGCCCCTGCCCCCGAGTCAGCCCGCCCTATTCTGGGACAGCTCTCATCTAGCAAGCTTTGCTTAATGGGATTTCTGTGGGGTTTGGAGTGGTGACTGATCTCACTCCCTGAAGCCAAGCAAAACTAACCTAATCTCACTCGCTACACAGCTGGACTTTATTTTTAAAATTTAAAAAAAAAAAATTTTTTTTTGTTACAATACTCACTTTATTTCCCTTCCTCCTCCTCCCCCCCCCCCCTTCCCACGCAATTTCACTGGGTATTACTTGTGTCCTTGATCAGAACCTATTTCAATGATGTTGTTTACACTAGGATGTTCATTTAGAGTCTACTTCCCCAACCATATCCCTTCGACCCATGAATTCAAGCAGTTGTTTTTCTTGGATGTTTCTACTCCCACAGTTTTGCCTCTGAATGTGGATAGTAGTTTTTCTAGTAGATTCCTCCAAGTTGTTCAGATCACTGCATTGCCACTAAAGGAGAAGTCCATTGCATTCTGTTGTACTACAGTGTATCAGTCTCTGTGTACGGTTTCCTGGTTCTGCTCCTCTCACTCTGTATCACTTCCTGGAGGTTGTTCCAGTCTCCATGGAATTCCTCCACTTTGTTATTCCTTTCAGCACAGTAGTATTCCATCACCAACATATACCACAATTTGTTCAGTCATTCCCCAATTGAAGGGCATCCCCTCATTTTCCGAATTTTTGCCACCACAAAGAGCGCAGCTATGAATATTCTTGTACAAGTCTTTTTTCTTATCTCTTTGGGGTACAAACCCAGCAGTGCTATGGCTGGATCAAAGGGCAGACAATCTTTTATCGCCCTTTGGGCATAGTTCCAAATTGCCCTCCAGAATGGTTGGATCAATTCACAACTCCACCAACAATACATTAATGTCCCCACTTTGCCATACACCCTCCAGCATTCATTACTTTCCTTTGCTGTCATGTTAGCCAATCTGCTAGGTGTGAGGTGATACTCCAGAGTTGTTTTGATTTGCATTTCTCGGATTCTAAGAGATGTGGAGCACTTTTTCATGTGCTTATTAATAGTTTTGATTTCTTTAACTGAAAAATGCCTATTCATGACCCTTGTCCATTTATCAATTGAAGAATGGCTTGATATTTTGTACAATTGGTTTAATTCTTTATAAATCTGAGTAATTAGACCTTTGTCAGAGGTTTTTGTAATGAAGATTGTTTTCCAATTTGTTGCTTCCCTTCCAATTTTGGATGCATTAGCTTTGTTTGTACAAATTTTTTTTTAGTTTGATGTAATCAAAATTATTGGTTTTACATTTTGTGTTTTTTTTTTCTAGCTCTTGCTTGGTTTTAAAGTCTTTCCTTTCCCAGAGATTTGACAAATATACTATTCTGTGTTTGCCTAATTTGCTTATAGTTTCCTTCTCTATATTCAGGTCATTCACCCATTCTGAGTTTATCTTGGGGTAGGGTGTGAGATATTGATCCAAACCTGATTTCTCCCATACTGTCTTCCAATACTCCCAGCAGTTTTTATCAAATAGTGGGTCCCCAAAACTGGGATTTTTGGGCTTATCATAGCCTGTCTTGCTGAGGTAATTTACCCTTAGTCTATTCCACTGATCTTCCTTTCTGTCTCTTAGCCAGTACCAAATTATTTTGATGACCACTGCTTTATAGAATAGTTTGAGATCTGGGACTGCAAGTCCTCCTTCCTTTGCATTTTTTTCATGATTTCCCTGGATATCCTTGATCTTTTGTTCTTCCAAATGAACTTTGTTATGTTTTTTTCTAATTCTGTAAAAAAGTTTTTTGGTAGTTCAATGGGTATGGCACTAAATAAGTAAATTAATTTGGGTAGGATTGTCATTTTTATTATGTTATCTCGTCCCACCCATGAGCAATCAATGTTTTTCCAATTGTTTAGATCTAGTTTTAATTGTGTGGAGAGTGTTTTGTAGTTGTGTTCATATACTTCCTGTGTTTGTCTCGGCAGATAGATTCCTAAATATTTTATATTGTCTAGGGTGATTAATTATATGGATAATTAAATGGAATTTCTCTTTCTAATTCTTGCTGCTAAACTGGGTTGGAGATATATAGAAATGCTGATGACTTATGTGGGTTTATTTTGTATCCTGCAACTTTGCTAAAGTTGTTGATTATTTTGATTAGCTTTTTGGTTGATTCCCTAGGATTCTTTAAGTAAATCATCATATCATCTGCAAAGAGTGACAGCTTGGTCTCCTCATTGCCAATTTTAATACCTTCAATTTCTTTTTCTTCTCTAATTGCTACTGCTAGTGTTTCTAGTACAATCTTAAATAATAGAGGTGATAATGGGCATCCTTGTTTTACTTCTGATCTTATTGGGAAGGCTTCTAGTTTATCCCCATTGCAGATGATGTTTGCTGATGGTTTTATTTACTGTTCATTATTTTTTGGAAAGGTCCTTCTATTCCTATGCTTTCTAGTGTTTTCAGTAGTAATGGGTGTTGTATTTCATCAAAGACTTTTTCTTCATCTATTGAGATAATCATGTGATTTTTGTCAGTTTGCTTGTTGATATGGTCAATTATGTGGATAGTTTTCCTAATATTGAACCATCCTTGCATTCCTGGTATGAATCCTACCTGGTCATAGTGTACAACCCTTGTGATGACTTGCTGGAGTCTTTTTGCTAGTATCCTATTTAAGATTTTTGCGTCTATATTCATTAGGGAGATTGGTCTATAGTTTTCTTTCTCCGTTTTTGACCTGCCTGGTTTTGGGATCAGTACCATATTTGTGTTGTAAAATGAATTTGGTAGAACTCCTTCTTTGCTTATTCTGTCAAATAGTTTGTATAATATTGGGATTAGTTGTTCTTCGAATGTTTGATAGAATTCATTTGTGAATCCATCTGGACCTGGGGATTTTTTCTTGGAGAGTTCTTTGATGGCTTGTTCAATTTCTTTTTCTGATATGGGGTTGTTTAGGTATTCTATTTCTTCCTCTGTTAGTCTAGGCAATTTATATTTTTGTAAGTATTCATCCATATCACCTAGATTGCCATGTAGTTGGTCATGATAGTTGTTAATGTTTGCCTTCATTTTCTCTTCAGAAGAGATGAGGTTTCCCTCTTCATACTGAATACTGTCAATTTGTTTTTCTTCTTTCCTTTTAATTATACTGTTCAGTACTTTGTCTATTTTATTTGTTTTTTTCAAAGTATCATCTTCTAGTCTTATTTATTAAATTAATAGTTCTTTGACTTTAAATTTTATTAATTTCTCCTTTGATTTTTAGGATCTCTAATTTAGTCTTCACCTGAGGATTTTTAATTTGTTCATTTTCTAGTTTTTTAATTTGCATGCCAAATTCATTGACCTCTGCTCTCTCTAATTTGTTAATATATGAACTCAAGGATTTAAATTTCCCCCTGAGTACTGCTTTGGTTGCATCCCATAGGTTTTGAAAGGATGTCTCATCACTGTCATTTTCTTCAATGAAATTATTAATTGTTTCTATGATTTGTTCTTTGACTAACCAGTTTTGGATAATCACATTGTTTAATTTCCAATTAATTTTTGACTTACTTCTCCATGTACCCTTACTAATTATTATTTTCATTGCATTGTGATCTGAAAAGGTTGCATTTATTATTTCTGTTCTTTTGTACTTGTTTGCAATGTTTTTATTCCCTACCACATGGTCAATTTTTGTGAATGTACCATGTGCTGCTAAAAAGAAGGTGTATTCCTTTTTTGTCCCTGTTTATTTTTCTCCCCATATCTACTAACTCTAATTTTTCTAAGATTTCATTCACTTCTCTTACCTCTTTCTTATTTATTTTTTTGGTTTGATTTATCTAGTTGGGGTAGAGGAAGGTTCAGGTCTCCCACTAGTATAGTTTTTCTATCTATTTCATCCTTGATCCCCACTAGTTTCTCCTTTTGAAATTTGGATGCTATGCCATTTGGTGCATACATGTTGAGTACTGATATTTCCTCATTGTCTATATTGCCTTTTATCAGGATGTAATTACATTACCTATCTCTTTTAGATAGATTTAATTTTACTTTGGCTTTGTCAGATATCATGATTGCTACTCCTGTCTTCTTTTTATCAGTTGATGCCCAATAGATTTGGCCCCATCCTCTTACTTTCATCCTATGCATATCTACCTTTCTCATGTGTGTTTCTTGTAGACAGCATATGGTAGGGTTTTGGATTCTAATCCATTCTGGTTTTCACTTGCATTTTATGGGTGAGTTCATTCCAATCACATTCAGAGTTATGATTACCAGCTGTGTATTACCCAGCATTTTGATTTCTACTCTTAGTCCTGCCTTTTCTTCTTTTACTATTTCCTTCTACACCAATGTTTTTTTTAAATCACTCCCCCAAGTTCTCATCCTTATTTTACTTCCCTTTCTACCCCCCTCCCTTCTTCCCCGCCTTATTTTCTTTGCAGTCTTTTTAAAACTACTCCCACCCTCTCCCTCCCTTATACTGCTTTCCTCTGCACCAGTCCTTTTGTTACCCTTCTACTCCCCTGTAGGGCGCGAATCTATTCTCTGCCCCAATGGATTGGATTGTTCTTCCCTCTTTGGGTCAATTTCAGTGCATGTAAGAGTTGAGTATTTCCTGTGTCCAACCTCTTTACCCTTCCAGTGTATTGATGTTCTCCCCCCTCCTGCCCTGAGTTTCTTTGTGACATATAAATTTACCCCCTTTTGTTTCTTTTCCCTTTTCTTTTAGTATTAACTTCTTTTTTAAAGCTCTAGGTGTGTATACACACACACACACGCATATATGCATACATATATCTATATACCTATTTATGTCTTGTTATTTCATCCTATACAGTTTGTCACTGTTTCCTCTAAGTGTAATTCTTCTAGCTGCCCAGGTGATAACAACAGTTTTTAAGAGTTACCAATGATCTCTCTTCTTATAGGGATACATATCATTTTAACTTATTGAGTCTCTTTAAAAAAGTTTTTTGTTGTTGTTTTGTTTTGTTTTTCTTTTTTTCCTCTTTTTTAAATTACCTTTTGATGGTTCTCTTGAGTTCTGTGCTTGGACATCAAATTTTCTGTTCAAGTCTGGTCTTTTCTTTACAAATTCTTGCAATTATTCTATTTTGTTGAATGACCATACTTTCCCCTGTAAGAATATAGTCAGTTTTACTTGGTAGTTGATTCTTTGTTATAGACCTAGTTCCCTTGCTTTCCAGAATATCATATTCCATGCCTTTTGGTCCTTCAGGGTAGATGCAGCCAGATCCTGTGTTATCCTGACTGTCGTTCCGTGGTATCTGAATGCCTTCTTCTTGGCAGCTTGTAATATTTTTTCTTTGGTCTGATAGTTCTTGAACTTGGCTATAACATTCCTGGGTGTTGTCAGTTGGGGGTTAAGTACAGAAGGTGATCTGTGGATTCTTTCAATCTCCACTTTTCTCTCTTTTTCTAGAATATCGGGGCAGTTTTCTTGAATAATTTCCTGTAGTATTTTGTCCAGGCTTTTTCTTTTATCATGGTCTTTTGGTAGACCAGTGATTCTTAAATTGTCTCTCCTCAAACAATTTTCTAAATCTTCTGTTTTGTGAATGAGATGTTTCATATTTTCCTCAATTTTTTCATTCTTTTGGTTTTCTTTTATAGTGATCTGATGCCTTGTGAGGTCACTTAATTCTAGTTGTTGTATTCTGGATCTTAAAGACTGGGTTTCATCCCTGGCTTTGGTCATCCTTCTCCTTCTGGTCTGATTTTCTTTGGAGGTCATCTTTCATCCTCTTTGCCTCATCTCTCATCGCCTTTGCATCATCTTTCATCTTCTTCACCTCATCTTTCATCTCCTTTGCCTCATTTTCCACCTGGTTGATTTTGGCTTTCAAGACGCTATTTTCTGTTTCCAGATGAGTTATCTTAGTTTTCAAATTCTTTTCCCAATTGTCTTCAGCCTCTCTTAATTGTGGTTTGAATTGCATTTTGAGTTCTTTCAAAGCCTGTATCCAATTCACTGGGATTTCTGATTTATTGTTTGCTGATCCCTCCCCCTCTATTCCATTTGTTCTTTGCTCATTGTTTGTACAGAAGCTGTCTATTGTAATTTCTTTCTTCTTTTTCTGTTGTTTACTCATATTTATCTCTTCTTTGCTTCCTGTATTTGTCTTTGCTCTTGCTCCTCTCATTTTTTTGGTTTTGGGGGTTTCTGACAGTCTCCCCTCTTGGAACTTTGACAGAAGATCTCTCCCTGCAGTCTGTGGCAGAGGGGTGTTGGAGTTTGAGCTATCCTTTCCTCTGGAGGCTTTTGATTGGATTAAATTAAAGTCCAGCAGTCTGTGAGGGAAGGGTGTTAGAGTTTGGGCTTCCCTGACTTCTGAAGACTTTTGATGGGATTACATTCAGCTGGGTTGGGCTGCATGTGCCTCCTGGAAGGCTGGAGCAATATGGAGGGTCTCATCCTCTTTGTCCAGATTGCCTGCTCATTGCTCCCTCTCCAGCTCTTTCCCCACTGCCTGTGTTCAAACCTCTGAGCCTGGCATAGCTCTGCCCGCAAGGTACTCCCTCCAGACCAGCGCCTTTGACCGCCCAGAGGTTCCTGCTGCCACTGGAGACTTAGTGCTCTAGGGGGGGAGAGTGGTCCTGGGACCTTCCTTCTTCCTTCCCCTTAAACCCTAGTGTTCTCAGATTCCATCTTTTGGGGGTTGTGCCTTTTGGATTGAGTCCAGCAGGAGGGTTCCTTGGCTCTGTCCTGTTGTTAGGTTTGATTTTCAGTCCCCTAGAAGCATTCAGTTTATGATCGGTAAGGAAGGGTTTTCAGAGGTCTGAACTTATGCTGCTTCTAGGCCACCATTTTGACTCTACCTCCCAGAGCTGGACTTTACAAGGAAGGGTGGGAATTATAGGGGCCCTGAGAGGGGGAAGAAAAAAGGTATTCCACAAGAAGGAAGAGTCAGAGAAAGAGCAGTTGGGTTCAGAGCACCAAATTGCTAGTTTGGAGTTGGATATAATGCTTGGACTTGGTCGAGCAGTTGGGTTGCATTTAGGAGCTAGGATGGAGTGGTGCACCTCATAAAGCGAGTCTGGACACTCAGAAGTTCAAATTAATGGAACCAATATTTATGTATCAACTGGCCAGGACAGATTTCCCTAGTGAAAGCTGCACCAGTCTGAAGCCACAACACAGTTTTTATAGGGTGCAAAATACAAAGCAAACAATGTTCATTAATGAGACAAAACCTTGATGAAGCAAGCAAGCCTTATTAGCTAGAAGTCAGATTCATTATTAGCGTGGGGTACAGGATATTCCATTGTATATCTATCCTAGACTAGCTTCTTTGGTAGTAAGGGAGTTACTTTCTCATGGATACTGACTGACTGTATTTTTTTTTTTCTGAGCTGACTGGGTCCACCAGAAAGATCATTTCTGATTTCTACTTTCCCCAGAGAGAAACAAATTTTGTGATCCTTGACTTAGTTTACTTCACTTCAGGAAACCTTTCAGGGTCCTCCTTAATGTTAGTGCCTTCTCTGTGATTGTTTTCCATTTATCCTGAATATAGATTGCTTGTCTGTACATAATTGTGTGCACATAGCCTCCCCCATTAGACTGTGAGTTCCTGGAAGGCAGGGGCTATTTAGCTATCCTTTATGACCCCTGTATTTAACACACTTTCTTGGACATAGTAGCAACTTAATAAATCTGAGTTGACTTGGTTTCAGAAGTTTTAAGTGTCCTGAAGTTCAATAGAGCTCACATGTAGCTTAAGAGAACCATTTTGCAAATAATCTCCTCCTCCTTCCTTGTGTGACTGTAATCACAGAAAGTGCCTATTTATAAGTATTGACTGTAATGAATGAAAAGAAAAAAAAAGCAAACTCTGAGATCTAGTCAGTGCCCTAGTGTTGGGTTTAAAGTGAGGGACTCCAGGAAAATATATCCCCTATAGTAAGTCATTTGTTATTCTAGAACCAAGTTCAGGCATGGTCCTATATGGGATTTTCTTTTTCGATTTCTTTTTGTTTTCTGCAGTTACACATAGAAACAATTTTTTGCCAATTGTTTTGTGACATTTTAGAATTCGGATTTTCTCCCTCCTTCCCTTCTATCCCCCCAGAGGTGGTAAGTAGGGCAACATAGATTATACCCAACCTGTAATGTCTCTCAGTACATATTTCCATATTCCTCATGTGATAAGAGACACAGATCACACACACAATAAAAATATCATGAAGGAACTAAAATGGAAGATGGCATACTTTGGTGTGCATTCAGACTTCGAACAGTTCCTTCTTTGGCTCTGGATAGCATTTTTCTCTGGAGGCCCTTGGGGTTATCTTGGAGGCTTGCTTTGCTTAAAATGATTGAGTCCTTCACATTTGATCACTGAAAATTTCTGTTACTGTATATACAGGATAAAATACTGTGTGCTATTATAGTATATTGTTACTGTATACTATTGCTGTCTTGTTTCAGCTCTCTACTTTTTTTCAGTTCAGATAAGTCTTTCCGGGTTTTTCTGAACTCATCCTATTTGTAGTTTCTTATAGAATAATAGTATTCTGTTACAATTATATACCACAACTTGTTCATCTCTCCCCCAAGTGATGGACAACCTATATGGAGTTTTCTTGATAAAGTACTGGAGTAATTTGTGATTTCCTTTCCCACTGGATTTGGCAAGTAGAGGTTAAGTGTCTTGCCCAGAATCACACTTCTAGTGCATGTCAGATCCTGGATTTGAACCCAGGGTTTCCTGACTTCAGGCCCAGTGCTTGATGTCTCTGTTGAGCCACCTGGCTATCTCTGAAAAGGTTATATATGTAAAAAGTAGAAGACAAAGGGTTATTCCCATTCTCAGTGACTTCCATTCTCCATTCCCTTTCCCTATTCCTCTCACAAACAATCTCACCCAGACCCCTAATTTGATACCAGAACTAAATTAAACTTTGTGAAAATCTTTGGGGCAGGGGATGACTTGGGGCTAGATGTATTATGCCCACTGAATATTTCCATATCTATGACTGAAAAAAAACCTGAATATATGATCTATTGGTGCATCCTTCTTCTCTTTTGTATTTGACTAGATTGTTTAAGAATTCTGATAAAAATCTACTAGATAAAACAATCAACTTTGAACCATAGGAACCTCAGGCCAGTGTCATACCATAAGTGTCATTCAGAATTTGACTGAATTGCCAAAGCATCATCTTAATGACAGAATGAATTGTAATTTTTAAGGTTAGAGCTTGTAGTAACTCAGGGAGTAGTTCTAAGCAGAGCCACTCAGTGAATTGCATATTGCATCTTAATGAGCAAAAGAAGTATAAGGCAAAAAGGCAAAGAATTCAGCATAGCTTTATGTTGGAAAATATATTTAAATTAGGAAGGGGAAACCACAGAAAGGAAGGCAGAGGCTGAAAAAAAATCTAATCTTTATTTTTGCTCAGTTTTGAAAGTGGTATAGTTAGCTGTTTTATTTTGGAACAACTGAGATGAACTCTTAGTACACAATTGTTTTTATTTCTTGGAGACAGATTTGCAAATTGAGGTCACAGGAGGATGATTGTTGCTAGTTTAAGAAAAATATCTTTGGTTTAATAACAGAGACCTTTCTTTTGTGTGCCTTAGTTACTGGTTTCTACTTAGTATGTCTCCAAGTTATCTAAAAGTAAATGTTATTAATTTACTACACCTTTATTGTTTGTCAGCTGATTAGCCAATAAAACTTTTGAGAATTCCTACTTTGACCTTTTCTTTACTTGCATTGTTCTTCCTTTTTGAGATTCATTCTTTACATTGATCCTGATGGTTGGCTTCTCTGCAAAATCATTATTCTTCCCCACCTCCCATGATAAAAAATAAAAGGCTCTGCTATGAATAGCTGAGATAACTATCTTAGCAAGTGAGAACTTGCTTTAAACCTTAAAATTACAGATATTCTCATTATAGTTTGATAATATGACCATTCCTTATAATGCCTGTATCAGGAAAAGTTCTCTTTATTTCAAACCTAAAAATACTTAAAGATAGACGAAAATACTTTAAAACAAATCCAGGTAGGTCAAAGAGACATTTTTATGATTATGTATGGTTCCAAGTCAAAAACAGATGCTTTTGTACTGAAAACTTTATTCATTTTGAGGTGTCAAGTGGTGTAATTAAAAGGCAAGTTTTCAGATGAACTATTCAGATCTGGTAAGAAAAGAGAAGGAAGTGTAAACTTTATTGAATTTACATTTCGAAGTATGTGCACCTGCTGTTTAGAGAGAAATCAATCTAGTAATAATTAAAATGTCTTTTCCCTTTCTATAGCATTTTGTTGTCTCCACAATTACAGTGGATCGTTGAACTGTGTGGTAACCTATTCTATAATGTTGCCTCCCAGATAAAGTATAGTTTGGGAGAGATTGCAATCTCTATTATTCTTACTTCCTGTGAATAGCACATGGTATGTCACTGTGCTATTTAAAAAAATGAGATAAGAAAGCTAAGTCCTAAAACAAAAATAATATCTTCTAATTGTAGGTGTTTAAACACAGCCATTCATCTCAGAGCCTAAAACTTCGCTCCTTCAGCTAGCTTCCTCTTGGGCACCAGGTGTTTGATTCTGAAGCAAGGAAAAGCTACAGTTTCAGGACATATCTGAGTCAGTTTTCTTCTCAAGCTCTCAGTTGCTGGCATCAAAGACTTACCAGCATTTTATTGTTGATGCAAATTATGAATAACATCACAATATGCCTCCTTTTCAATGCCTAAATTACACCTTCCTGAAAAAAAAAGAGGCCATAAAGTTACAAGATGCAGTTTTAAGGGATTTTACAATAGCATCCTTTGAGTAGTAAGTAGGTTTGTCAAACAGGGGCAAGAGTGGAATATGGTGTGATTTCTTAATTACCTCTAACAAATATTAATGGTCCTCTCTGTTCCAGAAATGGATCCTATAAAGTGGAGCTTAGGAAGGAGTGCATTTCAGGAGTGAGGATTGCTAGCAAAGGCACAGAGATATAACCAGAAGTAGAAAGATAGGAGATTGGGCTGAATCATAACCTACAAAAATAATATAGGATGTGGTAGGAAAGATACATTGGAGCCAGCTAAACAGAATTTTATATTTAACTAGAGACAACAGGGAACCAATGGAGTTACTGAATAGAGGAGTAACATAAACAAATTTGTCCTTAAAAATAATGGAGAATGACAGAGACGGGAGGCACTTGACAGAAGGAGAGAAATTGCGATATCATTGCAATAACTGAGTTGAGATATGGCAAGGGCCTAAACCAAGGTGATAGTTGTTTGAGTGGGAGGAGTCAGAGGGAGGCGATGTGAAGGCAAAGATCAAATTTTGGTAATTGGGTGTGTGTGATGAAAGTGAGGAGTAAAGGTAATGATGTTACTACCCTGAGTCACTAGACAGATGGTAGTACCTTTGAACAGAAATAGGGAAATTTGGACATGAGAAAGGATTTTAGTGTAAAGATAACTTTGTCAAATGTAAAATTTGAGGTATTTCTGTAATATCTAGGATGAACTGTCAGATAGATAGTTGGTCTCATAGGTCAGGAGCTCAGGTAGAGTCTGGGAATAGGTATATAGATCTGAGAGTCCACTGAATAATGATGGCAATTAAACCAACAGGAGTTGATGAGGTCATTAAAAAAAGAAGGACAAATATAGAGCCTTGATTGACATCCACAGAGGGTGTGACATATCTAATATTCTAGGAAAATGTAGAACCAAGGGGGTAGTGTCAAGAAAACAGAGTATCCAGGAGAACTGATCAGCAGTGTCCAATGAAGTGGAGATCTTGAGGTTACAGACTGAAAAGAACACCAAATTTGGCAGTTAAGAATCAGTAACTTTGGAGAGAACAATTTTAGTACAAAATGAGATAAAAAAAACCAGGCTGCAAAAGGTCGAGAAGGGAGGAGAAAGAGAGGAAGTGGAAACAACAATACAAATGTCTATGATTCTCTACTTTTGCTAGTGGTTGTCTATAGCTTCTCTGCATTCTACTATAATCCTTAATCAAAATCTACCTTTCCCCAATTTTGGATTTTGAATACATTTCAACAATTTTAGGATTTTGCATTGAGGGATTCTAGAAATTATCTGGTCCAACCCCATCAATTTGCAAATGAAGAAATGTAGGCCTAGTAATTTGATCAGGTTTCTTGCTGAAGATCATGTAGACCTTGCATCTGAACCTTGATATCCTAGCTTTAAATCAAATGCCCCTTTTACCAAACCCTACTATCTTTTACTGTCTCTGAAGAATGTGTTTTTCCACTTAATACCTATGCTATCTCAGTCAAATTGCTTAATTATCTCAGATGAAAAATGAAAGGGTTAAACTGTATGATTCAGAACTGATTGGATGTCTATAGTCAAATAAAAATTTTTACTGGTTCAATCTTTTTTTTGTTTTTGTTGAAAACCCTTATCTTTCTGTCTTAGAATCAATACTATATAGTAGTTTCAAGACAGAAGTGTAATAAGGGCTAGGCAATGGGGTTAAGTGACTTGCCCAGGGTCACACAGCTAGGAAGTATCTGAGGTCAGATTTGAACCCAGGACCTCCCATCTCCAGGCCTGGCTCTCTTATCTGCTGAGGCAACTATCTGCCCTTGTAGTTCAATCTTAGTTTGGCAAAATGTTTCTGGTGGACTGCCCAAGTGATCTCAGTATGACCTTCTACTGACTAATATGTTTATCAGTGATTATAGATAGATGGCATGTTCATCTAGTTTGCAAAAACACAAAACTAGAAGGAATTTCCAATCCAACGGATGAGAGTCAGGGTCCAAAATGATCTTGATGTATCAGAGCATTGAGTTAAATATGTTAAGATAAAATTCAAGAAGAAAAAATGTAAAGTCTAACATGGGTTCAAAAAATCAACTTCACAAGTACAAAAAAGGGGGGGCATGGTTGGTCAGCAGTTTTTCTGAGAGATTAGCATGCTTTAATAAACTACATACTCTGTATGAGTCAGCAGTGTGATTTGGCAGACCACAAAGCTAATAAAATCTTTTTAAAAAGGCATAGCTTCTAGGAATGCGTATTCTACCCTTATCAGATCTAATTTGGAGTATTGTGTTTATTCCTGGGTGCTAAAGTTTAAGAAGGACATTGATAAGCTAGAGACTGTCCAGAGAAGGACAGCCAGGATGATAAAGGAAGGAACTTCAGTCTATGCCATATATGAAGATCGATTGAAGGAAGTATGTATTTTATCGTGGAGAATGAAGTCTGGCAAACATATTTGTTTTCCAGAATCTAAAGGACTGTGATGTGCAGGAGGGATTAGACCATATCTCTGCCGCTTTCTTCCTCTCCCCTTGAGTTCCTTTGTTCCGATGGTGATTTCCTTCTAGAATCTCCATTTTGAGGAAGAGCGCAAACTAGCCATGCTTTAGTCTCTGGACTTTGCCACCACATTGCAGCTGCCTCTCTCAAACCCTGCTTTTATCTTTTTGCTTCTAATTCTAAACCAGTGCTTAGAGTGGTGCCTGGTACATAGTAAGTAGTCAACAAATGCTCTTGGTTTGACTTCTGTGTGGCCAGTCAGGAGCAATCGGTAGAAGTTGCAGCTCATATTGAAATAGGCCAGTACAACTTACAAAGTACATTACATACATTATCTTGTTATCTTTGTCAGTTAGGTAATGCAGATATCTTCATTTTAAAACTGGGAAACTGACGTGTTGGGAATTTGAAAATGATATTCCCAATGTCACATTTAGTAAGTGTCAGACTCAGGGGTTGGACCCAAGGCTCAAACTCCATTCTGTGTTATTTGTATTCTACCTACAGTTAGCTGTATGTAATAGTAATTCTTTGGTTCCCCATCCTGACTCCCCATCTCCCCACTACCTGATGTCCAGCTGTATTACATTTTCAACTTTTCTTCAAAGTTCTCCAGTATCCTAAGTGGTAGAGAGAGAGTGAGACAGACAGAACTTCCCCCACCACACACACACACAAGTGTCTGCAGAGATCTTTCATATCCACCCTTGGCTCAAGCCCCTACTGATTTGTTCTCTAAATTTTAGGGAGCCTAAGCACCCCTGTTGCATTTAACCACTAAGCAATCAGATATATTTGTTCAAAGGTATAGTAAAAACTTAATCATTTCCCACAAACAACTGGAAGTAGTGGGGAGGGGGCATAATCCCTTAAACACTATCTCATTCTTTGGAGAAAGGGGCTTAAATTCACTCCATTTAACCCAGTTCCTGTCTAGCAATAGTCCCACTAAATTCCAAGTCTAAAGCTTCCCTGAGCTTGTCATCTAGCACCCTGGCTTCTTCTCTGCTGGGCTGGTGGTAACATCTATCCTGGAAACTTGAGCTCCAAATCCCCATGGCTTGAGACTTTACCCTCTGCACCTAGAACAGGAAAAGTCAAATGAAGCAGACCAAAACCCCAAATCTGTTTCTCAGGGACATAGAGGCTAAGGACAAGTTTTCATCTTCCTGTCTAACTTAGTTCTTGGTACCCCTTGAGATGAATGAAGGAGTCCTTCGCCTCTGATTACCACTGGAAAGAGAGTGACTCTGCCTCAGCTAGATTTAGAGATGCAGACAGTTCAAACTATTCAGCCAATAGAAAAAAAGCCTGCTTCCTCTCATGCAGTATGTGCCAACACAGAATATCCATACATGGGTCTGGCCTGACCTCTCCCACTGGAACTCCTCCATCTTAGAGTGAATTGGGCATGTGCCAAAACCTTGTTGCAAATATATGTAGTGTTCAGGAAAATTTGCTCTAACAAGATTTGTGATATGCACCTGAATTTATAAAAAGAAATCCATGTTACAAATTGCTATCAATTAATCATCAGCTATTTATGGAGTATTTATGTGCTCAACACATTGCTAGATGTTAAGGAAAATAGAGAAAACGCGTATGTGGACTCTGGAGGTCTTTCAAATAGCTTACTATGTAGCTGGGGAGATAAAACTATGTAAAATAGTATAGAAAATTTTATAAGTGCTAAATGATGTGGCATACATTATAAATTCATATAATTTCAGAGAATGTTAATGAGACAGTGTCTTGGAAAGCTCCAGGGAAGAGATGAGACTTAAACTTTACTTTTAATCCTATACAGCATTAGGTCAGGTGGTGGAGAGAAGCATCTTGGGCAGATAAACACTGTAAATGTAAGGTCCAGAGGTGTATATGTTCATGATGCTTTTCTGAGATATTAATGGGGAGGACATTTCTTTTTTTTCCCCAGTTAATAGAAGTTATTTACAAGTGCCTCAACCCTTTTCTCCCCTTCTCACATTATAGAAAGTATTGTCTGTGAGATGGTTAGAAGAGGACATTTTAAAAGAGAAATATGTACATTAGAGATTGGCTGGTTTCCTCATCTGAAAAAAAGGGATAATACTTTTTGCTGGAATAATGGAATGCTTTTCACTGATATACTGGAATGATATTTGTAATATCTATTTCGGTGATGTTGGGATGATGAAATGACATTTGTAATAGAAAACTCCCCAAATCTTAGTACAACTTAAAGCTTTTCAACAGCTTAAAACTGCTCTAAGACTTAAGTTACACCCTATATAATTGTAAATTTGTTTTATAACAGTAGGAATACTTATACTTGGATAGAGTGGGGCTATTTGTTAGAAGGCATTGAAAACCAGGGCCAGAATTTTAGGCATGATAAAGACAGTAATAGCAAGTTTTCAGTGTGTGTTTATCTTTCTTACTCTTCTTCCTCTCTCCTTCCATTCCTTCCTTCATTTTTTCCTTCCTTCTTAAAAAGAGGGAAGAATGAATTAATTATGGAATTTTCCCTGTAGTTTCTCTCTTTCCCTCTCTCTCCCAATTTAAGTACAATTACCATAGACTTCCTAACTTTATTGTATTTCTGAATAGTTGAGTTACTTCCATCAAGATGTGATGTTGCACAGAATTCAAATAATCTTTATAAAAGGGCAATATGTTTCCCTGAAAACTTGTCTACAAAGCATTTAAAAATACTAATTGCTGTTTGTTTGTTTGTTTTTTAAATTAGCTTCCAATATAAAATTAGAGACATCTTATTGGGAAAAATGGATCTCAGAGATCCAATATAGTTATACTTCTATTGCAGCATATAGATCACAAAATTAAAAAAAAATACTGAAACTGAAAATAACAGTGTCTTGTGATGTGGAGGTGCAGTAAGATACAGAAGGGAGAGGGTGGGGAATTAGGATCATCTGCCTCATTCTGTGAATTATTAGCTTGCTGTTTAAGTCTCTGTTACCAAAAGGGGAACAGAGTTAATGGGAAAGGATTTTATTGTCAAGCATTTCAGGAAAGCTTTCCCCCCACCCTTTCTTTTCTATGACTATTTGATCATTCTTTTTTGATCTTTATACAACAGGAGGACTTTTATTGCTCTAAAATTATCTAAAATGCTATTGTAAGTATTAGTAAGCTTTAATCCCTTCCTCCTTTGGAAAATCAGTGCTGGAATTCCCAGGAGTTGAACTAGACTTTCTTACAGACTTGTTACTGCAGTAAAAGATCCTAAATAAGTACAAGAAAACTTCAAAATTCTATTATAGTAAATGTATCATAATGTATATTGAACTCCTCTAATTGCTAGAATATATTAAAAATTTTCTGCATATTGAGGTGCATAATAGGTGTTTGTGGTATAATTGAAATTTGAGTGCATTACTGGTTAAGTATAGAAGAACAAACATTTTTAAAAAGGCTACTTGCAATTATGAATATATTTTTGGTCAAATAGCTCTTTTGCTAGGCTGCTCTGGTTTCGACCAACCTTTGACCTATAAGGGATTTTTGTTTGAAGGATTCGTTCTGGGAAGGTGCATGTTGATGTGATTTAAAAGGGGAGAAAAATGGCTACAAAGTGTGTTCCATTCAAAGAGTATTAATAGAATATAGCTTTTGTGTTTGGAAACCAATGTTTTTGAAATGAGAAAGTCTATAATGTCTTTGCCAGTCAGTTTTATGGCTTTGTAGTGATTTTTAGATTATTTTTTCAATCCATGGACCACAAGCTCTCCAGAGTAAAATTTCAAAACTAAATAAAATCATATTTTGTAAATAGGTAAACTCTGTGTCAGACTTACTAGTCAGTCTTCTGTGTTATGTGTTGGATTCTTCTGAAGCATGTCAGTATTCTGAACAGCCATCATTTTAAACTTTTTACAAATAAACAGGCCTTACAGATAACCTAGAAAGCAATGGTGGAATTGAAAATGCATTAAATCTTGAAGTCTAGCTATTCATCTATTGGTTTCAGTGTTGTCTGTCACCATGGTATCTATGCAACCTGGCAGACATAGACTAAAAACAGAAAGTAACAGACATAGAGGGGTTCATATCATTAGAATTTCTTCCCTGATTCTCTTCCTCTCCTGAATTCTATGACAACTTTCCTTTCAGATTTCATGTAAAACTTGGGTATTATAACTCAAATCCACTGTTTGATAATGCTTTCTGACATCTCTCAGTTACCTTGCTATGTAGTTGGGGAGCTAATACTAACATAATTTACATTTTAGAAAATTGCATCTTATATTACCCTTAGAGTGTAAACTCTTTGAGAGGAGGGACCATATTCTTAAAATTACCTTCTTAATAGAAGCTTATCTACTGAATTTTTATGTCCCTAGCACCTATCCCAGTATTTTGCACACAGTAGAAACTTGCTTTTTATTATATTGCATTTTTTTGTCATACAATGATATGACATACAACTCCCTTTATCTCACATAGGTTAAAAGCTTTTCCAGCTTTTAATTCCACCATTTGTTGACTGAGGAGGGTTAGAAAATCTCTTATAGTATTCTGGTTACATCTTTCTGGAGCAATGATTCATAGACTTAAAAATATTTCTAATCTTGAGGAATTACTGCTAAGCCCAAGGACCTAGGGCAGTTACCCCATCCCATTTGGATCTAATCTTTAGAACTTGCTCTCGTACGAGAAGGCACAGGGTTCCCTGTTCTTACACTCTTTGGCTCCTTAATTGCTCCATCCCAGCAACCTCGGGACAATTTTCCTTATTTTCCCCTCAAAAGGGTAGGTAGAAGGTATTCGTCATATATGAATCATGCATGGGATAGGTGATTGATTCTTACACATACATCCATGCAGTGCTATATCTAAAAGACCCCCAAATATGCATCAATAAAAAGAATTCAATGACAACTTAATGATACTTAAATCTCATCAGAACATAAGACAGTTGAAGGTTTGCTAATGGGGCATTTTATAGTTTACCTTAGCTCTAAAGATCTAAGAAACTCCTAATATAGTTCTGCTGGTAAACCAGTCGAGTTTGGGTCAATCCTCATGCTGGTAGCTATCTTTTCCAAGACTACTGGAGGAGTTATCATGATTCATCTGTATCACGAAGGGCATCAGTTCTAGCCAAATGAGACATCGTGGTACTTCTGAACCTCTTGAATTCACAAAGGCACCTCCAATCTGGCATACCTCCATCTCAGGACAGGTACTTCATTTCTTAAGAAAGGAAATAAACAAGAGACAGCCTAATCCCAGGCTCAAGCTTGCCTTCTCAGGATGTGTACTTTAGATTCCATGTGCTAATGGCTGCATAGAAGGGGATAGTGGGGAGAACGATAGAATAGATCTAGCTATCTTTCCCTGACCCAGTTCTTGGGAATTAGCTCAAAACAGTCCTGTACAATTTATAGCCAGAAAGGAGAGTAGTGAGAGGGGGAAACTTTTTTAACTCCACTGAATTATCAGTTTTACCAATTCCACAGTCAATAAGATTCTTCATCTCAAAGTGCAATGAGTCACATTTTGTCAGAAGTAGCCACTCAAAAGCTTCTACATAGTCATTGGTAACCAAACCAGGAATGCCAACTTTGAGCATGAGTATTGGGATGACTCTGCAATATTCCTTGTAATATCCTAAGAATGACATCTTTTCATCTTTCCACAGAAAAGCAGCACCACTTTTCCCATATGTGTGCTACTGCTACAAAAGAGCTGTTGAGAACTTTTTATTTTGGTTTCTTTTTCAATATTTCATCAGGTTGGTATAGAAATGAAATGTTCAGGAGATAGAGACAGATTTATCTCTGTAATTTACTTCAGTTTATTGCTTTTGTTGAAATACTTTTTTTTAAAGTCATTACTTATATTCTTGAATATCTAAGGTCTCAGGGACATCCCTGAAATTCTTCTAAATTTTCCTTAGGGTTTTCATCCCTACTCTGAAAGCACTATTGAGAAATGACATATTATGAGGCATTTGGTTGTCCAGTGGATAGAGAGCTGGGTCTGGATTTAAAAAGTCCTGAATTCAAATCCACTTTCGGATACCAGCTGTGTATCCCTGGGTAAACCACCTAATATGTGTTTGCTTCAATTTCCACAATTGTAAAATGTAGATAATAATAGTACTTACCATACTGGATTATTGATAAGTTCAAAAGACATATTTGTTTTTGAAAAAAAGTGCTAGGCATAGTGCCTGACACATAATAAGTATTGTAAAAATGGTTATTCCATTTTCCTTCCCACAATGTATGGAAGACCTGTGATTTATCAGTGTGATTATATCCTGACTATAACTTGGTTAGTGAAGTTTAAACAGGCTTATCAGTTATAGTGCAAGTAAATATAAGAGGTAGAATTTGAACTTGGGTCTTCTTGACTTGAAGTTTGGTACTCTATTATGTGCTCATTAATAGTTATTAATATAATATTATAATATAATAGAATTATAATATTATTATAATATATTCACACCCACCTAGTGCCTCTTTATTCATTGCCCATGGAGTTCTACTATTATTTTATTTCTTTGAAGATTTAATAGATAAACTGATTTTATTGTATGTTGCCAAAGACCCTAAAACATGTAGCAGCACTTGAAAAGTGTATATTGAATTACCTATTTAATTGGTAAATTTCACATTATATAGTAATATATTATTTGTATTTATGAGTTAAAGTTTTCTAGTCTTGTATTATAAGTCATGAAACATTTGTCTTCAAAGAATTAAAACTGAGCATCACTCAAAAGGCAATGGAAAAAGGCATGATGAGTGTAAGCTGGAAAAATAAGGTATCCATTTTAGGAAGTTTGGAGCATTTTACTGTGAGTCTTAGCAGCACATAACAAATAAGGAATTATAAAAAAGAACTAGAGAAAAGAATTCCGTTAAAGAAATATGTGATCAAAAAGGAAGGTAGAATGCTCATGTGATGAGAACAATGACTAACTGATATGATCTATTTGTTCCACTGGGGTTCTTATGATATCCTGGTAAATGAAAGGGAGACCCCAGCATATTTGGAGGACCCCCTATGGCAAACCTGTGATAGAAGATTTGGACAGACGATACCCCAGAATTATAAGGCATCATTGGAGGTAATATAGTGATTAGATCACAGATCCATTTGAATATTTAAATGCCACAGTTGCCAGTGACATACTCATTGCTCAGTATATAACCTGTTCCTTTAGTTCAGTAGCCCTATTTTATGAAAGTTTAAATTCTTTCCCAAGGAAGAAAGATTTGTCAAGCTCAAACTTAGAGAGTAGCTACCTCAAACAGTTCAGGATGAGGTCAATCTCCTTGTTGGCCTTTATAAAGCCATCTCCATTAAAATGTTTGTGAACATACTAAAAAGGTTTTATTGTGATTTTCCATACAGTTGGTTTTTGCTATTTTTTTCCAGTTCCACAGTGGAAAATTCTTCACTTTTGTCTGAGCTGATGAGCAGTTTTTAAATTATAAGACTGTCCCTAGTATATATAGTTTTGATGTGTTAGTTTTCCCCCTCCTTTTGAGAGCCTGGAATCCCACAGCAAATCTTCATAGTCTGGTAGAATTTTACAGCCTCATGTTTGTTTTTATCTTTATATTAGCCAGCATCTGCAGTGAAATTCATTGGCTCTTTTAGATCAGGGGCTCTTAACCTTTTTTGGATATGTCATTAATCCTTTTGGTAGTCTGGTGAAGTTTATGCCTTCTACTTGGAATAATATTTTTAAATGTGTAAAAGAATATTAAAAATAAGCTAATTATATTTAAATACCATTATCAAAATATTATTAAAAGAATTTCATGGATCATTTTGTTCTAGATGAATATGTCCATTATCATCAGAATATTTCATGGGATTATTATTGTAAAAAATATTTGATAGAAGTGGTTTAGGTATAGAATCTGACAGGATTTGGAATCAGAGAAGATCAAGTTCATCATATACCACTTCTGTTACTTAACAGTTATATATAACCATAGTTAAGTCACTGAAACTCTATGGCAATGGTACAGATGGATTATGATCTGTATCATGGAGGGAATTATTATCTCTACTACAACTACATATTGGCTTTTAAGTCAACAACTAGCTAATATATATTATATATTTATATTTGAAAACTCATTAAATTGATATCTTCCAATTCTATAGCTGTTATTGTAGAATTAGTCTGATCTGTGTGTGTATGTGTGTGTGTGTGTGTGTGTGTGTGTGTGTGTGTGTGTGTGTGAGAGAGAGAGAGAGAGAGAGAGAGAGAGAGAGAGAGAGAGAGAGAGAGAATGAGAGAGAGAGAGAGAGAGAGAGAGATACCAGGTAGGAAATTTGAATGATATTTGAAGTCAAGATTTTTTCATATTCTAAAAATGTTCTCCATGCCTCTGAATTTCTCACTTCAGAATTATACATATATTTATCCAATTTAAAGGAATAATTAAACTCTATGAAATATGACACAAAAATCTGCTTCTATGTATTTGGAATACATTTTAAATATCATTATGATACTGTCAGAAGTTATCTCTTGATTCTAGCTTACAGGGAAGTGATTTTATTTTCAATCAATAAACTATAAGTTGGAAAAACAAGGCAGCCATTCTAGGAAGTTTGAAGCTAATAGATAAGTTGTTATATAGTAAGTTTAGGATAAAAATAAGAAAAGACCTATACTAAATGATCATATCTTTAGTTCTTTAAAAATGAGTAGATATGGAGTTATTTTTAAATGGAAAGAAGTATCTAATTCCCTGGATCCATTATAGATATGTTATATGAAAAAAGTAGATTAATGATGTAGTAAGAAAAAGAAATGACTTTTAAGTGCTGTACTTATATCACAAAATACCAAAAACCTAACAGAAGACCTGTGCTGGATAAATCCCCTTTGTAGACTTATTAGGATCACTTAGACATAAATATGCTGAATGTTAAGGTATTGACAGATTACTAACTATACTGATAGAGGCAATATCTACATCAATGAGATCCTGGATCCACTGAAGTAAATACATAGAAAATAATTCATCACAGGTGTTTTAGATACATCTCTTTCTAAATATGTGAACTAGGTCAGGGACTTTCACATGACTATAGATATTTAGATAATTCTAAGACATTTTTTTTGCTACAATTCACATTGGAAATATATATTCTGTGTGGAAGTATAAAAATATGATGGATATTAAAGTAATCATTATTTCACATAGTTTAAGGTGCTTCACCAATAGAGTGTGGATAGGATCATATTGTTTATGCTCACCCTTCCCTAAGAACACATAATTGAATTGATAAGAATTGGAAGGAAAAAAGATGTTCATTGTATGTTGTTCTTCTCTAGTGGGGAGTCTATATTATCCTGTGATGATAATGAGGCTATAAAAGTATGATTCTTGACTTCTTTTCTTCCACATTAATTCTATCTGTATCTGTACAAAACTTATTTAAGTCTTATTTTTTTCTTCATCCTTTCCTTTCTCTGTTAAATACAAATAAATACAAATAATTTTCCACTGGGATGAGGCAGAAAGACTTCTTATATTTAGTTCAGTATTACTTATGTCTATGACCCTTTCTTTGGAGCCAGGGAGCCACAAAATAATACTATGATTACAACGGTAAAATTTTCCTTGTGTGTTTTCATTCTGACAAATGACAACCTTGCTGGATCTCAAGTTCTTTTGTAAAATGACTAAGTTGGTCTGCTAGATTTCTGAAGTCCTATGTCTCAAAACTTTCACGATTCTCTAGAATCTTAGGGTAGAAGGTGCTTCGTTTTGATACAGATTATAACATGAGAATTAGTGGAATCTTTATACTTAGAACATGAATTAGTTTTAGTTGTTATATAGTAACTAGGATTTCATAGGTTCTTAGTCTGGAAGACACCTTTGAAATCAGGTAATTTAAATCCAGGACTGCTATATTACTGTCACTTTGAATTCAAGTATTAGAACTTGGTTTCAATGAAAGATGCATGCATGTAAGAGTTATTCAACTACACTGAGTAAATTTCCTTTTTACACTCTCTTTCCAATACAGTGACCATAAATTTTTGTAGTAGCCATGAAAAAAAAAAAGTTGAGGCTAGAAGCCATGTTTATTGCTTGAGAAGACAAAATAATTCCTTTGGGGTTGCTTTGCATCATGCTTGTATTCTTTGAAATCTGCCTTCATAAATAAGAATAAGGTATATTTCTATATTTATTGATTCACATGAAAACTCAAGAGAAAGTTTTCTAATGGAAGAAATCCATTGCATTTGGTAGTAATTATTATAACATTTTTGTATCCCTAGTCTCTAATTCTGGATTTTGAGTTATGGTTTTCATTTTGAATGAAAACATACCCACTGGGGAAAATGTGCAATCCTTTAATTTTGTTTTACATTAGAATCATTTATAAATGTCATACCATTTTAAAGAATAAAATTACATTGTAGATATTTTCTTTTATATAGTATTAAATCACAGCAGGAATATTATGTTTGTTAGGTTTTATTATCATTATATTTCCAATTGCTACTAATATACCTCATTCTAGAAATGCTTTTGATTATAAGAGATTAATATTCCTGTGAAAATAGCTAGATGTGGGGGTTGAACAATCATGGCAAGTCTGCATGTTATATTAAGTAAACCATTTTTATCCAGTTATCTTTGAGTCAGGGATTGGTTTGATTCTTATCTCTTTTTATTTTCAAGGCAGAAGTATTTTATTAGCATGCTGGAAGATAACATGTTTAATTTGAATTTTTATTTTTAAGATGAGGCAGTTCTATAAAGGTCAATATTTATTCTTAGATAGGAAAGTCCCCTAGTTTAAATTTATTTTGATCTACTTCTTAAATAATACTCCATGTAAGAAACACTGAAAAAGACATTCAAAACACTTGTTACTTTTATTACTTAAAAAAGTAAATAGTATTATATTTTGTTCTGTTATCAATCAACATATTTTTGTGGATAAATCAGAATTAGGTATATCATCTGATTAGCTGTATCAGTTAGGCTTATCATATATCATAAGTCAGAATAGATAAACAGTTTCATATTCATGTGAAGGAGACTTAGAAATTCTGCAACTTTCTTAGAGCCTCTCCAGATTACAAGGACAAGAACAAAGTTAGATTGGTGTTCAATTAGAGCTCTAGGTTAGGCTGAGACTTCTTTAGGTTCTGCATTGACCAAGTAATATACTCTTATAATAGTCACTATTGTAAGACTCTATATGCACCTTATTTAATATATTGTTTATATTATTTATGTTATTTCCCATTTGATGTCTGAGTTGATTGGACATTTTGTTCCATTGCTTTTTCTTCTATCTCTATATGTAGAGTGTGGAGATGAGAGTGAAGAATAAAAGGCTGGAATAGCAGGAAGGGGCCAGGTTGTGAAGGGCCGTAATGGATGACAGGGGAAGACCTATACTTTAGGAAAATCATTTTGGAAACTGAATTGGGATGAATTAGAAAAGAAAGAGATGAGGAAGTGAGATCAATTAAAAAGCTATTCAAATAGTCTATGTGAGAAGTGATGAAAGTCTGTATAGAATGATGGGTATGTGAGTGAACAGAAGAGGATTATAGAAGAAAAGGCAAGATTTGGCAATAAATTAGATGCAAGTAGTTAAGGATGACACTAAGGTTGCAAGCCTGGTTTTAATATTTTAAAGAACATTCATTTACTGTATGCTTGGAGTATGAAAAAATGCATAAATGGAGCCAGGCAGTGTTGAATCATCAGGCATTAATTGACATGGCAGAATTGGCCTTATTGAAGACTTTATCAAAGTTTCATTATATTCATTATATATTCATCATATTATGACAAACTTTGTACAAATTTGGAGCTCTTCCACTGTGTGTCATATGCGACTTTCTCATTGAATTGATTTGGTTTATAGAGTAATAGGAATAGCTAACAGTTTTTGTTAATTAAAAAAACAAACAAACATAAAATTTTGCTACTTTTATAAGTTTAACTTGGTTATTATTCTTGTTATTAACTTCTAACAGTCCAATGTGAATAGTTATCTTAATTTTGAGGGATGGATTTGACACTGATTTCAAATGATTTATTTCACTCAATGAAAGAAGTCAATATCAAGTTAAATATGGTGTTTTCATATAAAATCTTTACTTCAAAGCAATTCTTTTAAGCAAATTGACCTATTATAAAACTCAAATACAGACTGTTTCTCAACTTCTTTTCTTATAATCTTCCTTTAATTTATTTGCTCATTCTCTCCCTGATGCTCCCTTTTCTTGCCTGTCCACCCATCTTTTGTTCTATTGTCTATTTAAATCCTGATTTTGCTATTGGAAATTCTGCTCAACACCCATATACTTTGAATAGCTTGTCTTGTAAATTTTTATTATTCATGCAAATTTTGAAACCCTCTTTCTTCATTTGTTCCTTAGTACTTACGATTCTATCATTCATTTTTTCAAAGTACATTTTTTAAAAATCTAGAAATTATACCTATCTAGCTACAGGTTTCACAGACCTTGTAAGGAAAGTTCTGTCATACAGGAGGAATTTGTGATTTGTTTAGAAGATCAGAGCAAATGACTTTTAAGTTCCATTTCTGCTCTAAGAGTTTATGATTCTGGGTTAAAGAGTCTCTAAATTTTTACTCAAGGAATATTTTTATTTACTGCTGTTGACTAAGTTTATTTGTGAATTTTAGAGAATCATGACTAGTAACTTGTAGTATCATACCTCCCCATTTTATGTAGAAATGCCACTCTAAGGAAAATACAACCTTTCCTAGGGGTAGCCAAACAAGGAAGGACCATAGAATGATACAGATGGTCAACTTTCAAAATTTTCAGAAAACCAAATAAATAATGATTACTTTATATCTTTCATTCTCAGCCTTGAAATTTATAGAGGGATCACCTAGAATTGCCAAATGGCTTAAAGTCCCTAGATAACTAAATATCCTCTCTGCTCTATTACTTTTCATTTACTCTAAATCATTATGCATTGGATAGATGTGAAAATTAAGCAGCCATACTAGTTAACTATAGATGAATAATGTTATCTTTATCCATTCCCTAATGCAACATAACACACAGGTATGGTACATAAGCACAAAATCAAGCTATATTTAGGCATATGATATCTGTATCTGTATCTATATCCATATCTATCTTTTGATGACCTTTTCTACTGCGCTTAAATTTTCTGCTTTCTGGTTACAATGAAACGATATAAATGATTGGTCAAACATGCTCTTTTCAGGGAATCTTTAGACTTGCTATTATCTACCAATGTCCTTATCATTTTTCCAACTTCCTCAATGCCTCCATAACCTTTCTTACAGTCTTCTGTACCAGTTCCTCTGCTGTAATCCTTAAGGATTTCAGTAAGCAGGTTGACAATTGTACAGTTTGAAAATATAAATTCTTAACTTCCTCAATTTAAGTGATCTACATCTTCACCTAATTTTCTCCAAATATCAGTATGCTTATATTTTGAATTTCACTATTTCTAGTCTCAAGATCAGGAAATCCACTACCCAGAATAAATGTTTTTTGCTCACATCATGACCTCTGGTCTCTTCTCTTCCAGCTTATCTGTCCTAATCTTATATCTGTAGATGTAGCGATCAGTTGATCTAACCACCCAATTTTACAAATAAGGAAGCTGTGACCCAGATAAACAAAGAGACTTGCCCAAAGTTACATAGGTAGCAGAACTGAGGTCTGAATCCAGACTTTTTGAATCTGAATATATTGTTTCTTTAAACAGTGTTTTATCTGCTCCCCTATATAAAACCAACCCAGAGTTTGCTACTTTCAAAATAATTACTAGCTACCTCCAAAGCATCCCTCACCTTTTTTTTTTTTAAACCCTTACCTTATCTTAGAATCAATACTAGGGATTGGTTCCAAGGCAGAATTGTGGTTAAGACTAGGCCATAAGGGTTGAGTGACTTGCCCAGGGTCACAGCTATGAAGTGTCTGAAGCCAAATTTGATCCTAGGACCTTCTGTCTCCAGGCCTGGCTCTCAATCCATTGAGCCACCCAGCTGCCCCCTCACCTTCTTTTCTTGCTATTGCTAACCTGTTGATCTTAATCTCTGAGAAAAATTAAGCTATGTCTTTTCTTTGGTCTTGCTCCTGAATTTTGCTGGACAAAATCCTACCGATTTTATTATTTTTAATTAATGACAGCTTTCCTTTCTTCTGGCAGGCTTTCTGAACAATATTTGTTAATTCCTCAAAGTGACTATGACCACAATTGTATATCCCCTCCCTTTTATAGAACATGATCTAGCTTTTCATTTTACTAGGAAGACAGGCGGTCCTAAAGAAATTTCCTGAAATCCTCTTTTCAACTCCTAGTCTTTCCTCCTCTTAGAGAAAAAAGATAGCTTTATTTCTTAACTAAATCGAATCCCTTTTTGATGTGCTCTGAATCCTTTAAAAAATTCATTGTTATTTTTTCAATTAAATATTGATTTTCTCTCCCTTCCACCTCTTACCTCCAAACATTAGAGGAAACAAGAAGGGAAAAAAAATTCTTGTAATAAATATTCAAAATCAAGTAAAAGCAAATACCCATATTTGTTATGTCAAAAAAAAACCAGTGTCTCATCTTGTACCCTAAATCCATCATCTCTCAGTCAGGAAATGAGTAGCATACTTTTCATATTTTATCCTCTGGAATCATAATTGGTCATTGTGTCATTGCATTGATAAATGTTCTTAGGTCCAAAGATGTTTGTTTTTTACTATGTTGTTATTTTATAAATTATTCTTCTTATTCTACTTACTTCACTCTGTATCAATTTATGTAAGTCTTCCAAGGTTTCATAGAAATTGTCCTAATATCCACTTGACTCATTTGAGACCTTGCTTAGCATCAGTCTACTACTTTTGATGCATCTTTAGACTTTTCTTGTCTTTTGGTTCCTTCACCTTTCCTTACAAGCATGCTCATGTATACTAGAAAAGACTACCACCTAAAACACAACGCTACTTTCTCTCTTTACACTTCTACCATGTTTAGCTACTATACCAGCTCTTTTTTTTTCTTTTTTAACTTCTGAGTTTCTTGAAAAATAAATATAATTGCTTATCTCCTCTGCTATGACATGTTGGAATGTAGTTTCTATCTCTATGACTCACTTAAAGTTATTTTACAAAAGTCCATCTTATCAAATAGAAAGATGTTTTCTTAGGTCCCATTTTTCTCATTGCATTTAAAAAAATAAAAATCATCACTTTCTGTCTTAGAATTGATAATAAGAGTAGTAAGGCCTAGGCAATTTGAGTTGTGTCTTGTCCAGGGTCAGTCAGCTAGGAAGTGTCTGAGGCCATATTTGAAACCAGGATCTCCTGTCTTTAGGTCTGGCTTTTTAACCAGAGACCCACTTAACTGCCCCCTCCTCAGAGCATTTAATAAAGACTGATTACTCTTTACTTCTAAGGTTCCTTTTATTTTACAGAAAGTAAACTCTTTTGGTTTTCCTGTCCTTAATTACCCCATAGTTTTCTTTGCTTGTTTGTCTTCCTTTTTAAAATCTAATAAGGTGAACATTCCCCAGTCTTCTTCCCTTTTCTCTCTTGTTTGATTTCAAAGCATTAGCTCTATGCAGATTCTGAAGTCTGGCTGTAGGACACCTCCATCTTGTACTTTGCACGTATATCCAGAATCCTGCCCTCCTTCCCACCCCAGCAGCTCATCTTGCTCCTTCTAACTTCCCTTTCTCTGTTACCTCTGTCTTTTGCCAAATTCTGTTAATTCTGCCTAAGCAGTATCTTTCATATTCATCTTCTCCCTTCTGCTCTCACTGCTGCCATATTAAGTATAAGGTCTGTAATACAGACCATGAACTGAAACCAAAATTTTTAATAACTATAACTAATATACATGAAATATAATAATAACTAAATTATGTATATATGATATAATATATAACAATAACTAAATTACATATATATTTATACTCTTACTTTCTGTCTCAGAATTAATACTCAGTATTGATTCTAAGGCAGAAGAATGATAAGGACTAGGGAATTGGGGTTAAGTGATTTGTCCAGGGTCACAACAGCTGGTAAGTGTCTGAGGCCAGATTTGAACCCAGGTCCTCCTGACTCTAGTTCTGCCACTTTATCCACTGTGCAATCTAACTGCTCCTCATAACTATATTTCAATATAATTGATTTCTTTCATAATCTTATGTATTCACTTAATTAACTCAAATTCTACCTCTCTCATGAAGGCTTTCCTGATTTCCTCCAGCTGGTGATAATCATTCCCTTCTCTGAATCACATCACATTGTACTTGAACACTTCATCTATTTTGTGTTTCCTTGTGTGTATCATCTACATCTCTTAGACTATTAGACCTTTGTAAGGATAGAAATTTCATCTTCCCTAATTAGACTTTGTATGTTCCCCCTCCAACAGCACAGTGCTCTGCATATAATGACATACCTGTATATATTTATCTGTAATATCATTGATTTAGGAATTCCCTTCAGTGATGCAGATTGCAACCCATCTGTGCCTGCCCATCTTGTGCTACCCTTGTACATGTTCTCTTAAAGTTTGCCAGAGAAGCTTCACCTAATATACTGGAGACCTTTTTGCACACTCCCAATGCCATGAAGTTACCATTGGAGCACTTGGATTATCCATCTGTCATCCTTTGCTGTTATAATAGGAGCAGCCCATTATTCTTTTCCTATCATAAAATTCCTAGATAATATCCTTCACTCCTGTTCTTCAAAGTAACTCCTGTTCATTGGTGGATATATTAGAGTATGCTCACACCCACCATATGCTTCTCTATTTTCATTTCTCTTAATCTCAGCTCAAGTTTTTCAGCGGCAGTTCCCCAGGAGTCAGTAAGACAATTAAAGTTTCAATGTGGCATGTTATGTATGTAATTTGTGATATTTTAAGTAAAATCCCTTATAAAAGTGACATAAAAAAATCTCTTATCTTAAAATAGTCTTACATATATATGCATATATACACACATGTATATATATCACACACATATATATCACATGTATATATATATATACATGTGTGTGTGTATAAATAAAATCAAACACAACTTTCTATGAAGTTCATTTTAGAGAAATACTCCTTTTGTACTTCCAGAGGCTTGATATTAGTTAGGTCAGTTCCAGTTCTAGTTCCAGTTTCCTTTCTGTTGAGTTAAACTTAAGGTTCCTAGTATCTGGGCTCTTCCAAAATTTGTTTCTCTAGCGCTTAGCTGTTAAGTATGTAGACCTCAAACCTAGGACCTTTCCCCCTCTATTATCTACTTTCAGACCACTTGATAGGCAATCTCCAACAGTTCTTTTGCCAAAAAACAAAATAAAAATAAAAAGCTTTAGGTAGCTAACCTTCTGAGCCTCTTTAAACTTAAGCTAGCTAGATAACAATAACCCGGGTTGCCAGGATTTATAATATCATACACTTAGAGGGATTTCGGAGGCACTCAAGCCCAACCTTCTCATATTATAGATGAAGAAACAAAGATATTAAGTGACTTACCCAAGATCACAGAGCTAGTAAATATCTGAGGCAGGCATTGAACCCAATCTTCCTGTTACCAAGAGCAGTACTCTACTATACCAATCTGCTTTTCAGAGCCTATCCTCTGTTGCCTTTGCCTTTAAGAATTTAGGGGACAAAATAATGACACTTATATGGTGCTTGAGTTTATGAAGAACTTTATATCTGTTAGTTAAATAACTCATTTTCATGTTACCTTTTTCAGGTATTATATTACTGGATATAACAGTGAACCAATACATTTCATTAATTAGGATTGAATGAGTGGCTTGATGAATTTAAAAAAAGAAGAAAACTCACTTAACTTAGAGGGTGTGGTTCTGTGTTATGTCCTGGAATAACATAAATATCCAGAGTGAGCCTCTTATTTGATTTAATTATTTTGTAATCATTGTCTTTTAGACAATGACTTAATTAGAAATTATCAGGCAAGTCACTTAATCTCATTAAACTCTAGTTTCCTTATCTGCAAAATGGGAATAATGGTAATAAGTCCATCTTCTTGATTGTTATAAAGAAAGCGCTTGGCAAACATTAAATTATGAGCTATTATATCCATTAATGTATCAAAAACATTTCCTGGCTTTATTACTGTATTGTTAAAAAAAATGGGACTAAAGAAAGGGACTTTGAAATTTGAATTCTTTTCTTTGAAGCAAGACTACAGTAAATTTGAATGACTTCCAAAGGCAGGTCTTAAAAAACTTTGATAATTTTCATATCCTACTTTATCAGTAATTAAGTTATTTGGTATGACTCAAACATTCTGCTCTCTTGGAATATTATGATTTAAAAAAATGTTGTTATGCCACCCAAATTTCCAAATAAAAATGTATAAATGATAAGTAAAATGTTGTATACATACATATATACCTTACAGACATTCCAGATTTTCTAGCATAAAATTTCCTGCAAATACGTTTGGCACATAAAGAAAGGTTTCAGCTTTTCTGGATGGTAGAATGTTATAGCTAAGAAACTATAGATAGAATTTATTTGCTGAGAGATTTATTGCTCAATCAATAGGACCTATAAAACTCTTTGACCTCAGAGAAAGTATTATGTGAAAAAAGCTATACTCAAATATATTTACACATCGAAGCCCATTTACCTAAAAAATATTTCTGACAACTGATTTTATTTCTGATAGAAGTAATATCTTATTTGATCATTAGGTAGACAACCAAGATCTAATAGGTAGTTAAATAATTTAAGAAAGATCATAGTGCAAAAATGGATTTAATGTCTTATTCTAGCATTTCTCTACAATGGTCTCATAGTAGTCTAGGGGATCTTATCTTCTTCTGTGACTTAAAATGTTTCCCCAAGACAGTTATTTCCAAAATCTATATCTTAATCCTTAGCCTCCTCTCACTCCTCTCTAGATCCAGTGTTATAGTTCTATTTTTTTTTAAATCCTTACCTTCCACCTTAGAATCAATAATATGTATTGGTTCTAAGGCAGAAGAGTGGTAAGGGCTAGGTAGTAGGGGTTAAGTGACTTGCCCAGGGCACATAGCTAGAAAGTGTCTGAGACCAGATTTGAACCAAGGACCTCCTGTTTCTAGGCCTGGCTCTCAATCCAATGAGTTACCCAGCTGCCCTTTATTTCTAGTTTTCTTTTGGATATCTTTATACTAATGTTTTGTTAGCATATTAAATTCTACCCCCTCAAAAAAAAACCCACTTGGTCCTGTCCATGGACATATTATATATATATATATGTATGTATGTGTGTGTATTTCTTTGTGTATATGTATAAACACATACACATACAAAAATATACATATGCATGTATTTATACTTGCTTATTGTATATTAGTTGCAATTAGGAATAAATAATAGTTTCTGTATATTTATGTTATATCTCCTTATTAGTATAAAATATTCCTGAGGTCCTGAGATATATTTTATCTGAATTCTGTCCTAGTATTACCATAGTGTTCTGTACAGAGGAGTCACTTAATAAGTGTTTGTGAAATGGAATTATTGAAGAATATGTGGCAAAGCTTCAATGTCTTCTGGCAGGCAGATTCTGACATGCTCATGGTCCATCTGTCCCTTATTCTGTCTACAACAGTTGTACCAAGGGATAGTTTAATGGAAGGGCATGGTTGTCCTGATCAACTTTTTAGGAGAGCCATTCATATAAGAATCTTGATTTCCTGAAATACTCCATTATGAACTTTTAATCTATGAATTCTTCTCTTCTTTTTAAGAATTATTATTCCAAATGTTTATAAATCCAAATGAAACAAGCATTTCCCTATATAAAGAAAAAGAAGATATCATACAAATTAAATCACAGAGCTATGTCCATGATGATGAACATATGACACATGTGCCAAAGATGGCCTGCAGAGACCTCTCTGTGGGCATGTGTCATCCACCAGAGTTCATTACTAGAAAGGCAAAGGGACTCTGTGGAGCTGCTTACTTCCCCCTCTCCACCACACCTCCCAGCCCTTCTGCCCAGCAGACCAATTGAAGTATTTACAAACTCCCCTAAGTGGAACCCCCAAGCCACTACACTCCCTTTAATCCTCCCCTGTCTGGGGTAAGGCAATGAGTTGGGGAACCAGGGGTTCCCCTGCATGCAGGCTGGGTGGACATGGCACAGCATGCAGTGGGGGAAGTGGGGCATGGCATGCAGTTTCTAAAAGGTTCACCATCACTGTTTCATTTGTTTAACTTACTTTTCTTAATATCTACATAATAGATCCTGTCCACTAGTATCCTAACCCCTTCCCACTCTACCTTAATTACATAGGATATCATCATGGAGGCCAACATTTTCATATAAATTGTCTTTCATATTGTTTTTTTCTTTCACTTTCTGGGGGTTACATTTATAGTTTTTTCTTCTGGTACTAGTTCTGTGGCTGGATATCATGTTCTTCTGGTTCTACTAATTTCACTGTTCATTATCTCATATAGTTCTTTTTAGGTTTTAAAAACAAAATAAAATTTTTTCATCCTTTCTTATGGCACAGTAGTATTCCATCACAAGCATATACTACAATTTGTTTAGGCATTCCCTAACTGATGGGTATCCCTTCAGTTTCCAATTCTTTGCCACCACAAAGAGCTGCTATAAATATTTTGGAACAGATGGATTCTTTCCCCTTTTTCCTAATCTTCTTGGGAAAGAGATCCAACAATGGTATCGGTAGGTCTAAGGGTATACACAGTTTTATCTTTCTGGGTATAATTTCAAATTGCTTTCCAAAATGCTTGGATCAGTTCACAGCTCTACCAACAGTGTATTAGTGTTCCTATTTTTCCATATCTCCTCCAATATTTTTCACTTTGCCTTTTTTGTCATTTTAGCCAGTCTGGTGGGTGTAAGATGATATCTCAAAATAGTTTGGTTTGCATTTCTCTAATCAGTGGTGATTTGTAGTATTTTTTCATACACTTTGGTGTCTTCATCTGAAAATTGTTTATTTCTTTTGCCCACTTATCAGCTGGAGAATGGCTTTTATTCTTATAAATTTTACAAAGTGCACTATATATTTTAGATTTGAGACCTCTATCTGAGGGGCTGTTTATAAAAATCTTTCCCACCTATTTTCTGTTTTCCTTCTTATCTTTGCATCATTTATTTTATTTGTACAATTTTTTTTCTATTTAATGTATTCAAAATTATCCATTTTACATTTCACATTGCCCTCCCTCTCTTGTTAACTCATAAATTCTTCTCTTATTCATATGTCTGATAGGTAATAGGTTCCCTATTCTTCTAATTTATATAATGTATCTTCTTTTAAGTCTAGATCATGTATCCATTTTTATCTTATCTTAGTGAATGGTGTAAGATATTGGTCTAGAGGGGGCAACTGGGTAGCTCAGTGTATTGAGAGCCAGGCCTAAAGATGGGAGGTCCTATGTTCAAATCTGGTTTCATACACTTCCCAGCTCTGTGACCCTGGGCAAGTCACTTGACCCCCATTGCCTAGCCCTTACTGCTCTTCTGCCTTGCAACCAATATACAGTATTGATTCCAAGATGGAAGGTAAGGGTTTTAGAAAAAAAATATATTGGTCTATACCTAGTTCCTGCCACACTAGCTTCCAGTTATCCAAGCTCCATGAATTTTTCTATTCCCTTTCTTCCCTTTATAATATTTCCTGGGGAGGAATGACTTCTGGAAGTTAACTATTCATTGTGTAAATTAGTTCTTTCTTATATCTGTGTAATTTAAACTGTGAAGAATAGGTCTGACCAGGGCTAGCCTTAGGAGAAGATGGTAACATACATCATATCATTTGGTTCCCCATTCCTAGAACTATCTATCCCAGATAGCATGGTATAGATGAGAGATTATTGAGTATTCAATTTACCAACTACGTGACCCTGGGCAAGTAAGTCATTTAACTTTTGTTGGCTTCACACAAATACTTCATGATTTATCTAATTTTTAGCATATCTTCTCTCAGTCTTGGTATTCTCAGACTGTGTCTATCCATATTCTTGGGTAAAGCTGACATTTAGTTCTAAGACTTCTTTGAATGCAATAAGTTTTCACTATGTACAGTTTCCTACCCAGATTGACTAATAAACATTTACAACATTTTAAGGTGGGTGTGGGTGTGAAAGGGTCCATGGACCCTTTGGCAGCATGGATATATTTCTCTTTTAAGAAAGAATGGAGGAACATCTAGACTGTCAGTGGATAGAGAGCCATGTCTACATTTGGGGCATCCTGGATTCAAATCTGACTTCAAACATGTCTTAGCTAAGTGACCCTTGGCAAGTCTCTTAAGTGACCCTTTGAAAGTCATTTAATCTCAGTTTTCTAGCCCTTACCACTCTTCTGACTTGTTAGTAACATGTAGTTATTGATTCTAAGACAGAAGGTATGAGATTTAATAAAAAAGAAACAATGGAATATTAGATCTAAATGGATTATTATAGATCATACAATTCAGCCTCCTTATTTTTCATATGATCTAATTCCAAGAGAGGAAAAGGGACTTGCCCAAGCAAGCCTAGCTAATTTAGTGATAATCAAAACTAAAATCCAAGGCTCTTGGCTTCCATATCTTTTTTTTCTCTTTACATTCATAATTATAACAATAGTTGCTTGTTGAATGATTATATGAAAGACAAGGTTTATAAAGCACACATATACATATTTATCCCATGGCCCTTCATAATTTTAAGGAACCTTTTAGTGCTTCTTAAAGATTTTTTTTTTTAAACCCTTACCTTCCGTCTTGGAGTCAATACTGTGTATTGGCTCCAAGGCAGAAGAGTGGTAAGGGTAGGCAATGGGGGTCAAGTGACTTGCCCAGGGTCACACAGCTGGGAAGTGTCTGAGGCCAGATTTGAACCTAGGACCTCCCGTCTCTAGGGCTAGCTCTCAATTCACTGAGCTACCCAGCTGCCCCCGCTTCTTAAAGATTTTACTTATTTATATCAATATTCCAAGGATCTATGATTTCATTTATTTACATGCTCTTTCTAGTAATTCAGCTATACAGTCAAAATCATTACATTGAATTACTATATTAAATATATTTTCTGTGAAAACTTAAATTCATGTTTCAGAAAATGGGTCTTAAAATTAATTTAGACAATTTTTGCTCTCCTTGATTTCATAACTTTCTTGGCTTTTCTTTTCTCAATCTCTTCACAATTAATTTGCCATTTTTATTTATTTCTTACTGGCTTCCCTAATAATATATCTAGTTTCACCATAGTTAACAGCTTCTTAAAATGGTCATTGTAATTGCTTCTCAATAGATAAATATCTATTTTAAATTATTTTCACCCTCATTTTTACAATCTAAAAAACATATGTAAGCTTTAGATTTCTATCACAGTGAATGACTCACTGTAATATCAGCACTATCTATAAAGAAGGCTAACTCTTTTATGAGAACTATATAAGTAGATTAAAATTCAACATGATTCCTAAGGTCACTACCTAGAGTCACTAAAGATTGAATTAAAATTTTGTACAAGCCAGATTTGGGGGAAATGTAGACTTTTCCAACTAGAACAATATTGTAATTAAATAATATTAATAAAATGATTTTAAATTACACTGAAGACAAGAGAAAAGGGTCATAATTCAGTCTTCTGTTTAATATATGTACCTACATTTATTTATATTTGCTTTACATGATGTTTTAAAATTTTGATTGTTCATCTAGAAAATACCAGTAGTTTTGGTTTAATGTGAGCTTTGTGGAAGTGTGCACCTGCTGATTACTTTGCATGTGATTGTCATGTATATACTCCAGTAGCTTTGGGATAGAGATACTACCACCTGAATAGCTAAAAAATCTCCTGGCCCCTGAACTGAGGCATGGCAGGATATCCTTCTATTACATTATAAGGTCTACATCATGGTAATGTGTCACCATAACTCAGCTCTATTAACATATCGATGCCATGGCCTAAGGTACACATTGGAGAGCAAAACTAGTCTGTCACATTGTGATTCATTTGTGATGCTGCAACTGTGTTTAGTGCAGTACGTCTTTTCTCATTTCCCAGGCTCTTTGGCTGCAGAGGAGGAAAACAGAATGGAACTCAGCAATTTATTTTCTCGCTTGTGCTAGGACAGAGAAAGCAGTAAAGTATGCATGCTGTTTTTCCACTTTCTTTGTGCAGCTGTGGGTGTATTGGACCTTGTGAGAAGCCTTTCAATGAAGTACAGAACCAGAGGAATACCACAGAGCCAGAGACCCTCACTTGGCTGAAAAGCCACACACCATTCATCTTATGATTCCAGTATTATGCTATATGACCCATTCATGTAACAGGTTGGCCAGGTATACTGCTGCTTTCTTACCAGAGCACACAGATAACTGTATTTACACATGGGGAAGCCAGCATGCAAAGGACACGATATTAGGTTTCAGTATCTGTTTTGTTGACAGGGAAAGCTCAAACATATCTTTGGTAAAATTTCTCTGGAAGTAATTCTGGAAACAGTATGTTTGGAGTATAGAAATGGACTATGCTTTTTTTAATGGACTAATTTCTTCTCATTGTGTCTTTATATCACATTGAAAATGTATTTAGTGGATAAAGAGGTTGTCTCAGAGTCAAGAAAACCCATATTCATGTTCTACCTCTGTAATGTGCTAGCTTCATAATTCTGGACAAGTCACTTAACTCCAGGTACCCATATGCATTGGTAGAGGAAGTCCCTCATTAGGAGTTCCCTACACTAATAAAACCATAGTACCAGAGTCCCCTGTTCACCCAGACTCTTCTTTCCTTCTTTTAGAGGAATGGAGGATGGAGTACCAAACTCCTCACAAATCCTTCCTTTACAGAAGGCAGAAACTGGACTTAACTTATTCTACTTTGAAACTGCTGCTTTCTCTAGTTTCAACTTCACAGGATAAGATGCCCCCAAGCTGGCTACCCCTGACTTCCATTCTCTTCCTTGACATTTTTCTTCCTCTTTTTTTTTATGTCCTTTCCCCCTTTAGGGTATGTTGATGCTGAAGATACAAAAAAGAAAATGAAACAATCCCTCCCTTCAAGGAATTTATATTCAGTCAAGGGCAGATAATATGTACATAATATATGTGTATGTACATATCCACATATGTATACATGACTATTTACACAATATATACATACCCAAGTACACACACACACAAATACACATATATCTTTTCCACATTGCAACTTTTCCCATTGTAGCTTTGATATATTGCAGGTCGGATAAGAAATTAAATGTGAATTTTTGAGAGTTTTTCAGAAGTTGCCAATGACAACAAACAACACAGAAAAAGTTGAGAAACTCATAAATGCATAAAATATATGTATAGTATTGAGTAATATAAACATATTTTCTTTTAATACCATATATATATATACATAATTTCTTTTTTAAAGTTAAAATAAGTAAAAAGTTAAAGTTAGTGAAAAGTATGGGAAAGCCAGCAGATGACACACAAAGACTAGAAATGTAGAGATATCTTAACATGGATGTACATATAGCTTAAGACCAAATACTCAACCCAAATTTTACAATAACATACTATAAACAGCTCATAAAAGAAAAGGAAAAATTCCTATTTCTCTGTTATGAAGGGCGGGCTAAAAAGTTTCATGCAGATTTTCCAAATCCTCTCTCTCCCTTCCTCTTTCTCCCTCTCCCTCCGTATTTTTATAATGAGATTTTGGGGGCAGGGAAGGAGCTACTAGCATCTAGGGGAGATATCCAGAAAGTAGTACATGAGCTAAACTCTAGTCTAGACATTCTAAGGAAGGAAGGAGGAAGTTCAGTCCAGTCATGGAAGGTAGAGTGTTATATTTGAAGAACAGTAAAAAAGTCAGTTTAGCTAGACCATAAGGTACACGGAGGCGAGTAATATATAATAAGGCTGAAAGGTAGGTTGGAGTCAGGTAGTGAAAGGCTTTTGTATTTGATTCTAGAAGTAATAGACAACAGTGTTTATTGAGTAGGAGTAACAAGTGTAGGCTTGCATGTTAGAAAAATCACCTGGGCAGCTTTGTGGAAGATGAATGAAGGGAGGGGAGAAATTTGAGGCAAGGAGACTAACCAGAAGTGTATGGCAAAAGTCAGAGACAGAGATGATGAGAGTCAGAACCTAAATAGAGGGAAATGGGTGCAAGAAATATTGTGGAACTAAAATGGACAATACTTAACAGGATAGTTGAGTGAGTAAGGAGTGAGGAATGAGGATTCTGAGACTGTGAATCTCTGTGATTAGAAGAATAGTGATGATCTTGTCAGAAATGGAGACATGAATCTCACAGGGTGCCCAAAGGGCAACTCAATGTTCAATAGGCAATTGGTGAGGTGGAACTGAAGGTCTGAAGAGAGCCTAAATGCATAAAAATTAGCTTCCCAATGTTTTGGCTTCACTGAAGATAAAAGATGGGGTGTATACTTCTATACTTCATAACTATATCTGAGAATTGTAGAATATGTTGTTTTATAGATAGCCACTAATTTCCTCCTCTCTCCCTCCCTTCCATATTGAAAATCTCATTTGTAATGAAATTTTAAAATAGTTCATGGGAACTTCATAAGTATTTATATTGATTTCAGATCAAGAAAGGATTGGTTTCTTTTCTAATGTGTGATATCCTAGGAGTTTTTATTTTTCTTTTTGTCCTGGCTTTAAAATATAATTCATGGAGCAATTTTGTCTTAAAGTAGATTGTGAAAATTTGAAAAAAAAAGCATAACCAAAAGCATTATTAGCTATCATTTCTTTAGAAGACATAAAAGACAGAAGTAACTGCTATACCTTAGTATGAGGAGATTCTTGTCAGTGATTGGGTTGCTACCATACTGCCAGAGGAGAAGATGGATCATCTTTATGCAAAGCAGAGGCCTATAGAGCTGAAAACAGCCAGAAGCAATGGTGGACCATGATTAAATATCAAAGCAGCTTTCTTTATTTCCAACTGAAATGCTGTTCCAAATTTAGTTATGTGATCAATGCTGTACATTTTGCATTTTTGTGTGGTTATGGTTTAAGTGAATGTTACTAGAACTCTATAAGAAAACAATGTATTAACTTTTATTAATGTTTTAATACATTATATAAATACATATTTCTTATATGATTATGTATTTACATATATATATATTTAACTTTAATTAGAAGTTTAATTTTAATGAATGCCACAAAATTTCAAAGAATAAATGTAGTTCCTAAGAAGAAATATGAGAAGATACCTTCATCTAGTCCTTTGCAGATGTGGGGAAGCCTATGGTTGTGGAATATTGCATATAATGTCAGATTTTATCTAATTTTGATTAATTTTTCTTCTTTTCTTTATAAAGTTCTTTGAAATAAGTAATGTCTCTCTGGGAGAGGAGAGAGGAAGAGATTAAAAGGGGAAATTTAGGTAATGTAAAGGAAAAAGATAATAAAAGTCTATTCTGAAACAATTTTGATGCTGATACATTAGTGCCCAGTTTCCTTATTGAAATAAAGAGGGATGGAAATTGAGAGGACGTTCATCAACTGGAGAATGGCTGAACAAGTTCTGGTAGATGATTCTGGTGGAATTCTAATATGTTGTAAGAAATAGTAGGGTTAATTTTTTAAAATCTTGGAAAGACATACATTAAATAATGCAGAACAAAATGAATAGAACTAAGATAACATCATATACAGCTATACAATTAATAGTTGGAGAATAACTTATGAATGTGCACCTCTAGAGAAAGAATTGATTAATAGAAACATTTAAGACTTAAATTTATACATTGTTTATTGTTGGTTAATGCCTTCTATGGTGTGATGAGGAGAGGAAGAGAGTAAAATTCCTGGGAACTAATTTTTTTACAGTGTAAAGAATTAAAAAAATTAGAGAGGAGACAAATCTGTGGGATAGATAGTTCAAATATTGTTATCAGGAGAACTTGAGATAATAAATACAAGAGCATATTGTAATTGTAAGTGTATATACGTGTAAGTTGGCATCGACATTACTATTGTCATTTACTACTTTCCTGTAAGAACTTGACACTTAATGGCAGTAAATGGCAGCAAACGGTATACATCATTAGCCTAAAAAACATGAGAGCTATTCAACATGACACAATGACTAGAGAGCTCATCCCAAAGCAAAGAAGACCTAGGGATTAAATCCTAGACCCTTCTTAGATATATTCAGATATATACTGGAAACATCAACCTCTCAGTAACTCTGGAAGACTGTAAAGTTGCAGAGAAGATATGGGTGATCAAGATGCTCCCTTTACCATTCAGATGCTCCCTTTACCAATGAAATCATAGATACAATATCTATCCCTATATAACCTTCGTCAATTTTGTTGTTTGGATTTCATTAAAGCAGAATTTCTGACTGAAGATTTACTGCTACGCTGTTCCATGAGAAAGTGTGTTATTTTAACAAATATTTAACCAATTAATAATGAAATGTGACTTAAAGGAAATCATTTAGTTGAGTGAACAAACTTAGAGGCATTTTTTGACTTAAAAACACCTAACTTGGGGATTTATAAGGAACTGTTTGTCTTGAGGTAGTTAATGGACAGGCTTCTAGAATCTTGGAGAGTGCTGTTTTCTCCAACCTGTTGAATTCCCTTGTCAAGGGCATATGACCAGTGGCTATCATTTGTGGGAGATCGAGTCTGGTAGGAGGGACTGGGGAGTGATGAAATAATAAAATTGTCTTCTTTCCCTCAGGAAGGAGATAAGTTTCTGGTGCTGCTGGATTTCTTCATTAAGTCACCCTGGGAATATACTTTCCTCTAGAACTGATGTTATAAATGGTAGTTAAGTTCTTACACCAGTTCACAAAGCCTATAATGTAACAGAAATAGAGTTTCAATGCTACTTCTAATTCAACTTTCAAGTCTGTCTCTCCACTCTTATTTAGAAGAAATATTTGGTTTTTAGGGTATATGCAGATATGTGCATGTATGTACCTAGATATACAATACATGTGTATATATATTCACAAAGATACATACATGCACACATACATATGTGTATACATATATGCATATATCTACACACAGAAACATATATATATATATATATATAATATTTGGGTGGTTTACAAAATGATTCAGTTTATACAAAAGCACAAAAAATTACTAAGAAGAAATTGTGGCCTTACTTTTGTAGCTCTTTTCTTTGATTTACCCTTGTGATTAAAGTACAAAGCCCAGGACTAGATTTCTAAGTGCACCTGTGTACTATCTCCCTTGTTCAGAATGTCTGTCAAACTTGTTCAGGTAGTAAATGAATGGGTCAGAGTTTGGGAAGTAAGGAGATTCTTTAACTACTTAGCCAATGTTGATGATCATATATGCAACAAGTGTTTGAGGTTCCCCACAACTACCTCTTCCTTGGATCTATTACATTAACCCAAGAAGGATGCCAGCCAGCCATGAAAGCTTCTGGCAGAGACCTCACCTTCACTGAGTGAACTCAGAACCTTGGGGACTTGGAGTATCTTGGAGTCAGGGAAATTGGAAGTCTGAGGGAGGATTCTGGAAAATAAGTTTTACCCTCTGGGTGTGTTTTTAAATTTGTAAAATGTAGATTTTTATGTCTCCTTCCATTTTTAGCATTCTATGGTTTTTGATATAAATAGGCACAGAAATAAGTTTCTTAACTTAATCCTATAAATTGTTTGTTTGAAAATCTTTGCTTTAAATTTTATTTCTGTAGGAGCTGGGTGATTGAGAACAAGGCCTAGAGATTCTAGGTTCAAATCTGGCCTTAGACACTTCCTAGCCATGTGGCTCTGATCAAGTCTCTTGCCCAGCCCTTACTGCTCTTCTGCCTTAGAACCAATACATAATATTGATTCTAAGGTGGAAGGTAAGGGTTTAAAAATATTTCTATCATTTTGACTGAAAAGTTTTTTATTTTATCTAATTAATCTAACATAAATAATAGTATAAGGCACTGATGATAAGACAAGCTAGGTGGCATAGTATGCCAGGCCTGGAGTTAGAAAGACTGGAGCTCAGATTTGGCTTCAGTTGTTGCTTACTGACTGTGTGACCCTGGGCAAGTCACTTGACCTCTCTTTATCTCAGTTTCCTTATCTATAAAATGGGGATAACAATAGCACCTACCTTCCAGGATGGTTGTTGAGGATCAAATGAAATGACATTTGTAAACTAGTTGGCAAACTTTAAAGTGTTATCTAAGTCCTGGCTATGTTGATGATGATGATGATGATGATTAACATGTTTATTATAGGAAAGAAAAATGTAAAGTCACAAGTTGTTTCTCTGCTTTCAACCCTTCTGTTTTATTTTTCATAAAGCCATCTTTTTACTTGCTTATTGTATGTCTATATGATGAAAATGAGATCAAGCCATCAATTTACAAACAGTTTAGAATAAACATCAACCCTCATTAATATGTGTATTCCTTTCCTTGTATAATTTCATTTTGTGCATGGAGCTCCAAATGCTTCACTCTCCATAGAGACAAAAACATAGGGTTTTTGTTGTGAGAACTACATATTTTTCTTAAGTATGACAAAGAGCATCCATATTAAATAATATGTGTTGTGATTGTGCCTTATTTCCCACAGTAGGTGAAAAAGTTATTTTAAGTAGTGGATATGATTCATGTTGGTACATGAATGTGATCAATTCTCACTGGGCCAAATGTTCAAAATAATGTAAAGGTGAATTAGAAACTAGAGAACTCTTGAGATGAAAAATAAGTGAGAACTCAGGGGAAGAATTTCAAGCAAGATCTCAGGAAGGAGTCAATTATAGAGTTGGATTCAAGGCAGAGTGACCTCGGAAGTGAAAAGAGTTCTAGTTGTGAAATCCAGGGTATAAAGCAGTTAGGTGAGACATCGGGTGGCTTCAGTGAAACAGAGCTCCCTTGGAAGTAGGAGTCACTTAAATCCCCAAATGGAAGTGAATAAGTAAAACTCATGTTAGTTCAAGGCTTGGATAGGTAGATTGCTATATAAAGTGGAGGAGATACACACACACACACACACCACAGAAACAGAGACAGACAGACAGACAGACACACACACACACACACACACAGAGAGAGAGAGAGAGAGAGAGATTCATTAAGTGGTTTCAATGTGCTAGGCACTGCGCTAAGAATAAGGGATACAAATTAAACAACAAAACACAAGATCTTAAGTGTGTGATCTTAATTGGCTCATATTTTAACAGGGGAAGGCAAAACGTAAAGGAGAGCTAGAAAGTCTAGAAGAGAATATGTTTGAATAAGGGACAGAGTTCAACAATGAGTTGAACTGGGAATGAAGTGATCAGTATGGCTAATGTCTGCTCAAGAAATGGCTATGGATTATAGTTATATTTTGTAAGTAAACTGAGTATTTATAATATACTTGAATATAGTTTGTATCCTGAAATTAGTCAATTATAGTAGTTTGTCTGAATTTGCTTGTAATGTGTTGATAATCCATGATAAAGCAATAATTTAGAGAAGTGTGGGTCAAGTTTATGCTCCTCAGCTCTATAAATTTAGAGATAGCAACCTCCCCACTCTACTCCATTCAATGGTAGCAATGTAAGACACCAGGTATGGGTACGTTCTGTTAGAGTGTGCTGGGGGCACATTAATTATTGGGCCTTCCTCTGCATGTTCATTAGGAAAACAATGTGGGTCTATTTATATACATTTGTGAGAAAAATGCTTCTAGGAATACATTGTCTGCATACATGGGGCTATTTTGAAGTTTTCAACTAATCACAATTCCTTTTTTGGGGGAGTAGGAAACAGGAGGAATCCATAAGCTAGAAATATGGAAAAGCTAAAGTTAGAGCATTAGACTGTTAAATTGCATGCTTAAATTTTGCATGTAGAAAAACACCTCTGTAGATGTTACAAAGCATACAGAATCAACTTTCTGATGTGATCTTAAATCTAATTTGAATTTGTGATCATTAAAAAAGGCAAATTAATCTAAAAGTGTGACATAACCTATCCAAATTTGGTGCCTGAAGTGTGTTTTTGCAATAAGACTGTTTTTGGTAATTTGCATGTTTACTAAAGAAATTAATGCTATCAAATCGTTACCGATGTGCACATTAGTGCTATTGGCAATTAATTTGAAAAGCTCACAGCAGAATTCAGTGGCACTTACAGCTTCTTTCCTATAATGAATGGGGGGAAAGCAGCAATAAAATAATTTCTTTCATCTCATCATACCATACATCAGTGTCTTTTTGTGGCAAAATCATTGAAAACATCCCTTTAGCTCTTCCAGTGCCCTGAGTGGAAGCTTGGAATCTATGGGCTGAGGGACTTGCACAAACGAATTCATTTCTCAAGACCTTGTATAGGAAAGAGCTTGTGAGCTATGGTGATCAGGACCTTGGACAGCACCAAGTAGATGTCTCACTTGTATTTAATTTGTTATTTTAATGTTAATAGGAGGGTAAAGGCACTTGGCAATACATTTGTGAGGTAGTGTACAAAGAGAATCAATCAAACAATTCAAACTGGCAACACGACAAATAAAAAAGCTCTTGACAGCTGCCACTAGCAGATGATAGATCTATACAGTTAAAATAGATTATGATGTATTTTACATTAGTACCGAGAAAGACATGTTTATTTTCTGGGGAGATAACATCAAGCATTCTTTATCTCTGGCAGAATCAGGTATAGAAAGGCAGTGTCTGTGTCAGAACTTAGCTATTTGAACATACTGGCTCAAAGTAGAGCATAAGTACTATTAGCAGAAATCCCTGAGAATAGACTTCTCAGTTTACCTACAAATTATGTGATTTTTTCCTAGTCTATCTTTCTTTGGATAAAATAGAGAAGATAATATAATAACAGAAGTACTCTGTGTTGCCAAATAGGATAATATTGTCTCTACCTGCAGAAAGTATAACTGATGATGGGTTTCAGATCATAATAATTTGTTACTATAACACTAATATAACCAAACATTTTATGTGATTTTAAGAAAGGTCATTCTGTATTATTCGACACAGCTAATGCAAAGTAGCTATTCCATTTCTCTGCTTTTTTGAATTCTTCCTTTTTCATGTGTACTGGTCAAACACAAGCAGATTTTTGTCCTCTCAGTACTACAATTAGAATATCATTAAAGTTAAACAAATCTGTAAAACATCCTTCTTTAATTTTTTATTTTTCTTAACATAGTAATTAACTTTAATGAGCCTGTTTTGGTTTTCCTGGAATGAAAATATAGTTTTTTTTAACACTTTAAAAATGTAAGCTGATAGGTTTTCCCTTCTTATAGATTTAATTAATAAATAAAGTATTTTACTTCAAATATGACTAGATAAAGAACACTGAAATGCTCATTTAGTTTTGTTACTCCCCACATTATATTATAGAAAGGAATTTTATAAATTAAAATATGAATTTGATATGTATCTATGAACATGGATGGCTGTTTTTTAAACCCTACCCACAATGGCCTTCTAATAGATTTCCAAAGAAAAGAAATTCTTAATTCTTTGAGCTGCTTTGTATTATAAATATATTATATAGTATTATGTAGAAAGAGTTGCTTTGATAATCTAAAAGTATTCATCTGTTAGAACTTAATAACAACATAGGAAAAGAAAGGATAAGAGAAAGGAATAAGTACTTATATGGTACCTATTCTGTTTGCTACTCTGTTGTGACTTAAAGGAAGTCAGGAGGTCAGTAATGGGACCCAATTCCCTCTCCCATCAGGAATCTAACTGCTATGTGTATACAAATTATTTTGCATCAAATAAATAGCAACTAGCTCTTTTTTAAAAAATGAATTAATTTAAAAAATTTAGAATGTTTTTCCATGGTGACATGATTCATGATTCACCCCCTTTATTCTCACCCCCACTCCCTAGATGACAAGCAATTCCACTGGGTTATACATGTATCATTGTTCAAAACCTATTTTCATGTTATTCATATTTGCAGTAGAGTAATCTTTTAATATCAAAACACTAATCATATATCTTTATCAAACTATGTGATTGGTCATATGGTCTTCTTCTACATTTTTTTCCAAAGTTCTTTCTCTGGATGTGGGTAGCATTCTTTTTCATATGTTCCTCTGGTTTGTCCTGGGTCATTGCATTGCTGCTAATAGAAAAGTCTCTTACATTCGATTGTGCCATAATGTATCAGTCTCTGTGTACAATATTTTCCTGGTTCTGCTCCTTTCTTTTTGCGTCAATTCCTGGAGGTCATTCCAGCTCACATGGAATTCCTTCTTCATTATTCTTTTCAGCACAATAATATTCTATCACAAACAAATACCACAAATTATTCAGCCATTTTCCAATCAATGGACACTCCCTCATTTTCCAGTTTTTGCCACCACAAAGTGTGAGGCTATAAACATTTTGGTACAACTCTTTTTCCTTATGATCTCTTTAGAGCACAAACAAAACAGTGGTATGGCTGTGCCAAAATGCAGGCAGTCTTTTAAAGCCCTTTGAGTATAGTTCCAAATTGCCCTCCAGAATGGTTGGACTCCACCAGCATTGTATTAGTGTCCCAATTTTGTCACATCCCCTCCAACATTTATCACTTTTCTTTGCTGTCACATTGGCTAGTCAGAATAGCAATTATCTCCAAACAATTGATAAGATGTGAACTATAAGAGCCTTGAAGATAATCTCAAGCATGAGTTATATTTAAAGTAGGGAAGCTGTAGTAGAGAATCCTGGACTTAAAACTTTTGAGACTTGGGTTTAGAATACTTATTCCACATAACTCTGTAATGTAACCATGGGTAATTCACCTAATTTCTCAGACTTTCAGTTGTCTCATTTATAAAATGGGTATTGTAGTACCAACACTATTACCTTATAGGTAGTAGTCTCTCAGTGACCGAGAATGACAATTGTCTTTCTGCATCTTCATCTACGGTCTACCCTCATATGGCTTTGAAGTCCAAAGACTGAGGCTCAAAGTTTGTAGCACATGGGGCATGGGACGCCAGTTGTTACTCTCTGGTAAAAAAGTCTTTTGTAAACTCTAAAGGATTATATATGATAAATATCAGTTATTATGTTTAATACTGATCTAATAAATGTGGAAATGTAGTTTTCTTGGCACTCAAATGACTCCTTGAAAGCAAGTTATTTGTTTAGAGATAGAAAATATTAATTCTAACATTATTTCTTCAGAAGATTCTTAAATATTTGGAGACTTTGGTTCAGTGTCAAAGGAAATAGAATGCAAAATCCAAAGTGGTTGTAATAACAATAAACATTTATTAAGCATCAGTGTTGTGCTAGACACAAATAAGCCCTTTTTTACTGGAAGGTTAGCTATAAGGATAAGTATATAGCTAAGTTGAATTTTAACATAGCATTGAAATGTCTTGTTTCCAAAACAAAAACAAAAATGATTCTAATGTCATATTGCAAAAATTATTAAGACAACACACTCAGGAATTGTAATGAAAATATGTATCTATGAAAAATATATCTTTTTATTTATTTTCCTTTATACTTTAGGGGCAAATTTATTAACCTAAGTAGTGACTCAAAATGTTTTTTCTGGTTAATTTTTTTAAATCACCAAACATTACCTATACCTTATAAATTAATCCAGAGGAATGATGTAAAATCCAATTTTAGTGTTGGAGGAGGTTTTAGAGGTTTTATAAAGGAAGAATCAGCTTTCATTATGACAGATAGTCAACCTACTTCTTGAATACTTCCAGATACAGGCAATTAACTATATGAACCTATTCCATAATAGGAGAGCTCTAATCTTTAACATAATTTTTCTTTGTGGTGAACTGAGATCTAAAAATTTCTAACTTTTAGTTCTAGTTTTTTTTTTTTAATTTTTGAAGCAATACAGAACAAGTCTATTTCTTTCTTCATTTGATAACACTCCAAATAGTTTCAAGATGGCTATTGTTTTTAATTCCCAACTGAGATAAAACTTAAAAAAATAATTTTATCAAGACAGCATACTATAATTTATTAAATCCTATATTAAAATTTTGATACACATGAAATACATAGTCAATTAAAAACCAATCAATTTAATTACATTCCAGGCTGGGAGAGACAAATCACTGACAATTGTTGCTTGTTGGCGTTTATCATGGTAAGCCTGAGTGGAAGAATGATTGCACAACCTTATTGCAACCCTATGATAATTTTTTAAAAGTTCTAATTAACTAAAAAAATTGTACATGTTGAATTGCATTGACAAATTGTTTCCTCTTTTCCCCATTTTAGCTCTTTACTCCCTAGCCATTAAAGCCTTGCAATGTTCATATTGTGTCTTGAAAAATATTTTGTAATTATTCTACAAACAAGATGCTGAACTTGAATGGTTATAGAGATTTTCATTAAAAAACAACAACATCTGACTCATTAGGAAGGCAATTTGGTGCAGTGTACAAAAAAGACAGTCAAGAGACCTGGATTTTTGTCCTGGCTCTGCCACTAACTAGGTGTATATGTTTGAGCAAGTATTTTACTTTTCTGAGTCAGTTTCCTCAATGGTAAAATGAAGGTGGCTCTGAGCTTTTGAGATGTAAACAAGCCCAGTTTCTTTTACAATTGTTCAGATGTTATGGTTTTCAGACTTCTTAGTATCCTTTGGCCCTACTTCAATGGTCATAAAACATCTAGGTGGCATTATGGATAGAGTATTAAATTTGGAGTCAGAAAAACTCAAGTTTAAAAATCTGCCTCAGTCACTTAATAGTGTGACCCTAGGTGAATCAGCCTCAATTTACTCATTTGTAAAATGAGGCTAATAATAGCACCTATTTCACAGGGCTATTAGTATTTATTGAGATAGAAAATATAAATGCTTTGCAATTGCAAAGCTTAAAGTGCTATATAAGCATTTAGTTATTAATAAAGAAAACAATAATATTAATACTAATATACTAGTAAGGACTTCTACATTATTTCCAAAGCAATAAAAAACCTCTCAATTATTTGAGGTCATGGGGAAAATGGTATAGATAATACCTTTTTTTTTTTTAATAGGATTGTATTCAATGATCTTTTTAAAATCTGGTGCCCAGAACAGAACACAATATGGTATGTTACAGATGCAGCATAATAAACTAGTTAGTTCCCTAACAGACCATTCATTGCACCCCAGATCTCCTCATGATTATACTAGGCATCCTTAGAGGACTCAGTGCTTGGTTGCATTGACTTATGAGTCAAAGCACTGTGTCTTCTCTGCCTCCACTTCCCTTTTTCATTTTGGGTGGCTCAGAAAAGGGAAGGAATTGGTCAACTGTGCAATAGCTAGGAAATATCAGAGGCAGATTTAAACCCAGGTATCACCTGTATCTAAATTTAGCCTGTCTCTCCCTATTGCAAATTATCTTCTAACAAATATACAGGTCTAAATGATTCATTGATACTCTTTATATTGTGACAAATAATTTCTCTTAACTTTCTTAATACAGTCTTTACAGGTTCAGTCAATGCAAAGGTCCCAAACCAGTAACTATGTACTTATGCTGAATTCATAAACAGCGATCCTTGTTTTAGCAGTGAAATTTGTGTTTATTGATGCCTTTGAGGTTTATCCTAAAAAATCATCAAAAATAAGTAGTAAATAATTTTAATACAGTGGAAGAGAGCAAGTTTTTTAGGTCAGACTTTATGTTCAACTGAGATGACAGGAACATTTCAAATGTCTCTTAATGGGCACTCATTAAAGTCTCTTTCCTCTGACCTTTTGTTGAAATGTTCATCACTTTCCATTCCTTCTCTTTTCTTTTTAAAAATCTGTTATGACGTAATGTCAGGTAGTAAAATTGTTTTGTGGAAAGTTCTAAAAATAATAATCCTGAGTAAGTGACTTTTAAGTAGCAAGGTAATTGATGTCAGTTGGTAATATGGAAGGACATTATGCTAACTCAACTGTTACCCCCACTATCTTGGTTGTGAAGTGGGATGACTGATGGTGTAGTCTGTCTCCTGAAGTGGAACAGAATTTGAGGCTGTACCAGTTTGAGAATTTTTTAAAAATAGGCACATTATTTTTATTTTTAATTTCTGTTTTGCCTTCCTTATATTCATGGTGTATTGAATGTGGGCATCCTTTGGGCAAAGATGAACAAGATGATATTGAGAAGACATTACCAGTAAATTATAATCTTGTTAGAATAAGACAGTTGGACAACTCAAAATTACAACACAATATTACATGGGTTAGATAGGTTATTGACTGGGAGAAGTTGCAGGGTATGAAGAATCTTCAGGAGAATCAGTACTGTGTGTCCCACTTAGTAAGGTTTTATGGTTCTTGACCTGAAGTTTGAAAACAATAACCTCTCCATTTCATGGCAGCCTACAACCACACATACTTAACTTTCCAGGAAATGCCATCTGGAAGAGGCCTCAGCAATTCAACAACAAACACCCTTTTATAAGGACTCACCCTGCTGACTCACTGGTTGAGAATGTGTCCCCAGAATCCTGACAAAGTTAGAGGCATCAAACGTGGTAAATGTGTGAATACACCAATCACTGTTATATGCAATAATGATTCAAATTTCACTGAAAAAAATTATCAGTGAGAACTAAAAAAAATATCCCAAACAAATAAGCTCTTTTAATCATCATTTGGAAAGATAGCTCTAAAAGTCACAGGATAAAGAGTGGATCTGGAAGCAGCCCTAAAGTTCACGCAGATGTGCTACACTCCTATTTCACAGTCTAGTACTTAGCTTTGTCCCCACATTCAGCCATATCCTTGCTTCTATTTACTACTGTTCTTTTTTTTTTTATTTGAAAAATTTTATTTAATTAATTGATTTAGAATATTTGTCCATGGCTTCAGGATTCATGTTCTTTCCCTCCCCCCTTCAACCCCCTCCCCCAGTTGATATGCAATTCCACTGGGTTTTACATGTGTCACTGATCAAGACCCAGTTCCATATTATTGATATTTACACTAGGGTGATTGCTTAGAGTCTACACCCCCAATGATGTCCCCATTGACCCATGCGATCAAGCAGTTGTTTTTCTTCTGTGTTTCTGCTCCCACAGTTCTTCCTCTGGATATGTACAGCATTCTTTCGCATAAGTCCCTCAGAATTGCCCTGGATCATTGCATTGCTGCTAGTAGAGAAGTCCATTACATTCGATTGTGCCACAGTGTATCAGTCTCTGTGTACAATGTTCTCCTGGTTCTGCTTCTTTCGCTCTGCATCAATTCCTGGAGGTCGTTCCAGTTTGTGATATGTCTTGATCTCCATAGGTTTTTAGCATGCAAGCATGCAGGGTAACAATGAATATCAGGTATAAGATGCAATATAGTCTTTATTTCCCATGCATTAAGAAAAATACTAGACTCACAAGAATATATAAATAATCAAGAAAATTCTCTCTTCTCTCCTAGAAGTCCCACCTTCCCTAAAACCTAATGCAGTTCCACAAACTTATACCATTACATTGGCTTCTCTTTAAAAAAAATTTTTTTTTAACTTTTATTTTTTCTGAAAACACATAAAATCAATTTTTAACATTCATTAAAAAAAATTTGACTTCCAAATTAGTTCCCTTCCTCCCTATCTTCCCCCCTCCTTGAGAAGGCAAGTCATTTGATATAGGTTATACATTTGTAATTATGCAAAACATACTTCCCTAGTAATCATGTTATGAAAGAAAACACAGAAAAAACTCTAAGAAAAATAAAAAATTTTTAAATATACTTCACTTAAAAATGCTTACTTCTATCTTAGAATTAAAACTGTTGTCTTGGTTCTGAGACAAAAGAGCAGTAAGGGCTAGGCAGTGACTTACCCAAGGTTACACAGCTATGAAGTATCTGAGGTCAAATTTGAACCCAGGGCCTCCCCTCCCTAGCCTCGATCTCAATCCAATGAGTGATCTAGATGCACCCTGCTTCACTCTTAATTCAGATTCCATCAGTTCTTTCTGTAGTGGTGGATGGCATTTTTTATCACGAGTCCTTGTCTTGGAATGTTGTATTACTGAGAATAACTGTCATTCACAGTTGATCATTGTTACATATTGCTCTTACTGTGTATACTATTCTCTTGGTTCTGCTCACTTCACTTTGCATCAGTTCATGTCAGTCTTTCCAGGTTTTTCTTTCTGATCTTTTTTTTATTTTTTTATTTATTTATTTTCAAATAATATTTTATTTGATCATTTCCAAGCATTATTCATTAAAGACAAAGACCATTTTCTTTTCCTCCCCCCCACCCCTCATAGCTGACGCGTGATTCCACTGGGTATCACATGTGTTCTTGATTCGAACCCATTGTCATGTTGTTAGTATTTGCATTAGAGTGTTCTTTAGAGTCTCTCCTCTGTCATGTCCCCTCAACCGCTGTAGTTGGGCAGTTGCTTTTCCTCGGTGTTTCTACTCCCACAGTTTATCCCCTGCTTATGGATAGTGTTTTTTCTCCTAGATCCCTGCAGATTGTTCAGGGACATTACACCACTACTAATGGAGAAGTCCATTACATTCGATTATACCACAGTGTATTAGTCTCTGTGTACAATGTTCTGGTTCTGCTCCTTTCGCTCTGCATCACTTCCTGGAGGTTGTTCCAGTCTCCATGGAATTCCTCCACTTTATTATTCCTTTTTGCACAATAGTATTCCATCACCAACATATATCACAATTTGTTCAGCCATTCCCCAATTGAAGGGCATCCCCTCATTTTCCAATTTTTGGCCACCACAAAGAGCGCAGCTATGAATATTTTTGTACAAGTCTTTTTCCTTATAATCTCTTTGGGGTACAAACCCAGCAGTGTTATAGCTGGGTCAAAGGGCAGATATTCTTTTATCATCCTTTGGGCATAGTTCCAAATTGCCCTCCAGAATGGTTGGATCAGTTCACAACTCCACCAACAATGAATTAATGTCCCTACTTTGCCACATCCCCTCCAGCATTCATTACTTTCCTTTGCTATCTTGTTAGCCAATCTGCTAGGTGTGAGGGGATACCTCAGAGTTGTTTTGATTTGCATCTCTCTGATTATAAGAGATTTAGAACACTTCTTCATGTGCTTATTAATAGTTTTGATTTCTTTATCTGAAAACTACCTATCCATGTCCCTTGCCCATTTATCAGATATCATGATTACCACTCCTGCCTTCTTTCTATCAGTTGAAGCCCAGAAGGTCTTACTCCATCCTTTAATTCTGACCTTGTGGGTGTCAACCCGCCTCATGTGTGTTTCTTGAAGACAACATATGGTAGGGTTTTGGATTCTAATCCATTCTGCTATTCGTCTACGTTTTATGGGTGAGTTCATCCCATTCACGTTCAAAGTTATGATTGTCATTTGTGGACTCCCTGGCATTTTGATTGCCTTCCCTAATTCTAACCTTTTCTTCTTCGGCTCTACCTTTTAGTCCAGTGATTTACTTTGAAACAGTCCCCCTTGTCCCCTCCCTTGATGTTTCCCTTTTTAGTCCCTCCCTTTTTGTTCCCTCCCCCTCCCCCCTCTCTTTCCCTCCCTTTTTGTTCTCCCTCTCCCCCTCCCCCCCTTGGTTTTCCCTTCTCCTTACCCTTGTTGGGTAAGATAGAATTCAAGATCCCAATGGATCTGGATGTTTTTCCCTCTCAGAGCTGATTTCCCTGAGATTGAGGTTTAAGTAACCCCCCCCCTCTCTTCCTCTCCTTCTTATAGGAGTTTTCTTCCCCTCCCCTTCCCATGTGAATCTTTGTGTGAGAATGATTATTCTATTTGGTCTTTCTTTACCCCCTATTTATACATTACATTTTCCCCACATGTTAGTATACATAGGTTGATATAAATGTAGTCCTTATAGAAGAGAGTTTGAGTAAAAGAAGAAGATAACATTTTCCCCTTTCCTTAATATTTACCTTTTCAGGTATTCCTTGCTCTTTGATTTTCGGTATCAAACTTTCCACAGAGCTCTGGTCTTTTCTTTGCAAAAAGTTGGAAGTCTTCTATTTTGTTGAATGCCCATACTTTCCCTTGGAAATATATAGTCAGTTTTGCTGGGTAGCTGATTCTTGGTTGGAGACCCAGCTCTCTTGCCTTTCTGAAGATCATGTTCCATGCCTTACGATCATTCAGAGTAGAACTTGCAAGGTCTTGTGTGACCCTGATTGGCATTCCTTTATATCTAAATTGTCTTTTTCTGGCTTCCTGTAGGATTTTTTCTTTTGTTTGATAGCTTTGGAATTTGGCAATTACATTCCTGGGAGTTGTCTTTTGGGGGTTTAGCGTAGAAGGTGTTCTGTGAGCTCTGTCAGTGGCTGTATTGCCCCCTTGTTCTAGAATCTCTGGGCAATTTTCTTTGATTATATCTTGTATCACCATGTCCAGTTTGGTGTTTATTTCTGGCTTATCTGGGAGTCCAATTATTCTTAAATTATCCCTTCTCCCCCTATTTTCCAGATCTATCACCTTGTCGGTGAGATATTTTATGTTCTCTTCTAATTTCTTGGTATTTTGGCTTTGCTTTATTGATTCTTGCTCTTTTACACGATCGTTGTCTTCCAGCTGCCTGATTCTGGCCTTTAAAGCCTGGTTTTCTTTTACAGTTTGGTCAAACTGGTTTTGTAGATGCGTGAATTTCTTTTGCATTATTTCCAACTTTTCCTCCCAGAAGGCTTCCATCTTTTTGGTCATTTCTGATTCAAATTCTTCATAGGTTTGTGGAGAGTTTCCATTTCCTTTGGAAGGTTTTGGAGCATTTTCTTTTATATTATCTTCTGTCTGCTCTGTATTTTGTATTTTGGCTCCATAGAATGTGTCCAAAGTCGCCCCTTTCTTCTTATTTTTCTTGGTATTTTGGGGCTTCTGTGGTTCTGTGGAGTTTGCCATTTCTGAATGTGGAGGATTAGTTTTTCTTGTCTCTTTCTGGTGTTCAGAGGCTTTAGTCCTGGGCAGATAGTTCTATGAGCTTTCCCTGGGTTAAACTGAATATGCCTCACTGGAACTGGAATGGAAGGGTCGGACCACGAGGCCACACTCTCCCCCCGGCTCGCTTTCCGGAAGTTGCCTTCAGAATCGCTGGCCGTGAGGCTGTTTCGTCGGCCTGCGGGGGGATGGGCTGCAGCTTTCCCAAGCTCCGGGCAAGGACTTTCACTGAGACTTGGATAGCAGGATCCAGCCCGTGAGGCTGTCTTGCCCGCCCTGAGGGTTGCTGTTGTTTAGACCAGCTCTCTGCAGCGGAAGCCCCAGGCAGTAACTTTCACCAGGACTGTAGAAGGCCCTGAGGGTTCTGCTCTCTGAGCCCGGCTGGGCTGCGGCTTCCGGGAGCCTTGGACTCTGCGCTCCTACCCCTGAGGTCCGAGTGATCTCGGGTTCTGGCTTTTAAGGGGAGCCGTACCTTTTGAACCGGGTCCAGGTCCAGGAGGAGGGTTCCCAGGGTCTGTGCTGTTGATCGTTTTGAATTTCGGCGCCTTAGGAGCTTATCGTTTGAGATTGGTCGGGAAGGGTTTTCAGGAGATCTGAGCTTTAGCTTTCTCTAAGCCACCATCTTAACCAGAAGTCTATTTACTATTGTTCTAAGTGTATCTTTTATGATGCTTTTGGGTAAGCAGGTGAAAAGTTTCTAGGAAGAATTTTTCTACTAAAATGACTAGATTCTCTATTGTTAATTTAGCAGGTTCTGTGTTTCAATAGACAGTAAAACCATTAAAATATTTGTTGAATGTTTTATTAATTTAATATTTACACATTTATTTTAACCTCTCTCAGTTCTCAGTTACCTTGTCAGCAAAATAATGGGTGGGACTCTAGTTCTCTATGGTAACTGGAGGTTTCTCTAATGACCTCTAATATCCTTTCCAGCAGCCCTGTGTCTTTGATGGAACTATGGTCCTTCCATGAGCTTCACATTTAGATAGTATTTGTCCTGTTCAACATAGACCTTTAGACAATATTGACAAGAGCTATTCATTTGTCCGTTTGCATACTTAAGAATATTCATTTAATAAAGCTTTTTGTTCTTTTTTGTTGTTTACACAATTTTCATTTTCTGATATATTTTCTCTTATAACAAAGAAACTTTTAAGGAAAACTGACTGAGGAAATGGCAGTATCTGATAGGATACCATACAGTCTATCCCCATAATCCCAACTTCTTTACTGAGAGGAGGGAGATATGTTACATCATCTTTTCTCCCAGCCTAAGGTTGATGATTGTAACAAATCTGAGTTAGGTTCTGCCTTTAATGTTGCTTTCATTTACATGATTGAAGTCAACATTTATGTATTATTCTCCTGTTATTCTTACCTTGATATTTTTAAATTAGATTTTATTTTTTCTCAATTACATGCATCCTCTCCTTCCATTACCTCCTCCCCAAGGGAATTCTTACTTTAATCTATAGCAATAATTACAAGTCTATCCATACTGGTTTTTTCCTGAATTTCCTTTAAGTATCATTTAGTAGCATGCAAAAGTATTCCATAACATTCAGGTATCATAATTTGTTCAGTTAAGGTTAATGAGATATGGCTCTTATCTTCATGAAGAATAATGTGAAGATCAATATTTTCACATTAGAATGTGAAAGCATTTTAATAATAGTTTTTGGAACTTACATAGTACTTTAAGGTTTTCAGAGTGCCTTATTAATATCATATCACATAATATATGTATCACAACAAGCCTGGGAGGTAGGTGCTTTTATTGTCTCCAAGTAACAAATGAGTAAACTTCAGTGGACAGAGGATAAGTGGTTTGTCCAGAATCATGCCACAATTGTCTGAGTTTGGATTTGAACTCAGGGCTTCCTGGCTCCAGGTCTAGCACTCTATTCATTAGGCCACCTAGTTGTACCTGAACTAAACTAAGCTGCCCCAAGCAGCTTAAAGGAAAATGTGAAGGGAAACAAGATGACTTCAGGTTACCAACATATAATAAATTTGGAGTTACTCCAGATGATCATATTATAGTAATTTCATTGATGGCAAAATGGAATCTTCTTGACAACACAGACTGTCTTTTACATTTCTTTGTATAGCCAGTGCTTTGTGTGGTGCCTGGCATACAACCAATTAACATTTCACCTACCTGCCTATCTATCTAGTAGATTGTAGATTTGGGGGATACAAAGACAAAAACCATGTTAATTCCTGCCCTCAAGAAGCTTTTATACTGTGGAGAGGGGGAGGAGAACATGGAAATTATTAATAGGATTAGAAATACCTTATAAAAGCCACAGGGCAAGACTACATTTACCATGAAGAGATTTGTAGGATTATTTTTTACTTTGCTAAAAGCTTCTTTGTTTTAGTCCCTTGACATAAATTTTCATAGATGATTCTTTTCCCTAGTTTTTTTCTGAGTAGCCTCCCAACTCCAATGAGACTGATTTCTGACAAGCTAAATCACCTGCCCACCCCTACATACAGCATTGCACAGCAATAGAGGCTTTAGTAAATATTATATTAATTTGTCACTAATGAATGTTTTGACAAGCATGACTGCATTGAAAGGAAATAGCTTTTAATAGGTCACCAGAGTCCACACTCTTGGCTTAGTTCTCTCCTCAGGTTTGTGTCTGAAAATAGCAGTCCATAATTCAGAAGCTTTCCCCCCATCCTTTTTTTTCTGGTCCTAATATCAGTTCTTACCTTGAAAGGGAGAAATAGGATTCATCAATTTCATGTGAGTGCATAGAACATGCTCCTTCTTTAAAAGGCTCAGTGAAGCATCTTTTCCCACAGATTATTCAGAATCTGTCCTAATTTAACTAAAACCTAGGAGTTCATAATATAGTATGGTAATGTATGACTACAGAGATCAAAGTTTTAAACTTTCTCACTGGAAAATTCTTCTCAATATCTTGGCTTTGGAGTTGCTATACATAAACAGAACGTGTCCTTCTATGGCAGGAAAAAAAACAACTTTGGTTCAAAGAGCATTTTTATTTGATCAATTTTTTTTCAGAATTGTTTTCCATTTCCATTTCTTACTTCCATTCCCAATTCCAGACCATTGTTGGAATAACCTTGTTTTCATAAAGGGATTTGTTATTGAATCTGGAGCTTATGCTGTCATTATCAGTGACAGTATTTAACAGCATCCCAAGGGCCTCAGGAAGGTGCACACCAAAGTACAGATAGATTTCACAAGCTTCTTTCCTTACCATTAGTACCTCTCCCTTCTGCCCCTTCCTTTACTAATTTCCTGTCCTTTCTGTCTCTTTTTCTTCCCTATCCTTTATAAGACAAGTTTTTCAGAAGGGGTTTGGGGAGTTTGGGTATTTTACTGGTTGGTTATATTTTCATCGTCTTCTTTTCCACTCTCCAATTTTTTTGTCTCTGAGAATTTTTCTGTCACTCTCTTCATATATAATGTAGATGTATGCCTCTGAAACTGCCTAGATTTCTGTGACTCTGGACAAGCCATTTATTTCCTTCCTTCCTTCCTTCCTTCCTTCCTTCCTTCCTTCCTTCCTTCCTTCCTTCCTTCCTTCCTTCCTTCCTTCCTTCCTTCCTTCCTTCCTTCCTTCCTTCCTTCCTTCCTTCCTTCCTTCCTTCCTTCCTTCCTTCCTTCCTTCCTTCCTTCCTTCCTTCCTTCCTTTCTTTCTTTCTTTCTTTCTTTCTTTCTTTCTTTCTTTCTTTCTTTCTTTCTTTCTTTCTTTCTTTCTTTCTTATCCTGTTACTTCCTACCTGTGTATCTTATGGGAAATAGACATAAGTCAATAAATATCCCCAAGTCTTAGTTTTCTCATTTGTAAAATGAGGTGAGTTGACTAAGACAATCTCCAAGGTCCATTCTATCTCTAAATCTTTGATCCTAATATATACATACATATGTGTGCACATATTTACATATTGGTATATATGTTTAAGATGTGGTCCTTACTAACAAGGTGCTTACAATCTCATTGTTTGGGGAAATAAAACATAAACTCACAAAAATTTAGCTACTAAATGAGTCATGATGAGTCATGTTCATGTGATAAAGGAGTTCTGCAGGGGAAGGGATCATTATGGTCTGAAGTGATCAGGGAATATTGAGGCATGGGGAAGTGATGTTGTCTGAGTCAGACCTTGAAAGGTGGGTTGCTTTTGAGAATTTTGGAGGATATTGCAAGCGGGGCAAAGCTATGAACAAAAGTACTGAATCAGGACTATGCAAGACTTATTGGGGAATGCCAGTTTGAATGGACCCAGTAATTGGTATTAGGGAGTCATGTAAGAGAAGGGTTGAAGAAGCTCACTGGGGCCAGGTGAGTGGAGAGTGAGAACTTTGACAGTTAATTTAAGACACTTTATCTAATGGATAATGGGGTCTTTGGGAAAGTTTCTGTGAAAGGATACAACACAATGACTTAGAAATATCATTCTGGCAGAATTTACCATGCTGTATTAGAGAGGAAAGTAATAAGAGTAGGGATGAAGTAGATAATAAATATCTAATTCAAATTGGTAGTTGGAATGGAAAAGAGGAGAAGAAGATGGGCAATTATAAGATGAGAGAATGGGGAGAATGTAATGTGCAAAGAAGAGGGAAGAAGAGTCAAAGAACAGAGATTTAAAGTAGGAAGGAACCTTAGAGGCTATCTAATCACAATATTATATCAAGACTTGAAAGGGATATGAGAGGCCATTGAGCCCAATTTCCTCACTTTAGAGATGAAGAAACTAAAACCTCAGGGAGGTTAAGAAACTTGCTCAAGTTATCTAGGTAGTTTCTGTAAGAGGCAGGATTTGAACTCTGGCTCCAGGGCTGAGGCTCAGTGTGAGTAAGTGACTTATCCTAGGGCACAAAGATAACACATAGAAAAAATATAGCAGAACTCTATCTCTGGGGGGAAGCTGGGTAGCTCAGTGGATTGAGAGCCAGGCCCAGAGATGGGAGGTCCTAGGTTCAAATCTGGCCTCAGACATTTCCCAGCTGTGTGACCCTGGGCAAGTCACTTGACCCCCATTGCCTAACTCTTACCACTCTTCTGCCTTGGAGCCAATTCACAATATTGACTCCAACATGGAAGGTAAGGGTTTAAAAAAAAAGAACTCTATCTCTGATGCTAAAATTCAAATGGTGCCTTCTTAATGGACCAGAGTTTAAAAAAATTTAACTTTATAATTTTTTATTAAAAACATCAAATTATATAAGACCTAAAGTTATACAAAGTTTTAACTTTTATATAATTATAACAAAATATAATTTTATGATATATAATTATAAGCAATACAATTATCTAATATAATTATAAAGTGAAACATGAAAGCTTATAAAATTTTAAATTTATAATTATAATAGATTTAAATCTATAATGATAATTTTCCCTAATATTGTTTTGTTCCCTCCCATTTTAATTGTAATTATTTTATTAGTAGGGAAATTATCATAGATATGTTGCACTTATATATATGCAATATATAATATAAATATATGTACATATATAAATAAATAATAAACAAAAACACAAAATACATGAGAAGAATAATAAAAATAAAACAATTAGAAATGAGAACCAGCTTTGGGATGTGGGGAAAGGTGATTTTTAAATAACAATAGCTAGCATTTATGTAGCTCTTTAAGGTTTGCAAAGGAATTTACATGTGATATATCTTATTTGATCCTCACAAAAATTCTTTGAGGTAGGTAATATTATTAACCTAATTTTATAGATGAATAAGTAGAGCACAGCAGAGAAGTGACTTGCTTCAAGACCCATAGCTACTATTTCAGTCAGGTTTGGAAGTTAAGTCTTCCTGACTCTAGCCACTGAACCATTTAGCTATCTGCATTTTAGTTTTTGAATTTTTTGTTTATTTAAGTGAGGGCTATCTCAGTAGTCTTTTCTTTAAGGGACTTGTAGATGCTTGGGAGGTATATTTGATCATGGCTTTCAGGTAGTTCAATAATACTTAGATTGATCTCCTGGATCTATTTTGTAGGTTGGTTGTTTTTTTTACAATGATATAGTTCATATTTTCTTCTATTTTTTTCATGCTTTTGATTTTGTTTTATTGTTTCATGAGTTTCATAAAGTCATTAGCTTCTTTTTGTGCAATTCTAGTTTTTAAAGAATGATCTTTTTTCATGACCTTTTGGTCTTCCTTTTCTATTTGGTCCATTCTACTTTTCATTGAACTCTTTATCTTCATTGGATTTTTTTGTGCCTCTTTTTCCATTTGATCAGTTTTGCTTTTTAAGTCATTTCCTTTTTGCATTATTTTGTGTCTTCCTGTGCTGAATCTGTGCCCTACTCTTTGACTGCATGGAAATTTTCTATAGTTTGGTGTTTCTTTTGCTGTTTCCTCATTTTCCCAGCCTTTTTTTGTATGTGGTCTGGGAATTCTGAAAACTACTCATTGTCACTTCTGCTAATGGCTTATAGGACTCAGCACTGTGAGATATTTTGCCCTGGGGCTAGGGGTTTCACCATAGGCTTGAAAGGGCCAAGTGCTAAGGACTTTGGGCCCTCACTGTGGGCTGGTGCCAGAGCTTTGGACTTCAAAGGGTATGGTTGAGGTGCTCTGCTGTTGGCTTAGGCAGGGTTCTGGGATCCTGAAGTTGGCTTATGTCTGGGCTGAGAATCTGGTGCAATAGGTGGAGGGTAGTAGACCCACACTCCTCTGTTGCAGTTTTAGTTCTGGTTCTCCCTATCCCATAAAAATTGACGCTGCCTACTTTTAAAGTTGTTTCCCACAGAAGAGCCTCCTCATTCTGCTGTATTGCTGTTGGTTTTGTGACTCCTGACCCTTTTAAAGCCCTATTTTAAGGTTGGTTTAAGGTTGGTTGATTCTTGGAGTGGTTTCAACTTTTGTGGCTACTCAGCTGCTATCTTGACTCTGCCCTCTTGGAAACAATATTTGGACTGGATATTCCATATAGTTTTGTATTTGTCCACATGAAGATGAAAGGATAGTTGAAGGTGTCAGAATATCTGTCATCTCTGTTATACAATTATCTCTGAAGAAGAATAGTGGGATAATGTACTTCAGGTATGTCTTTAGTCAGGATATAGGAGGAGAAAGAAGAGTCAGTAAAAGGGAACAGAAGAAGTCTGACATGACCAAGCATAGCATATATTATGGAGACCAAGGAGAGTTATTTTCAAGAAGGAGGGGTATGATCAACTGTGTTGAATACAACACAAAGCTTAATGCCATAAAATGAGAAAAGGAGAATCTTTGGGCGTGATGGGAGAAAGGAAGGGAGGACAACAATTAACATTTACAACTTCACAGTTTTGCTGAGGCCTGACTATGAGCTTCAGATACAAACTGGAAGCTGTTTCACACCAAATGAATTATCTGTCATATTAATTCTGCATAAATTAAAAAAGACTTGTAAATCAAATACTAGAGTGATGCTAAAGATTCTTTTATTTTTTAACTCTTACCTTCCATCTTGGAATCAAAACTGTGTATTGGTTCCAAGGCAGAAGAGTGGTAAGGGCTAGGCAATGGGGGTCAAGTGACTTGCCCAGGGTCACCCAGCTGGGAAGTGTCTGAGGCCAGATTTGAACCCAGGACCACCCATCTCTACGTCTGGCTCTCAACCCACTTAGCCACCCAGCTACCCCTGTTAAAGATTCTTGACATCTGTTTATATACCATATTTTTTTTCTGAGTAATAACAAAAATTTACATTTGTGTTGTACTTTATACTTTTCAAAATACTTTTATTGAAGCTCTCTCACTTTATCTCACTTTACACTTACAATAGATTTGTGGGTCAGGGTAGGATAGGTACCATGCCTCCATTTTATAGCTATGAGAGTTGAGTTGCAAAGAAGTTATGAGTTGTCCAAGGTCATAGGAGTCAGAAGTAGAACTTTCTTCTGCATTCTCACAGAGAATAAATTCAGCCCAAGTAGCTGGAATCTTCTAAAGAAACTGGAAATAATACTTTGAAAGTATCTACTTAGAGGGAGGAGCAGGAAGGCCAGAGGCTTTTGTCAAGCCCCTTTCCTGTGCTGGGCATTGTGCTAAGCATTTAACAAATGTTACCTCATTTAAACATTAGAAAGAACTCTTTTTTGATCTTTGCAAATATTTATTTCAAATACTTGCTTCTTTTGTTCCAGTTACCACACATTTAATGACCATTTTGCCGAAATGAGCAAAACCAGTTGTTACTCAGAAACTACATGTGCTATAACCTACTTAATCAATGGGCCAATATCTTTTTTTATTGGAATTGAAGAAGAAATGTTCCCTTAGAACATTTAGAGTTCAGATTTCTTGAAAGATAGGAAGAACTGTAATAAGAACTTTTAGTTTTTTGACAGTGAAATTTTTTACCTTAGTATTTTTACACTGACTTGATTAATATAGTTTTAAATAGTTGAAAGTGAAAAATTTAAAGTTATAACCATAAGATTATTTATTCATCCATAGACATATTTTATAAATGATACATTTCATTTTTCCTTTTCTGGTACAAGTAAGAAAATGGATATGTGCATTGCAGCTGCAGGCTTAATAATTTTACCGATAACTAAGAAAGGAGCAGATCTTGCTGAGAGTTATGTAATCATCTTAAAAGCTCACCATACTCTCTATGAGACAGAGTATAAAAAAGACGACAGAGAATATGATTATTAGATTTTTTTTCTCTCCAAATGGTTAACCACCTTGTACTTAATAGTACAGTCAGAGCAAGATCAGGTTAGAACAATCAAAACATCAGCTCAAGGAAAGTGTTTTTGAGTCATTGAGTGGCTTTTCTGCTTCCTTCTAGAGAAAAGGGGAAAAAGAATAACCATTAGAGTATTCTTAGCTTCAAGTATACTTGTTTAGAGAAAAGCGAGTACCTCATGCCCATGGAAGACCTGACTTGGGTATGGAATTAGATAATGTGGAAAATGATCATTTAAAGTATTTTGCAGAGAGATCCTTAAAAGTGCTTTTCCTGAAAAGTTCAGTTTAGACCACGCAGTGTTGCCAAGAACTTGCTTCAGTTTTATCTGCCTACAAAATTTTCATGAGTATTTCCTATACTGGATAAAATGAGATAACATATGTAAAGTCATTTGAAAATCTTAAAGCATTAAATAAATGCTATCTATCCATCATCTACCTATCTATCTATCTGTCTGTCTGTCTGTCTGTCTTTCTATCTATCTATGTATCTATCATCTATCCATCTATGACTATTATTATTATTGTTTTTTATTTGATGTCACAGGGAAGTTCAGTAAGGTTGGCTTATGATTCAGTTTTTATACATGCCCTATTGTCCCAAATAACATTTTGCGACAAGTTAAGAAACTAGTTGCTCAGTAACTAGTTTCTTGAATTAGACACAACATTCAATAAATTTTGGGTCCTTGTTCCCAATGACAAGCTGTTTTATCACTCAAAATACACACAGACACGCACATGCATGTACACACACAACCCTACACTGGTATATTTTATGCTGTTATAGAGCTTAGGTTTTGGGATATGTGTGAGGAACCATCAACTTTGGATCTAAGATTATTCATTCAGTCAATCAACAAGCATTTATTAAGAGCCTGTCCTGTACCAGTCACTATGCTAAGAATACACTGGGAATTTAAAAAAAAGGTAAAAAAAAGCCATCAGGCTTAGGTTCTACTGTCTCACTTACTCACCTTAAATTTATTTTCTTTATTTTAGGATTAATGTATCTAGTTACTGTTGGTTTTGGATCAATGCTGATTTACATGACCATATTAATTGTTAAGTCTAGAGTATTAAAGTTATATTATCAGGTTAGAAGGGTATTAAAGTTATATTATCAGATTAGAAGGGTTCCCTGAAGATCACAGTCTCTCCATACCTTCAGGAGATAGTTTTCCCAAATATTAAAAAAAATCATTTCTTGGTGGCCACCTCTCTGGTGGTGACCTTTTCCCAAACTTAGTCTGGTTCTCAGGAGACCTATAGCATACTGCAGGGTTAGGGTTAAGGTAGAGGCAGATTACTCAAAGGTCTTTGCTAGTATTCATGTGGTGAAGCTTTTGAGGTCATCTTTATACCATGATCTTCCTTAGGGAAGAGATTATTTCACATGGCTTTCAATCTTTAATACATAGAGCTGTGCCTGTTTTATTTTTTTTTTCATTTTTTTGGATCAGGGCTATAATTTCCTTGATATAGGGAATCCAAGGGAGAAATCTCCCTCTACCAATATAGGTTGACCCTTTGTCAGTAACTGAATGCCTTAGAGAGTTATCTAAAAACACAGGCAGTATCAGGGAATTGTCCAGGATCACTCAACTAATATGTGTCTGCTGAGTTTGAAATTTTGGAGAGAGCAGTCACTCTAGATTGTCACCACTAAGTCAGCCTTGAAGTACTTTTCTTTTTTTAGGAAATAATTGACTGGTCACTACATTTATAGACAAGATACTATATGGTCATGGGAGAGAGAGAACACTCAGGGAATAATCTGAGGTTTGTTGTTGTTCAGTTGTTCATTGTGTTTGATTATTCTTCACCCTGTGGACCACAGCACATCAATAATATTCATGGGATTTTCTTGTCAAAATTGCTAGAGTAGTTTGTCATTTCTTTCTCCAGTGGATTTAAGAAAATAGAAGTTAAGTGACTTGTCCAGTGTCACACAGTTAGTAAATATTTAAGGGTAGCACTCTATCCAGTTAGACACTAACCTCAGTCTGAGGTTTACTTAATTGCAAATAGCAAATTATATATATATATATACACATATATATATGTGTATATATATATATATTCATGGATCCGATCACCAAGGCTAAAACATGGTTTTCCTCATATCACTTCCTGCTCAAGAATCTACCATGGATCATTTTTGTTTCTACATCACATTTAGGCTATTTTGCCTGACTTTCAACTGAATGGAAAAGTTTATAATAAGTACTTATTATTTTCCAAGAAATATACTAAGCTGGGGATAACAAAAGGATAATGAGACAGTATCTACCCCCAAGGAAATCATATTCTAAGTGGAGGAGATATCATGTAAAGGAGCTTTCATGTTCATGTTCAGTTTATAGTAGATAAAAAGTCCAGTAGTAACTGGGTAATCCTAGGAAAAGTATCAGAGATAATATCAAGGACTCAAAGACTATGGAAATAGTGGGATGAATGGCTCCCAACAGAGATGAGAGTAGGTCCAAGGGTCAGAATAGAGTGGAGCTCTGGGATAACTCCAATGAGGATGGAGATGTGAGAGTCAGTATCCAAGGGATAAGCAGTTCTGAGCCTATTTGGAAATACACAATATGGGAATTCGTGTTGGGGTGAGGAAGGAAAAGGTCCATGGCTCATACCCAGGCTATAATGGTCTATTTTCCTCTAATACATTTTTTTAAATTCTCACAATGGTCTAGGCCAGGTTCAAGTCTCTTTAATTTCCTTTCTCACCTGGTTCCACCCAGAGAGAGATTTGGAACCTGCTTAGCAGGGACCCAGATTGTCTTTTCAAAATGGAAATATTTGAAGGGGTAGGATCAAGGATGACTGGCAGTACCATAAAGTCAGAGGTGAAAAATTTGTCAGTAGATGGACTTACAATGTCCTGGATTGAGAAAGACTTGTCTCTTAAGCACATCGGAGAGTTGGAGTGAGAGATGTCAAGCAAATTTCCAGGAAGGGTTTAGGTTCAAAGAAATAGGAGTGCTAAATTAAGGCACAAGACTTGGGTTTTCATTCTAACTCTGCCACTTATTAGCTATGAGGTTTTGGGCCTCAATTTCTTTGCTGGTAAGATGAAGGAGTTGAAAAGGATTATCATTAAAGTTCTTTCAAATTAAAAAATTCTGGGTTTCTAAAATAGGAATTCAGTTTTGGTATGATAGGTCAATAATAGACATCTAGGAGGCACAGTGGATAGTGCTTACTCTGGAGTTGGAAAGACTCTTCTGCCTGAGTTCAAATCTTGCCTCAGACACTTAATAGTTTTATGACCCTAAGTTAGTCACTTCACCCTGTTTGCCTCAGCTTCATCATCTGTAAAATGAGCTGGAAAAGGAAACGGCAAGCCATTCTAGTATCTTTTCCAATAAAACACAGATGAGGTCAGGAAGTGTCATATTTGACTGAAAACTGAACAACAAAAACAATAATGAGGTTAATAATAAGGGAAACTGAAAATAGCATCAAAGGTTAGAGATTATCAGATCACCAGTGTTAGAACACTATACTTCATTCATCTTCCCAATTCACTGAGTTCTAATTTGGAGCAAGACAGTGGAATTACCTCCTGGCTCTTCATTTCGATAGTTGTTCTACAGCCATTATTTCAGGTGATGGTACAAAGGCTTTTTAAATTGTGGGCAATGAGAATCCTTCCCCTATGTGAACTGGGAGAAGCAGAATGATCCAATGAAAAAGAGCTAGATTTGGATCCAAAGAATCAACGTTCAAATTCCATTGTCTTTTCCACTTATTTGTGTGAACATGGACAAATAAATCATGGAACCTCCCTGGATATTATTTTCTCCTTTGTAAAGAGTAGAGGTTAGGCTATCTGATTTCTACAGTATTTCATAGCTCTAATTATGTGATCCAATAAACTTAGAGTAATCTATACAGGCAGTAAGGTGGCATAATTGATAGAATACTGGACCTGGAATCAAGAAAATCTGAATTTTAAATTTAAATCCAGTCTCAGACACTTACCAATAACCCTGGGCAAGTTATATAACTTTTGTCAGCCTCAGTTTCACCAACTATAAAAGGAGGATAATAGCACCTACCTCCCAGGGCTATTGTGAGGTGTTAGCAGAGTATCTGATACATAGTAAGAGCTCTAGTTTCATTATCTACTTGTTTCCTTTTGCCAGGTAGATTGTAAGCTTCTTGAAGGTAGACATTGTATCTTTTACTTTTTTTGCATAACATGCAGGCATAACTTGATTTATTTCTCTTTATATCATTTTGCAGGTATTATGTTTTTCACTTGCTTGTAGCAACATCTATGGGTGCCATTTTTCTAGCAGCACCTACTCATATTGTGTCTCTGTGTCACATTTTAGTAATTCTCAAAATGTTTCAAACTTTTTCTTCTTATATATTATGTTGATCTGTGATCAGTGATTTTTGATGTACCTATTATAATTGTTTGGGGGCTCCATGGACTGCACCAATGTAAGACAGCAGACTTAATTGATAAATGTTCTGTGTCTTGATTGCTCCACTGACCCACCATTTCCCCTCTTCCTCCCTTCTCTTCAGCCTCCCTATTATCTGAGATACAACAATATTAAAATTAGGCCAATTAGGGGCCTCAAAGTGTTAAAGTGAAAAGAAGAGTCAATCAATGTGGCAAACTTCATTGTTGTCTTATTTTAAGAAATTGCCACAGCCACCCCAGTCTTCAGTGATCATAACTGATCAGTTAGTAACCATTAGGCAAGATACTCCACTAGTAAAAGGATTGATACACTGAAGACCCAGCTGATGGTTAAAATTTTTTACTGATAAAGAATTTTTAATTAAGGTATGTACATTATTTATTAGTCAAAATACTATTGCACATTTACTAGACCACAATATAGTATAAAATTAACTTTTATATGAATTGGGAAGCCGAAAAATATGTGTGACTCACTTTATTGTGATATTTGCTTTATTATAGAGTTCTGGAACAACAATATCTCCAAAAGTATGCTGGTAATTATTCGCTCATTCAATCAATGGCTTTTAGTGATGCAAAGAAGATTAAATCACACTCTTATCCTATCCTTCAAGTAGTTTATATTCCAGCAGGAGATATAAGACAAGTACAGAAACTATTATAATACCAGTTATAATGTAAAAAGAAAATAAAAACAGTACAAAGTAATAAACCAGTCTGTTGGAGGAATGATTGCTTAGGAGGGGATCAGGAAAGTAGATGCTTAATTAATATGGGTTGATTGACTAAACTATCAAAAATATCTTGAGAATTCTTGCTCTTGATGGCTAGTTCAAACTGAAAATTTTTAATGAAACTGTCTAAAAGCCCTCAAGAACACATTCCCTATGAGTAAAATAATCCCTTATTTTTTTTTTCTCATGAGAGTTTTGGTTCTGGTGAACAAGAGTTCTTTGAAACTAGAGCAAGAAGAGTGTCATAAAAATAGTTGCATAATGTTAGAGCAGAAAGGGAACTTAGAGAATACCTAGCCCAGTGATAGTAAAACTTTTAGAAACTGAGTGCCCAAACTGCAACACTTATGTTGCATGTGAGCTGCCCCTCACACTTTATAACCCTAGACAGGGGAGGGAGGAAGTGCTTCCACTGGGCTGCTGGGCAGAGGGACCGGTGATGTGAGAAATTACCTCAAGTGTGTGGAAAGGGGTAAGAGAGTAGCCCTCTCTGGCATGCATTCCAGAGGTTCACCAGCACAGATCTAGCCTATTAAGTACACCTAATCTTCCTCTTAGAGATAAAATAGATAAATCCTTGACAGGGGGAAGTGCAAGGTCACCCAGAAAATTAGGAGGAGAGATGGCATTAACAAGAGTCTAGGTCTTATTCTTTTACATCTTTCTTGTTGCTCTTTCCTCCATTTAGTATTTACTAAACCTCACTTATATTAATATCTTATCTCTTTTTTATGTAGGAAAGTTCATATCAGTTAAAAATTATTCTTGCATTATAATGGCAATCCTTGACCAAGTGCCTGAGATGGTCAATAAGCAATTTTTTTGACTGCTAAAATTTTTAAAAAATAATTAAATTTTGATAAGAATTCAGGTATAAGGCCTAGAAGTTTGTTTGAATCTCCTGGAAACAGAGAACAAACACCTTTTGTTTTCCTGATTAGATGAAACAACATTTTTAATAAGCTTTGGAGTGCGAAGGAAGAGCAATGTGTCTATGATAATGACCCAGCTACAATTAAGTTTGCCTATTTCAGATCTATTCCAATTTGAGATTTCTTTCTTTCTTTTAAAAAAAATATGAAACACTCACTTACTTCACTTATTGTCAAACTATATTGCTTTTTCCTATGAAGTCAGCCAGAGTAGCAAGTGAGATACTGACTGGTTGTATGGAAGATTGAAATTTAGAGGCAATCCAATTTGATATTTCATTGGAGAGAATTGTTAAACCATCTGCAGATTGGTAAAGAATTGCTACTCACTCTCCCAGGTGATTTCATTTCTCCCTGAGGATTTCATCATAGCTTGGATTTTTCAGAAACAAACAAACAAATTAAAAAAAAAACCCCACAGGTTTATCCAGTTCTCTTGACCACTACTAAAAGTCATCATCACAGCTTATGCCTTTTCATAATAGAAATTTGTGGTTATGAAGCATTGCCATGTGTGTTGTCTGTTTTTCCCTAAATAACCCTCAGAGTTGAGGAATATAAATGTTATTACCCTAAGGTTACCTTTCATCTATTCCATATGTATTTTATATGTAGTTATTTATGTGTTTCCCTTCTGTTAGAATGTAGGCTGCTTGATGGCAGGGATAGCCTTTGATTTTTCTTTGTATCCCCACTATTTAGATTGATGCTTAGCATACAGCAATAATAATAAATTTTTGTTGATTGCCAAGATGCTAACTCTGCAAAAGTTTGTGCCTTTCTTGCTATCACAGAACTAGTAAATTGTAAAACCAAGAATCATATCTAGGGGTTCTGATTCCAGGCCCATAATTCTTTTTTTTTTTTGCTACATATTGCTGATATTAATCTAAACTCAAGATAGTCAACACAATCAGATAATTTTCTAACTATTACTAGCACTTGATTTTTTCAGATACATTCATATTGCCAAATCAGTCACTTTCTAGGAAACACCTTTCCCCAAAGTAGCTTCTCATTAAACAACAAAAATTTTAGCAAAACTATATTATATAGTGATTAGCAGATAAGAAACTTTCTCTTTTTATAATGTACAGTTTCTTAGAAGAAAGGAAGATATGTAGTTTAGTTTTAGCAATTTGGAATAATTAAATTTCGTAAGATTGTAGATTTATAGAAGGAAGAGATCTCAAACACTATTAAATCCAACTCCTTACTTTATGGATGAGGAAAATGAGGTACAATATCATTGGGTCTCAAAGCCAGTAAGTGTATGCAGGGTTTGAAATAAGATTTAAATCCAGGGTTCTACCTATTATATCACTTGACTGGCTAATTGACCTGAGTTTTACTGTTATGTTCATTTACCTTATGTCAGGCATTCATTGTGCAAATTATTCTTCTGTTTCTGTTTTCTTTGTTTCATCAATTCATAAGTCTTATCATGCTTCTCTGAAATCCTTATATTTTTTATTATGCAATAATATTCTACAATTTGTTCAGCCATTCTCCAATCAATTGGTATCAATTTTGTTTCCAGTTTCCTGCCACCCTTAAAATATTCATGTTAATATTTTGATGTTTTCCTTCTGTTTCTGGGGAGTTAAATCCCGCAGTAGGGTAGCTGAATTAAAGTATATGAATGGTCTGGTCACTTTTCCTTGAAAAATTTCAAATTGGTTTCCAGAAAAGTTAGTCCATTCATTCTTTGATGCTAGATGACATTTTCCTTGATTAGATAGACTTTAAGGCTGTCAGTATATTTACTCTAAATGTGTTTATCTTGAAAGAACCACTGAGCTTATTTTTAAAATATGTGTATGGCATCTTATCAAGATAGATGTTGACCCCTTAGAGACAAAATATTTCTTCTGCCAGAAACATGTAATCCACTTAGAACCCATTGACCTATTGCTGTGCTCGTGGCTTCCTCCTGAGAAATGGGTTGGAGGACTGCCGACCAAAAGCACTTGATATTTACAGAAACATTTGGAGAATGCTCTTAATGAGAAGCCAAATGATTATATGGACCAATACCATATTATTGGGAGTTAATGAAAGTGGAGGAGGGAACTGATATGAATCTAGATCTAATGTTTGTATCAATGTTGATGCCATTCTGTTTTTCACCCCTCTAGTCTGCTATGTTACAGAAATGAAGGAAGGATTATGAGCTCAGCATATATTAATTTATTGGATTAAATGGCTGGAATGAAGAACAATGGGAAATTTGACATAAGATAGGCAAATTTTCATAGGAATAAAGTTGGTATTAAGAAAGAAAGACTTAAAGTATCAGGCAATACAATGATATTTACCTTAGGGAGAGCTTTTTAGATATCTGTGATCTAAGAGAGTCATCCATTTTCATTAGCTGTGTGACTTTAGAAAGAACACTTAGTTTCTCTGATCCTTCAGTTCCACATCAGTGAAATGGGGATAATACAATACTTGCCACATAAGATGGTTGTGAGGGGAGGATTTTATAAATTATAAAGTGTTATAAAATATGAATCATTAGGAAGAGGTACCTGAGTGGAGTGGGTGAGAGATATTGAGAAAAAGAAGAGGCAGTAAAAACAAACTGACTTCTTAAAGCTAGCCAGAATTTGCCTTGGATCCCTAAGTGTTCCAAATCATAATAATTTTGAGTTTTGAAAATCTGGAATATCTTTGAACCAATGTTCTTTAAGATAACTAAATACAGAAATTTGCATAAGAGTAGAAAAAAATCCCAAACTTAAAATATCCTAGAAAACCCAACTGAATGTTCATATTCATAATTACCATACACGCAATGAGAATTTGGAATTCTGTTCACCAAACTATCTATTTTCTTTGATTTCATCCTAATCTATAATGATTTGTAGCACCTTGTAATAGATCACCAGTCTTTGTTTGCACATTAGGCTGTTGTTCAGGCAAGATAGAACAAATCACTTTTGTTGTATCAGACTAAGACTACATGATACTGGCTCTAATCATCTTCGTACTTTACTAGGGAAGCCCTGTCATAGGACTTAGACAAAGCTGTAAATTGAATAGGTGGAGCCCCACTATGGCCCATGCCATTGGCACATGAAAAACTGAGTTTCCATTGGTTTACTGAAGTGAGGTATAGGATTATTGGAAAGGGGGATGAATTTGAGATTGCCAGGTTAACTTTTGGACTGTAGGGTTAGAAATTTAGAATTGGAAGGAATCTGAGAGATTATCTATTTTACCTCCTCATTTTAGAGATGAGGAAATTGAAGCTTCAGTAAGTATAAATCAAATGCCCATTGTCATGCAGGTAATAAGTGGAAGAGCTGAGATTCAGACTCTTAGTCTTGGATTGCAAAACCAGGATTCTTTCCATCGTGCCAAATTTCTTTACATTTTCTAAAAGTTAAATTAGAAATATGGTTGGAGTAAACTTAATTGCTAAAAGAGAAACTGAGTAAGGTGCCCAAAAAGCTCAGTACAGGCAATATGCTGATTTACCTCATTAGCAAGACCAGAGCACACCACTTTTGACATCATCTTTCTGTGTGTGTTTGGAGCGCCTGGGACCTGAACAGATGGCCTAGATATGGGCTCCCATGACTACTGGGCATGCCAAACAGGCAGATGAGTGATCTGGCTTGTTCCTTCTCTTTTAAATTGCTGTCAGCCAGGGAAAAGTGGTGAAAATAAATCACTGACTCCCTCCTCCAAACCCAGCATGTACCTTTCAGTCATCAAAATAAGAAGCATCCTGTAGTGGCTGTTGGGTGATTTCCCTGATAGGAAGAGCCTTTCACACACTCAAGATTAACATAACAAGTGGCCAAGTAGGGCCTCAGAAAGGACATTTTTGTTGGGGACTAAAATTCTGGCATCATATGTGCTACAGCAGGCTTGGATAGAGCAGTGTTTATTCACTCCCAGACGTTTTGTGTCCTTTTCTACTGGGTGCAGTATTTTTGGTAACTGGATGAAGCTCTGTTTACATATCCCAATTATCAGAACACAGGAAATCATAAACAGGAATCATGCTGAATACCTTTGGCAACGTTTGCCATCACCTAGAGTACTGAGCTCCTATCATTTCTTTCATGCATCTATATTTTTAGTTGTTAGTGGGATGAAATAGTGTGGTTAGGGAGTATGCATGAGTCTACATGCCTTTAGTCTTTGTTCTGCAACTGGGTGTCTAACTGGGAGACTCTAAGCCACACTGTTCTGTGTTAGAATCTTTTCCTTATACTTGTAAATGGATATGACAAAGCAGATGCTCCCAATACCGAAGCATTCTTCATTTATATCAAATAGACAATAAATAAATGTTTTCAAACACTGAACATTTTTTTCACAATGGTAATGGTCATACTCGGTTAAGGTGAGAAGGAAGTTACTTTGGGGAAAAAATCTTGTACATATATAAGTGATTTTCTAGTTTTGGAATCTTCATCTGGCTTGTGGGAGGTATGTTGGATATCCCAAGACTCAGAGCAGCATTATAATCCGGATCATAAATTTTATATAGTTTAACATACAGACTTAGTAATGATTCTAGAAATATCATGTGTAGAAATATCTTTATCAGATCTCATGCTTCATATTCTTATCCAACAGTTAATTAGAAGAATCATTGGCCTCTTCAGATCAGAGAATTAGAAATGAGGATTCTGGACTTTGTCCAGATTTTGCTATGATTGTATTAGTTTGTTTTGGGAAAGATGACTTGATTTCTCAAATTATTTTGACCTATTTATAAACAATAATTATCTCACTTATAAGAGTCTCATGAAAATTTGTAAAGAAAATCCAAGTACAAATGATTATTAGTGGCTGAAAAACTTTAATAGTCAGAAATGTTAAGAAGGATGACTGAATTTCAACTAACACTCAAGAAGAGACAGGTCTGCTGTGAGTTAGTCATCATCTCTGGATGATGTATTTCAGGACATGATGCACAGCAGTTGAATTTATCAAAAATGTTTGTAAAGCTTTCTTGTGAAATCATAGGAGGCAGCCTTAACATTGAGAGAAAATGGAATTTTCCCTTGGCTGACAAATACTGCAGTTAGTGATACTTATCATTTTTCTTACTGGGAACAAATTAAAATTAAATTAATTTAAATTAAATTCTCTCTCCCCTCAACTCCTCCATACTCTGCTACAGACCTTCCATTATCCCCTGGTTTTTCATTTCTCCAGTCTTTCTCCAATAAATATTACACTATTAATTTTTCATGTACATTCTATAGACTAATCAATACATTTGGTAATTGCAAGATGATCCTCTGTCTTAAGTCCAAAATCTATTGTTTTCATATATATACATATATATTAAGATATCAATATATTGGGAGGATGTGTTTCAATTTTGATGAATGATGTCATTAGAGTAGATTAACCTACTGATACACATGACAGTGTTTCTTTGTCTTAGTTGACTGAATTTATGACCTCGAGTGGATAAAAAATATTCATCAATTGGTGTTTTACTTTGGTGATAAGACTCTCCAAACTTATCAAAACTGGTCGTTAGATGAAGATTTACAATATGTTTCTAGCTTTACACCTAAAACCTTTTCATTTGGTAGGATCTACCAGGATCTGTTGACTTTTTGAAAAAATAATAATTAGATGCATAATATGTGATCACACATCATATATTTGTAGTAATATATTCATGCATGTTTATAATGATAATATATAATTATATAGTCATATATTGTTTAATATGAGGATATATTTATTATGTAATATATAATGTATAGCTATGTGATATATAATATACACACTTAATACTTATATAATATATGAATATATTTATTATATCATATAATATACAGATATGTTTATGTTTATAACAATGCATAATTATATTATCATTATATGTGCACATATATTTGTATTTTCTTATTCATAGAGGTTGAAGAATTTATCTGACTTAATGAACAATTAAATTGCTTTAAACAAATTATTATAAGTTACTTAGGCATCTGTTCACTCTACCCCAACAACACCTTTTTTTTTCAAACTTTGAAATAGCACCTAATATTTTAGAATGAACATTGTCTTTGAAGAGAAACAGTTCAATTAAAGGAGTTGGGGAACCTTCTAGCTCAGTGGTTCTCAACCTTTCTAATGCCGTGACCCCGCAATACAGTTCCTCATGTTGCAGTGATCCCAAACCAAAAAATTATTTTGGTGGTTACTTCAAAACTGTAATTTTGCTACAGTTATGATTTGGAATGTAAATACCTGATATGCATTATGTATTCTCATTGCTACAAATTGAGAGGTTGAGAACGGTTGTTCTAGCTAGTGATCATTTATTCTTAACCCTTGTCTCTCAACTTCTTCATTTTTATCTTGCTGTTAAATACTACAAGGACAGAAATGGTCAACTGAGGCCTTATTATTTTCTAGGTATTTGAATGGAGAGGGCGAGCAACAAAAGTCACATAATAACTGTTGATTCTCTGGCTCAATTTTAGTTGGAAGAAAAGATCATAGGAAAGTGTGCAGCGAAGAATTCACTGATTGGAAAGATAAAATATGCTTCCTTGATTATCAGCATTCATTGTATCCCATTGATATAAAACCAGAAATAGCTTTCTACAGCTCAGGATCATTTCCATTCCAGGACAAGGCAAAAGAGTAGAACTTTAGGGAGGTTTATTTCATTTCGGGGAGGTTTTAAATTAATTTTTAAGTTTCAATTTCCCCCTCTGGGAAAACCATTCCATATTACAAATGGTATTTAAATACAAAAGGAAAACATTATATGGAAGAAATAAGCTTAACTGATCAATATATCAAAAAAACATATATATATGTGTGTATGAACTGTACATTTATGGTTTTATTTCTATAATTGAATTGAAATATCTCATTTAGGAAATTGGGACTGAGGAATTCAGTCCTTTAGGCATTCAGCCAGTGGGCATTATTAAGCTCCTACTATGTGCCAGGCATATAGCTAAACAAGGGAGAAAAAAAAAGAAAGCCAAAAAACAGTCCCTGCTCTCAGGAGCTCAGAGCATAATGGGGGAGGCAACACACAAAAATATATACAGGAAAGATTGGGGAGAGTCTCAGAGAGAAGGCACTGAGACTAAGGGGGATTGGGAAGGGTTTCTTACAGAAAGTGGGACTTTAGCTGAGAGTTGCAGAAAGCCAGGAAAGCCAGGAGGAGAAGATGAGGAGAGAGAGTTCGTTCCAGGCATGAGAAACAGTCACTGAAAATGCTCTGAGATGGAAGCTAGTTCTCTATATTTAACTTCCTTCCTTTATTCGAATATTCAATTTCTATTTTCCCAAAATAATATTTGACCTGTATCCATAGGATAGCCTCAGAAGTATCAGCGTACTAAGGAAGAATACTTTTTCCCCTCCTAATGATTCACCAATAACACACCAATTTGACACCTTCCTGGGACTGTGGAATTACCAACTCTGCTGTGAAAAAAACTGGAATTTTCGCTCCTATAGGGTGATGCCAATGTCTGAGTTCAAAATCATCTAGGCTTGTGTGCAAGTGTGTGTGTGTGTGTGTGTGTGTGTGTGTGTGTGTGTGCGCGCACGCGTTTCTTCTGCCTCAATACTCTGTTTTAATTCAATAGGAATTTATAGAGCACCAAATATATACAGAGCAGTATCTTAGCTGTTATGAGATACTTTTTTTGCCTGTTTTACCTCGCTAGGTAAGAGGTCTGACTCTTGTTATTAAATAATTATATGATCAGGGATAGGACACACTTTTTAAGCCCCAGTTTATTCATCTTTAAAATGGGGATAATAATGCTGGTTTCATCTATTTCCAAGAGTTATAGTTATTGTGAAGAAAATGCTTTGTAAACTACAAGGTGGTTACATCAATGTGAGCCATTATTAAATTATATATTAAATGTTAAGTTAATATTTAAGGTAACAGGGTGATGCAGTAGAGTATTGAATCTGGAGTCAGGCTGATGTTTAAATTCAAATCCAGACTCAGATACTTTCTAGCTGTGTGACTCTGGACAACACACTTTGCCTTTTTCTGCTACCGTTTCTTATCTATAAAGTGAGAATAAAAATAACCCTTAGCTCTCAGGGCTGTTGTGAGGATTAAATGAGATATATACACTTTGCAAATCTTAAAGTGCAATATCATAATAGCTAACATGTTTATAGCTTTTAGTATGTGTCAGGCACTGGACTAATCTAACTCTTGTTATCACTAATAATAAGAGCTCATTTTAATGTAATTACTGTGCAATTTACATTGCATTTGCCCTTACAACAGCATGCAATTGGCCATATTTGTAACAATAATAATAATAATAATAATGATATTTGATCAAATTTTTTAAGACTCATTGACTCTTGCCATTTAATGAACTTCAGTTGTATTTTTTTCTCTTTTTTTAACCTTGCTACGACAGATTTATGTTGCTTTCAAAAGCACAGAACCTCCTCAGGTCACGGGGATGGTGATGTGGCAGTTATTAATCATTGGGGGAAATAGAATTAATAAAAAATCAAATTTGGTTCAAGAGCATTGATGAAGTCTTTGGGTAAACAGAATGCCAGAAAATTTTTAGGGTTTCATCTTCAAATTAGAGAATTTGGTAACTGGACGCCCTTTCCTATTATTCTATTGTCATATCTCTTAAATATGATTGTTGTATTAGACTCATATTTTCATATATAGAATTTTGGGGTGTAATTTTATATGTAGACTTTGTGGATATTAACTTTGTTTCTCAAACTCAATGTATACGAAGTACTCTGAAGGTCAATGTGGATTCATAGATATGAATGCTGCATTTTTGTTACATATATATAACATTGTTAGTCTGTATAATGCTTTATGTGTTATCCTATTTGATCCTCATTAAAACTTGCAATGTAGGTGCTATTATTATTCCAAGAAATGTAATGAAGGCGCCTAGGATAAAAGAGGTTAATTGACTTGTGGCAGGATTTCAACTCGGTTCCTAGTGATCCCAAATCCAGAGCCATATCTGCTATGCTACCTAGATTTAATTATTAATTCAGATCATGGAAATAATAAACAAACCAACCCAGCACAACTCCTGAGAAAATAACGTAGAATAGAATATAGAATAGAATAGTTATTTCTATTACAAAATATAGTATGATATAGTAGATAAAGAAAGCTTTAAATTTAGGAAGTCCAGAATTCAGTTCAAAATCCAGAGTATGATTTGATGTATAGTATCTCTGTGACCTTGAGTAATTCACTGGTCTTCTTCGTGCCTCACACAACACTTTAATGATATAAATTATAGAGGTGTTGCCAATTTGTAGCAGGGGAGAAAGTTTCTATATCAGGACTTCCCTATTCTGATGAATTCTCAGGACCAGATCAAAAGCACATGACAACACCCATGATGAAATGAAATTATTTTTTCCTTTAGCTATTTACCCAATTTTATTATGTTTTTCTTATGTCAACAGCATTGTCACCTGAGGAATTAACAGAAGAGAGTTGGAAGAAAATGAAATAATTGCATAGTCCTTCTGCTATTCATTTTGCAAATGACAGAACTGAATCCTAGTGAGGTGTGAATTACCCAAAGTCACACAGCTAACTAGTGGCAGAGCCAAACTATGAAGCCAAATCTTCTCGTTCCAAGTCCATTGCCCTTTCCACTATCACTGCCTCTTCTGAACATTTAAAAACTCTAGAAATCTATAAGTGAAACTTCTCTTGAAGACTGGCTAATTTTGTGTCCATTTCATGGGCCTCACAGGTTATATCTAACATGTTATATTTAGCTCAAACTAAAGATTTTTTCTCCCATTTTGAGATGGTTATTGAGGATGAGGTAAATGAAAATAACATAGAACTCTAGGAATGAAACAAAGGACCAAATCATTCAGCTTAATTTCTACCTATATATCTAAAACATACAGGTTCTATACTGTGATGGCTTTCTACTCATAAATAATTAATTTTTATTATTAAAGGACCAAAATGGAGAGTATTTTTAATTCACATAAAATGAAGAACAATAGAACTCCATTTTCCATTAAAATAATTATAATAATAGTTGACATATATAATACTTTGCAGTTCCCTCGGTCTTTGCTTTCTGTGATAGAGAACTAGTTATTTTTTCCATTTTATAAATAAGCAAAATGGGGTTCAGATAAGTCATATAGCTTGGTTAAATGGCTTGCCTATGGTCATATAATAATATTCAGAAGAAGGAAGATTCAATTCTGAATTTATTCTACTTTCAACTTACATTTTGTCCACATTGTCACATTGCCCTTTCTGATGAGGAAGAATTAGAACTGTCCTTACTCAGATGTGAGATCATAGAGGGGAAAGTGCATTATTACTGGATGGATCAAAAAAAATGTCCCTTCTGGCTTTGTTTCCCTTCATGGCAGTAGGAAAGAAAATAAAAGTTTTGATAACTTAGCACCTGGGTTAGTTGAAAAGAAATTATAAATATTTGCTTTTATTCCTCAGAATTCATCTGAGTGTCATACTTTGACTTCTGGCATAACTTTGGAAAATAATCTCCTTCCTTAAGTTCCCTGTCCTCTATCTTCTATCAGATCCCGAAGATGCATAGTGGCCAATTTGGCAGGCTTGTCATATTTACTTGGATTGGGATAATATTTGGACTTGGAGTTTTTTCTAAGAAATGAGATGGACTCTTTCCCATGGATATTACATGAATAAAAATGATGTGAGGCCTTGCTTTGTTGTTGTTGTTGTTGTTTTTAGTAGCCTTGGCCTGTTGGAGGAGCAGAGATTTTCTGTCCTAGGACAGTATTAAGTGAAATCTCCTAAATTCAAGTAGACTTATGGTATTTCTACTGAAAAGGAAAACATGAATGAGGACCTTCCTAATATTTGCTACTCTCTTTGATCTTATCTGACATTTTGGGACTTTGTTCCACTCCCCCCCAAATTTGGTCTATATTTCTTTGAGTTATTATTTAAAGGTCCATTTCATTATATGAATCGATCAGTACTTTAGCCTTTTGAGAATAGGGCCACTATGGGTCACCTCCCCCCTTTTCTAATTTTTAAAAAATAAACCTTTCAAGAATTAGGTTGGTAGTATCATCCCTTCTTCAATGAAGAGAAAATAGGGACAAAGAAAAATTAAAACAATAATTGACTATTTTCAGAAATAGTTAATTCCCAGAAATTAATTCATAAATTGTGGCTTATCATGCAATCAGGTGCCAAGTTTTGATAGTACGTGGCCCTAGCTGTCCTAGAGGCAGATAAAACTTATATACAGAAAATTCATACACTTTACTATATACATTTTTCACATAGGGATGAAACCAAGTGAGACCTAAGGAGAAAGTTAATTACCAATAGGTGGGATCTGAATTGGACTTTAAAGGCTGAGTAGATGCTCAAGAGATGAAAATGGGGAGAAATGTCATTTCAGGATCAAAATGCCAGAGTGGTAATAGACACCTGATGTAGAATGAAATATTCATTCTCAGAAATGCCCAAGGTGTTGATTTGTTTTGATGTACTATAAACATTTGCTTGAAGGAAGGGCTTCTATTTTGGGAAACAGAACTTTCTTGTTCTTTTTGGGATATTTAAATATTGTACTTGAAGATTAGGTTCAAAATGAAAAAGAATATTTAATTGAAATAAAATATCTCAAAATATCTCAAGAATGTGTTTCTTTTATTGGCACAAATTATAATTCTTCTGGGTGTTAGGACACAGTTTCAGGAGTAGGAGACAGTGTTCTTCCTCCCAACCAAAAAAAGTCATTACCCAATTTGTTAGCCCTAACTAAGGCTGTTTCTGACTGGAGCTCGTCTGATTCTCAGGTCTGAGTCTGTTTTGAGATTCCCATCAGCTTGAGAAAAATCTGTCAGAGACTATACTTTTGAGACCTTGGTATCATCTAAATGCCACAATAAAGAACTTGTAGTAGAACTTCAATGGATATCTTATGGCCTAAAATATTAGAAGGTACAGGAAGGTGCTCTAAGTAACAACGGAGAAAAAAATGTGTTCATAGAAATTCAGTTTAAAAGAACATATATAATTCTTTGTGGATGAGTGAATTCTTAGAAAAGACTTTAGTTCAGTAGGATATCAGGATTTCCTGTTTACTTAAATGTTTACTTAAATCTAATTTTTCAATTTTCCCTTATTCTCTATAGTCATCTCTTAGAGTTTAATTCTATGTTCTCTATGATAGAATCAATTATGGAAGTATTCAAAATATGCTTTTAAAAATCTTTGCTTAGCATATGCTTTATAGCATTTAAATACACTTTCTATATTACATATAGAAATGTATGTTTAATGTTCCATATTATATATATGATATTTATATTTTACACATACTATTTTATATCTCTTTCCAGGAGCTTGGTATTTGAAAACTACTTTTGGCATTCTTTCTTTTTCTGGTGCTCCTTCTATTTGAAGGTATATTTTTCTTTTCAACATGCTGTGGTTCATATTTTCCTATGAGTGTGTGTGGATGTGTATTTTATAATATAGGTCCACGAGTCCTACCAAAGTTAAAAAAAAGAGGTGTATGCCATTTCTGGTAAAATCATCAACATCATTATCACCACCAACAAACTTTTTTCTAACCTCTCCTTTGATGGGAACTATGTATTTTTCTTCTTTATTTATAACTCTAAGAATCCTAAATTTTCTACAGAGCTCATCTTATATGCCTCATCCTATGAAAAATTTCCTAATATCTTCAGTTGCTGGGATCATCCTCCCCCTCCTCAAATTAACTTGCATTTGTTTGGTATATACAGATATACGTGCATTTTGTACCTGTTCTTACCCTTTTAGAATACATGCAAGCTCCTTATAGGTTTTTTGTCCTTTTTGCAAATGGTAAGAACATAATCAATTAATCTTAAACCATTCATTTTATTTCAGGTCTATGTTTTTCTTTCATACTGGAATGATGGAGTGATGATAATGCTGGAATGAAAAATTTCCATCTTAATTTAGATGTTATGGTCATTTGTATCTGGGCAACTATTTAAAAAGCTAGTTAGAAGATTTTTGTTATCTCCCCAAATACTATCTTCAATCATGTCAGTGGTCCATTTGAAAAGATTTAACACCATGTGCAGGAAAAAAAGCTCAAGCAAAATAGTGGACTGACATCCTACAAGGACTTAACTGGTCTGAAACTTACTCAAGGTCCCCTAAGGAAATAATTCTAGGGTTTGGCCAGATTTTCACTGACCTGAACTAAAACACATTTCCCTCATAGCACTGGCAAAATTCGCCAGATGACAAAGCAGTAAATTAATCTCAAAATCTGAATTGGAATCTGTCACAGAAAAAACATTATACTAACACTAGGACCTGAGGTTAATTTCATTTCTGTTCGTTTTATTCTAATGAATAATAGAACAGTAGTTAATGCAGTCTACTTCAATTTGCTCCAAGGCAATGAATTAAGAATGAATATATCACATATTGATATTAGTCAGACAAATCACCAGGCCCTATCACCATTTGAGAGGACCGAAAAGTTATTGTAGCTCTAAACTGTACTTCAGCAGGATCTTGTGGGTAGCAATTATATAAAAAAAAGGTTTCTAGTTGCTCCAGTGACGTTTCTGCAAAAGTCAGACTTTCAAAAAGCAGATAAAAGATGTAAGACACAAACTGCTCCATAAATTCAATCTACTGTGTATATATTATCTGATTTCAGCATGACTCTGAGACAAGGTTATTTTTTATCTTTATGGATGCTGTATCACTAGCATCTGAATGGTGGAGAATAACTGCTTTTATTTATTTTTTATATATGAATGGATGGAAATTATGAAGAGAACCACTTGATAGACTCTAGCTGGCTTAGTTTTCCCCTGATAAAGAAGAGGAGAAAGGAAACATAAGAAAAGAGAGCTGAATTGTGAAAAAGGCAATCTTATAAATTGTTTATGATTGTAGAGGATGCAGCTTTTGCTTCCTGATGAAGGTGGTTCTCCAAAGAAGGCCCAGAATTGCAGGTATTCTTTGAGGATTGGTGACTAATGCAGCTTAATGGGGCTCAAGCTGACGTGTAGCAACTATTGCCTATGTTTCTCTGTGCCCCAGGAAGTGCTGAATGCTGACGTGGTATTAGCAATAATTTATACATTGACACTACAGCGATTGTTTATTTAGGCTGAGACAGTTCACTTGTGCAAAGGGAGAAAGTGGAGCTCAGTCAATAATAATCACTTGACATCATATACCAGAAACCTCAGCACCTGAATTTTGCAGCTTGCCAATTTAAGCAATGCTGGTATCAGTATTGCTTCCTTAAAAAAAAAAAAGTGTTTCCAAGAGGCCAAAGTACAGGATTCAGCCTATGAAAGTATACTCAAGTCTTTCTCTCCTGATGCTTCTAGCATTCAAATATATTTTATAATAATATAATAATTATAATAATATTATGCAATAATTTCATAATAAATATAATATTATATAATAATACAATAATATATAATACAACAATCTATAATATAATTATATAATAATATTATATAACAACAAATATTATTATTATAACATATTATAATAATAAATATTGTAATATATTAACATATAATAATTATATTGTAATATAATAATAACTGTTGAGATTGCCTTGTATATTATAGAGTAACACAATAAATACCACATACATTAATTCCACAACTTGATAAATATCTCACATTTGCTTTGGGTTTCAAATTTAATTTGAAGAAATGAAAAAAATTTAATTCATTGACTGATTCATCAAACATTTATTGAGCCCTTATGTATAGGGTGAAGAAGACCAAGACACAATTCCTGACGCTAAGGAGCTTCCCAGGTTGTGGTTTGGAAAATAAGATAGGAAGTATTAATAAGCCATACTTCAATCGTGCTTTGAAATTGATTACATATGCTCTTTTAAATTACTCTATAAAGGAAGTCATCCAAGTATTTGACAGCCATGGAAGTTAAGGCTTAGAGATGATTTTAAATGACTTGCTCATAGTTATACAGCTAGTAAGTGCTGGAGTAAAAATTCCAGCTTAGGTCTCTTTGCTCCAGATTCTATATTATTTATGTTATATTTAGCTACCTGAAACCTAACTCCAAAGGAAAATAAGACATTCCCCCAAACCACGCAGAAAGTGCTATGGAAATAGGGCCAGGAAAGAAAGGAGGAAGGGAAAGGAAATATTGGACAAGATTGATTATGGAATATCTTTAACCATTATTTATGAGAGTGAGAAGCTATTGGATTCATATACTTCTAGGCAATAGATAAAATACTATTTTCTAAGATTGTGGGTATCTTAAGAATTCTAATCAATAGTCTTTTCAGTACTCTGTCTTCATAAATGCCCATGACTCACCACCAGCTATTAAAGGCATAGCCCTCTTGGGAACCCTAAATACCACAGGGATACCTTTTACTTTGGCAGAGTGATGGACAGGCTAGATAGCTCTTTTCCATGGGTAATGTTGGCGGTATACTTACATTATTTGTAAACTTCATGACTTTGGCAGATAGGAGAAGAGGCTGTCCCAAAGGTCTTAGTGCAATTTTAAGCTACTGAAGCTTGAAATTGCACTAAGACTTTTTGGAACACTGCATCTTTTGGGCTTCCTTCTCTATACCATGCTGAGATTTGGCTATTGGTGTTAAGGAGTATTTCAGACAATTATAGCTAAAGAATGAAAAATAAAGATATTAAGTGACTAGGTTAATTGGTCCAGGTTTTTGTGGTGATCAATGGCATAGATCTGCATGTCTTTAGAGGGTATCTGATAGGGGGTGTTTGGTACAGCAGTATTTAAGGACTTCCTAGAAGCATCTTGTGATTTTCCATTTCAGGGAATCCAGGAAGGAAATGTGACATGCCTGATAAAGCACTTTGGAAATTTTCCCTGTCTTTGATCGCTTTAAGCCCCATAAAATCACACCTGGGCCAAATCTGCAACTAACTTAAGTCATGTCACTCTCACCTGGATCTGCTCGAGCATGTTTCATTCATTCCTAGGTCAGTTTATGTTGCAGTGCCCTTGGAAACATAACTTTAGACTTAACCTTTTTTTGCGGTTTTTAAAGTGGTAGTAAAGTGGGAGACTGACATGGTAGCTATCTTCTGGTCAAACCAAAATCCATACTTTATTATTAAAGGGCGATATTATATCATTACATGTGACATCTATTAATATGAATAATATATTCATATTCATAGAAAACTATTTAATATTAAATGATTAAAATTTTAAATAAAATGTATGTATAAACAAAAATATAACATGGTAAATATACTGCTAAAAGAAAATAAAGAAATTATATATATATATACACACAAACACACAAGCATATGCAGTTAAAGTGTATATAGTTGACATGCACACAGACATATATAATATCACCAAATCATCTTTTGTACATTTGGCACTATCCAGTATTTTAGTATTTGATCCTAGCCTTCCTATTATGGCTCATTTTTGATTCGAGGCCCTCTCCCTGGATTTATTTTCTTTTTCAGATGAAAACAATTGTATCTGGCTTATTGTTCCCAGTGGAGTACATTGAAGAAAGTCATATGAACTGTTTTTACAATGCTGGCAAAATGAATTTCCCAGTGGACACGATTTGCTTCACAGATTGTTTAAGTTGGAAGGGATCTTAAAGATCATTTTATCTGGCTTACTTATTTTAGACAGAGAGAAATGGAGGTCCAAGGAGTTGAAATAACTTGACCAAATGCCACTAGAGAGGGCTCAGACTGTATTTCAAACCTGTATATCCTCCCAGACCAGAATTCTCTGCATAAGCCCATGGCCTCTCTGTTTTATATGCCATGAAAAGTAACATCTGCAAATACCATTTAAGTTTTTAAAAACATTAATAATTATTTTGGAGAATACCATTTTATTTAATACAGATTATATATATATAAATGTGCATTCATATATATATTTAACACATGTGTTTAATGAGTTTACCTATATATAGAAACACATATACACAAATATTAGTGTCTATATGCCTATATGTGTATAGATATACTTGTACATAAGCACGTTTATTCAGATACTCATACTCTAATATTTTGCTGTATCACATGTCAAATCAAGCCCCCAGAAACAAAATATTGTGCATTTTAGAAGTATTCTGTGAAATGGCTCATTTAATATTGCACACATTAATTCTATTCCCCAAATCAGCTTTATTAATTATATCCATTCCATATTATGATTTTTAAAATGTATATCTGTGGACAAACATTAGTGTTAAAGTATTTTTAAAGTAAAGTGTACCAATGGATCCATGATCCTTAAAGCTACATGGCACAGTGAATAGAGTGCCACACCTGAGTTCAAATCTTTTTCTAGAATCTTATTGGTTGTGTGACCCTAGGCAAGTCACTTCATTTATCTCAGCTTCAATTTCTTCATCAGCAAAATGGAGATAATAACAACACTCACTTCATTAGGCCATTGGGAGAATCATATCAGATTCCATATTAAGGTGCTATGTAAAAGTTGGCTATTTTTATGTAGCCAGTCCTTCCATGGCTGCACATCAAATCAGATCAAGCCAACAAACATTTATTTCAGTTCCTAGTGTATTCTAGGCACTGTTCTGAGCATAAGAGATGGAAAAAAAGACAAAAACTAGTCCTGCTTTCAAGGAGCTCACAATCTAATATGTACAAGCAAGATATATATGGGATAAATTGTAGATAATCTCAGAGTGAAAATAGTATTAAGGGGATTCAAGGAAGGTTTCTTGCAGAAGGTGGGATTTTTGCTGAGCTTTGAAGGAAACCAGAGAAGTCAGGGGGCATGAATGAGGAAAGAACATTCTAGGCATGAGAAACAGTCAGAGAAAATGGCCAGTCTGGAAGCTAGAGTGTCTAGTGAGAGCAACAGCAATGAAGCCAGCATCACTGGAGGAGAATAAGATGCAAGGAGACATATAAAAAGAGGAAAGGGTTAGCTTATTCAGGGCTTTGAAAAATCCAATGGACAATTTTTCCTTTGATTCTGGAGAGGATAGAGAGCCAGTGGAGTTCATCAAATAGGGGGGATGACATAGTCAGACCTGTGGATTAGGAAGATAACTATGATAGTTGAGTGGAGGATAGCCTGGAGTTAGGAGAGATGAGGCAGAGACCAACCACTGTGCTATTGCAAGAGTCCAAACTTGAGTTATTAGTTTGTGCCCAGGTGGAGATACTGTCAAAGAGAAGAAAAGGTCATAATCAAGAGAGATCGAAAGGTAGAATTGACTGGACTTTGTAATAGGTTGGACATGGGGCGTCAGAGAAAAGGAGGCCCTGAGGAGGAAACCCAGGCTGTAAGCCTGTAGATTGAAACCCTTCCACTGTCATTCCTATTTTGAGATTCATGCCTGCTCCTTTCCATTAATTCTCATTAAAGATGGGAGGTCCTGGGCTCAAATCTGGCCTCATGCACTTTCTAGCTGTGTGACCCTAGGCAAATCACTTAACCCCAGTTGCTACACCTTTACACTCTTCGCCCTGGAAACCCATACATTGTCAATTCTAAGTAGAAGGCAAGAGTTTAAAAAAATTAATAAAGGATCCACCCAAATATGCCAAAGGCCCTTCTTTTGGCTCTTATGATATTTTCTTAATTCCAATGTAACACTCAAACCTTTTAAAAATATTTTTAAAAATTTCCGTATGGTAATGAGTTTTCTTTTCAAATGTAATGTCTCAATTGCCTGTAAAACTGTAAATCTTTATTGATTACAGAATCTGCAACCTAGTCACAAAGCTTTTGTACACAGTCTGTACAGTAAGGTCTTGTCTGGAAAGCAGCCTCTGTGTCTATAGGCATACCTGTTTGCTCAGCTTGACCAAAGTTTAGGAAAAACAAAACAAAAGAAAACAAAACATTGAGCTACTAATGATCCACTGAAATGTCATCACATTTCAAGAGCACCAAACACTGAGTTTACCTTCCCTTGTGATCATCACAATAAAAAGCACAATGAAACCCACTAGGAAAACAGTAACCTGGCTGATTTCCAGCATTCTTTCAATCAAACATTTCCTTTAGCAGCATTTTCATGATGTTTGTTTATAATGATGAATCAGAGGCACCACAAGGTTCCCAAATGCCTTTTAAATCATCATAGAAAGATTAACTTGTGCTCATCAAGTTATTAGTGTTTTCTAATCCTTTGAGAACTTGAAATTGCTCTATAGTAACTTGTAGCTAATCAGCGAATACAGTGCTTGACTTACCTGAATATTTCACATAAATGGAATTAAAAATAAATTAATTTACCTTTTTAAACAATAAAAATTTTCAAATGTTAAGTATTTTAATAGAAATCCTTCTGAAAAGGCTTCTATACTTACGAAGTAGAGTGTGATGCCCATAATTTAACCTTTTCTTAATACATACCATTATTAACATCAATCACATATCCTCCCAGCTCCAATTTGCTCCTAAACTGCTGTTAGCTGGAAAGACAGATAGCCAAATTTATTAGAATTTAGTGTAAAGTAAGACACCGGTCTCTGAAGAAGGGCCTGAGGGTTTTTCCAATAGGTAGTGTTTGAACTTTAGAACATGGACAGTACAACACCAATTTTGGTTGTTTGGGGCTTTCATTTTTATTCCCAGTTTCTCAGCTCTCTTCTGGATAATTTTTTGTATGAGGGATTTCTAAGGAATTAAAGGACTAGGTGGCCCAGTGCATAGAGTACTGAGCCTGGAGTCAAGAAGACTCATCACTGTGAGTACAAACACTGCTATAGACAAATTACCAGCTGTATGACCCTGGGCAAGTCATTAATCCTGTTTGCTTCAGTTTCCTTAGTTGTAAAATGAGATGGAGAAGGAAATGGTAAATCACGCTGGTATTTTTGCCAACAACACAAAGAATTAACATGAATGAAATGACTGAGCAATAACAACAAAGGATGAAAAAATATGGGGAATAGACATTGTGATTTCATCCACCCAAATAAGGACTCCCTCTTCTTATGTAGGCTATCACCTCCTCTGGACTTAATAGTCTTAAAGAGCTGTCCAAAGCACCGAGAGGCACTGGCTTTCCCAGAGTCAAACAGAGACCTCATGTCAGAGCTGGGGGTAGGGGAATAGATTCCAGTTATCCCTAATTTTGAGGCTGGCCCTCTTTCCACTATATCATCAGATAACAGATGCCCATATTTAGTTTAAATGAATTATAAAGGCAGAACAAACAGAACTAGTAGTCACTTGGGTTGTTTAACCTGTTTGTCTATGATATATTTTAAAGGTGAAAGGAACCTTAGAGATAATTTGCCTCAACTTGTCATTTTATTGATGAGGATGCTGAGGTCCAGAGGGGTCCCAGTTTGTGCAGATTTGGTTTTGGGAGATATGTCTCCTGATACCATGCCAGTCATCTTCCCTTTGTGCCATCTGATGTTCGTCAACAATCTCATAATACAAAATTGCCCTAATTTTTCCCCCATGTTTCTAATGGCCCAATGATTCAGCTTCCACACATCTCATAATTATAGTGACATCAAGGTTTAATGTGTGATCCAATGTGTGTATGTTCTGAAGCTATGCCAAAGGTTTTTTTTTCTATGTATTGCTCATAAATGGAATTTTTATGCCAGAAAATTCTGCTCTCCATGGCCAATAGATGTCTATTTTGAGAAAAAATCAAGTTGCCTTTATCAGGGGGAAGTTTCTAATAGTATAAAGAGCACTATTTTCAAATAAGTTTCCTGGGTTGCATAAATTCCTTAGCTCAGATTTCCCATAATGAAGAAAGGACTCCACTAATTACTGGAACTAGATTTGGTGAGCTGTTCCATCAGCAGGATTTACCCATTACCTGCTGAGAGCTTTGAGAATCCTATTACAGGTGATCAAAGGAGGGAGAGGGAATGGAACATAATAAAATACTTGCGAGATTGTGAGTTCCTTGGAGGCAGGGCTGTCTTACTTGTGTACTAATATCCCTGTGCTTAGCATTGAATAAATACTTGCTTAAGAGAAAAATGGTCTCTATTTTCTATCTGTTTGGGGGACAGATCACAAAACTGAGGACACCATTCATTGAACAGGATCACAATCATAACCACAAGCACAAAAGACTGTATCCTGACCAACAACCTGGCAGCCTGTAAAACGTTGCAGAAATAATTATCAGATTTAGTCCATAGGTTGGGTTTTTCAGGATTGTGTGAAACTGACAGATGGTTCCATGTAGCCTGACCTTTGCTTGGAGCATCCCAAAGGCTCCACTCCACTGTTCACAAAGCCTTCTTTGATTTGCTTCAGTACTTAGTGTAAATACTGTATGAGCCTGATCCTGTTTTGGTATTTGCTGGCATTCGATGTTTTGTAGTTGGTGTTTGGGGGTAGGAAAGGAGGTTTCTTTTCTTTCTGCTTCTTAAATTGGGAGCAGTGGCTCTTGGTCACCATTTGAATGCCCAGTTTCCCCCCTCAGAGCTACCAGTGTTAATCCAGTTTGCTAAAGAGAAGCTGAAAGGCAGAGACAGGGGGCAGCTTTATGAACCCCACAGAGCTTACTTTTGTTTCACAGAGCTCTGGAAGTTAGAGCATGGAATGCGCTAGTTTTTTGCTATTTAGCATTCTAAGCTGTTTGCACTGACTAAGGTATCTACTTCTACCAGTGGTGACTGAGCACCTGCACAGGCCAGGAGGCATGCTCATCAGCCCAAGCATGCAATTTTCAACCTTTGCCAACTGTGATTAGACATGTAATTGTGCATCCAAATTTAGGTTATTCATTTGCATGTGTAATTAATTACAATATAGTTAAATGTTCTCTGGCCTCCCTTTCCTACAAATTGAATTACTAAGGGATGCATTTGAGATGGAAAAAAGAAAATATATACATTATAGCAAGGGAGTCATAGTAAGGTGACTGGAGGACTGGTCTTAAAGTCAGGAAGGTGTGGCTTTAGGTCCTGCCTCTGACACCCATTCTCTTTGGGATCTGGGCAAATAACCTAACCTTTGAGTGCTCTAGGCCAGTGATTTTAACCTTAAATAGAAACAGGGCCCATGAACTACAGAAGCCAGCCAAGAAATACCCTGTACCCTAGCTGACGGCAACATTGACACATAATCCATCCTGTACTTGGTCCTGTGCTTGAGGGCAGGTGCCTAAATTTCCTAGTTTCTTTCAAGGTTTTGAATAATCTCACTGCACTTTTCTTTCAACAAATATGTATGTATGTATTATTATATGTAAGAGCCCAGTAGTTGCAAATTGACTTAGAAAACCACACATTAACATCTATGTTGCATTATATTTTTATTTTTTTATTAAATATTCCCCAGTTAGATTTGAATGTAGCTTGGCAGCACTCAAGAGACTCTTAATAAGACTCTTTAAGATTATGGATTGCAGAACAAGGGCCAGCATGCATTGGCAGAGAGAATTTCTTTACCTAGGAGTTTGCGATACCAGTGAAATGACAAGTTGAGTTTCTATCCTATACAAATAGTTTCCCCAACTGTAAAATGGGAATTAGGATAGCACCCACCTGGCAAAGTGATTGTGAAAATAAGATGAGATATACTTTATAAGAAGCATTTAGCACAGTGCCTGGCATATGCAGAACTGTATCCTTTTCCGTAAATTATCTAGTGGTAACATAATGGGTTAGGAATATGAGGATAAAATATTGTTAGTAGCATTTCAACTCAGATCTACCAACTCTACAGCTTTCTATAAAATTGTGGGACAAAATTTGAGGGGAAGAGATGACTGTATATAGATAGCACTGTGGGACAAAGTCTTCCAAAGGGAGGTATGCACCATGTGTCTACTAGGTGCTGGCTCTTCTACTTCAACAGAATCTGTAACAATGTGATGCCTCAGTAGCATGAGGGTCATCTTGGCAATGGTGAGCCCCACATGGAAGAAGCTCTTGCTGCCACTGCTACTACTATGGAGCCCATCTAGATGCATGAATGGTAGAACTGGAAGAAACCTTAGCCATGATTTGGTTCAAGATCTCCATTATTTTCAGTCATTTTTCAGTGGTGTCAGACTCTTTGTGACCCATTTGGGGTTTTATTGGCAAAGAGATTGGAGTAGTTTACCATTTTCTTCTTTAGCTCATTTTACAAAAGAAGAAACTGAGGCAAATGGTGTTAAGTGACTTGTCCAGGGTCACATAGCTAGTATGTGTCTAAGGTCAGATTTGCACTCGGGAAGATAAATCTTTCTGACTCCAGGCCTAGTGCACCATCCAATGTGCTATGCCATCTCTTAAAGAGATGAGAAAATAGTGAGATCCCTTCCTTAGGGTTACACAAACACTAGTGAGGCAATGATGAGCACCGCCTGGAAGAAGTTCTTGCTGACTGTGTCGTGAATCCTTTGGCACTAGTTATAGTGCTCTTCCACAGAACCAAGCTGTCTATTGAAAATCCATAGAAAGAGAGCTCTTAGGTCTTCCTTGTGAGCTGCCTTGCTATAGAGAATCCTTTGATCATGATATATTTCCATGTGCCATATAGCTAACCCCTCAAACTTATGTTGCTTTTCACAATTAGAGTGTGAGCGCCTGGAGAGCAGGGACTAACTTTTCCATTTGATATTCCTTGTGCATACCTTGGTGCCCAACATATAGTAAGTGTTGATTAAATCCTTTTTTCATTTATTCATTCATTCATTTCATTGATTTAAAAACAAACTCAGACATTTATTAAAACATGTAGTATGTTTAATAGCTCTATGCTAAATTCTCAGGATTCAAAATGAAATGGTGGGCATATAGGAAAATCTATCTGTAGATTAATCCAAAAGTATTTAAGGATCTTTGGTAAATGGTAGGGGTGGGGTGGGGCAGCTAGATGGCTCAGTGGATTGAGAGCCAGGACTAGAGATGATAGGTCCTGGGTTCAAATCTAGCCCCAAACATTTCCTAGGTGTGTGACTCTGGGCAAGTCATTCAATCCTTATTACCCAGTTCTTAGGGCTTTCCCCCCCTTGGAACCAGTATACAGTATTGATTCTATGATGGAAGTTAAGAGTTTATTTTTTAATATCTTTGGCAAATGAGTAGGAATTATGTTTGTATAGTGTATAGAGCACAAACCTTGGAGTCAGGAAGACCTCAGTTCAAATCCAGTCTTAATAACTTTCTACCTAGGAGATCCTGGGGAACTTACTTAACCTCTATTTACCTCAATTACCTTATCTGTGAAATGGAGATAATAATAGCACTTGCCTTCCAGGGTTGCTGTGAGGATCCAATGAAATTATAAATTGTAAAGTGCTTAGTACAGAGTCAGTGCTCTATGAATACCACTGCAGTTATTATTTTATTATTATTATTAATATATGAATTCAGCAACATTTTTTTCTTATCTGTAGATTGATTATTGAGCTAGTTCAGCTATACCAAAACACTGTTAAATCTGGGAGCAAGCATAGAAGTCCTCTATTCTAGGCAGCTAAATTCGATGTCATAAAGTCACATACTACAGCTTATATGCATTAAGTATAGAGGGGCCACTTAGGTCTTTGATCTGGGTCTGTTTACTCTTGTTTGTGACATACTTCTTTTTTTAAAATGGATCTTATAGACTCTAAATGTTCACCCTAGTATAACTAGCAATAATGTGGAAATAGGTCTTGATGGCACATGTAAAACCCAGTGGAATCGTGTCAGCTACAGGAGGGGACTAGGGAGAGGGGAGGGAAAGAACAGGAATCCTGTAACCATGGGAAAATCTTCCAAATTAATTAATCAAATAAAATTTTCCAAATTAAAAAATAAAATGGATCTTTTGATTTTTTGTTTTTTACATCATTTATATTTCACATTGTAACCGTTCCTCTCCACTCTACTTCCCTCTCCCAGAGCTATCTGTTATAATAAAAAAGAAATAGCAGTGGTGGGGTGGCTGGGAAATAGGGGGAAAGGTTAGCCCAAACTAACCAGGATATCCAAAAAGTTTGACATTATATATCAAAGCCCCCTACTTTGACAAAGAAGCAAAGGAGGCATACCTTCCCATGATTCTTCTTTGGGGCCAACCTTGGTCATTGCCATTTTGTAGCTTTAAGTCTCACTTGTTTCAAGATTGCCTTCCTTTCCATTAACATTGTTGCAGTTATTGTATATGTTGTTTTCCTGGTTCTGTCGGCTTCATTTTTTATTAGATCATTTATGTCTTTGGGGATCTAATTCTTAGGCTTTAACTAAGTGACAAACTTTGTGATATAATTCTAATATTTTTAACAGCCCTAACAAGCTGGTCTTTAGGATTTCTGAACTCTCATCTTAGGCAAACATTCTAAGCATTCCCCCAAAATGCTTGATTTAATGGGGTACAACTGTGTGTGTGCCTGCTTTTTTTTTTAAATATATTTTATTTGATCATTTCCAAGCATTATTCGTTAAAGACATAGATCATTTTCTTTTCCTCCCCCCCCCCCACCCCCCATAGCCGACGCGTAAGTCCACTGGGCATTAGATGTTTTCTTGATTTGAACCCATTGCTTTGTTTATAGAATTTGCATTAGAGTGTTCATTTAGAGTCTATCCTCTGTCATGTCCCCTCAACCGCTGTATTCAGGCAGTTGCTTTTTCTCGGTGTTTCCACTCCCATAGTTTATCCTTTGCTTATGAATGGTGTTTTTTTCTCCTGGATCCCTGCAAGTTGTTCAGGGACATTACACTGCCACTAATGGAGAAGTCCATTACGTTCGATTATACCACAGTGTATTAGTCTCTGTGTACAATGTTCTCCTGGTTCTGCTCCTCTCGCTCTGCATCACTTCCTGGAGGTTGTTCCAGTCTCCATGGAACTTCTCCACTTTATTATTCCTTTTAGCACAATAGTATTCCATCACCAACATATACCATAGTTTGTTCAGCCATTCCCCAATTGAGGGGCATGTGTGCCTGCTTTTTAAAAAAAATCCCTTACCTTCTGTCTTAAAAAGAGTGGTATGGGCTAGGCAATGGGGGTTAAGTGACTTGCCCAGGGTCACACAGCTAGGAAGTGTCTGAGGCTAGATTTGAACCCAGGCTCTCAATGCACCGAGTCACCTAGCTGCCCTCTTGCCCATATATATCTTATGCTTTCTTGTGTATTTCTATTGTTAAACAATTTTGTTCCATGGGAATCTGGATGTGTCTGCTTTTAAAATCTCTTCTTAGAATGGACAATTTTATTTTATTGAGGCTGGAGTTTAAGAATAAGGAGTTTTTTGTCCATTTCTGAGTATAGTGACTGATGTTTCTCTGTTCAAGTTTGAGTGTTGCAATCCACCAAGTTTTCATAGTCTACTAACAGGTCCTGGTATAGATCTTCACCTTCTCACAGCCCTCCCTAAACATCCTTAGCACTAACCACATGCTCCACACCTTTCTAGAGCCATACAACTCCATAGACAAAGCATGTAATATTTATTAAGACCGAATGTGCTTGGATTGTAGTTTCTGCTCTTTGGCACTATGGACTAGAACAACCAGCATGGCATATACAACTTTTTTTTTTTGCACAATAAAAGAACATCTGGATGAAAGATAATAGAAAGGAGAAACCAATGATAATAAAAAGGAGAGAAAGTTTATCAAATTTATGAGGCTTATTGCCTAATTTGCCTTAATTTTTTAAGCTTCTCCAAATGCATGGGAGGTATGTTAAAGCATATTTTTGTAGCAATAATATTTGGAGATTTCTAATCTTGGTCCTGTGATATCACAGAATCTCTCCCCCCGTCCCCAGTTCCCCATTTCCAAGAAGATTAGAAAATCTTAAGGAATTCTTGAGAGAAAATACTATTTCTTTCTACTTGTCTGTAATAAATTTATATGGCACAAAACTCTTAGGGAAATGGGGAGGGGGGAAGTATGATTATCTTGAAAATAACCATAACATGAAAGTGCATTCTTCACGCTCGCTGTATGTATGTATATATCTGTTCGGATTCTCAGCCTGGACCTGTGATTCCATGGGCATATGGTGTTCCTGATGAGGAAACTACCTTTACCAATGAAGACTAGTAAATATTTTGCTACTTAAGAGTTTTAGAGAGTTGAACATTCTCGGGGGTGGGGGGAGGACGCAGCGGAGAAGAGTCCAAGGAAAATGAACATTATCTGGGTCATATGGTCATCATATGTTCAAGTCAAGACTTGGACCCAGGGCTTCCTCCCTCCAAGGTCAGCAGCATGCCATGTCACATGTGAATGTTTGAGTATATGCAGAATGTGTATCATATGTATCGATGTATACATTGTCATAAATTATGCTTATATGATATACATATATACTTTATTATACTTCTATCTTTCATTACAAGATGATATACACTATTTATATGTGCATATATGTATATAGCTCTAGTTTAGAGCCTAAAATTAATTTAGGTCATATATACATACATGTAGGTAGATGCATGCATGTATTAATATATGCACATGTATGACCTAAATTAATTTTATCTTATATATATCCATTGCTCACAACTATTTTTATTAATTGATCATAGTAGTGATGAGGAGAATAGCAGACGTTAAGTGTTCAAGGATGAATCGCAGCCTCACCAAGGCCGAGAATACAAGTTGTGGATTGTGGGCTTTAGATGTGATGGAAATTGTGACAGATGAATTGTAGCCAGTTAGAGCTGAATTTTTTTCTCTTCCACACATTCCTATTTCTCTTCTTTCCTACTTTTCCAAAATGTCCTAAGAAGTTAAATTGCCAACCCCTATATCTGCCATCACTGTCAGAGGAGAATAGAACCTAGGGTTAACCCTAACTATTTGGGAGGGCTTGTGTACAGTATAAATTATAGTGTTTTTCTTAAGACAAGTTTTAATATCCTTACTGCAGAAATGATTGCTTCTGGGCCAGTCACTTTGAAATTTGGAACATTTCAAAGTATCAGGGATTGAGATTTGCAAGGGACCATTCATTCATCTAAAGAGGGCTCCCAGATCAGTCATCAGCTTATTTCCCACCTGTCCATACTTTTCTAGTCTTCTCTATCATACCTACACACTAGGTGTCTTCCCTACTCTGCTACCCCAATTTTCAGCTTCCTTTTCTGTATTCCAAATGGAATGTAAGCTCCTTAAGGTCAGGGATTGTCTTTTGTCTTTTTTTAAATCCCTGGTGGTTAGCCCATTGCCCCAGAACTTAATGGTGGTTAATAAATATTTATTGACTGATCTTAGAAGTCATTAAGTCCTACTCCTCATTTTGCAGGAAACTGAGGCCAGGAGAGGTGAAAAGACTTGAGCGAAGTCATATAGGTAGTAAGTATCAGAGCTGGGAAAATGATCATGATCTATTAGAAACATTTATTGGATACCTAATTTTTGCAGGGTACTATGCCAAGTATTGGTGATACAAAAAAGTGCAGGGCATAGTCTTTGCTCTCAAAGAATTTAAAACCTAGTTGAAGAAACAGGTGAGTACAGGAAAATGGAAAAAAAAAATAGAAGAAAAACAAAACAGTATATCCAAGATGAGTGGTATAGGGAGTGCTTGTTGAGTTTTCAATCACGTCAGACTCTTCATGACCATTTTTGGGATTTTTTTTTGGTGAAGATGTGGGGGGGGGTTGCCCATTCCTTCTCCTGCTTATTTTACAAATGAGGAAACTGAGGCAAACACAGTTAAGTAACTTGCCTAGGACCACACAGTTCAATGTGCTCAAAAAAGCTATTAAAATAAAGATAACAAGTATATTATCAAGTATTTTAGTTAAATAGACATTTGACTATACATGTCTTTCTTTGTCTCATAGCTATGATTCTGTTACCTTATGCTAGTACAGTCTGGATCTTTTCACAAGAGTTTCTCAGAAACAGAAATGATAATTATAAATGAACCACATAAATATATGAAAAGAGGAACAATTGCTATTACATTTCTTCTTTTAGTGATTTCTCATGACCTACTTTTCAGAGATTGAAGATACAGATTTTAAACTTTTTTTTTTTTGGTAGAGAAAATTACTATGAATTCAAAGGCCAGACAATTTAGCCACTCAGGTCTACTGTTTACTTGCAGACACACCTGTGGGATGTCATGCAAAAATAACATTTGCACTGAGCTGCCATGCCAACAAACAGCTGTATCTACAGGCAGGTGTATCCAGGTGCCTGCTTGCCTTCAGCTATGGCCTATAGGAAGTCACTGAGAGCCAATGAAAACAAAGGCAATTTCCAGGCAGCAGAAATGAAATACTAGAAACTTCTATAGTCCTAGATAGATTTTCATATATCCAGGCTGGGCATTTATTCATTTATTCAAAAGAGGATCAGAGTTTTAAGAGCTTGAAGGGACCTTACAAATCATCTGGTCCAGTGACCGAGTTTACAGATAAGGAAAGAGGCACAGAGATGAAGTGATTTACCCACAGTTGCGTGGTTGAATCAGATCCAGGTTTTGAACTCAGGTCTCCAAATAGAACATTTCCCACTATACTTCTCCTTTATTAACCGGTACATCTGCCACCTGTAATCCCCCATGGGGAAGAAAAAGAAGTATAAAATTTGGCCAAATGATATGTGCAAAGCATTGTTCTAGGTTTATTATAAAGTTATATGTGATACAATGCTTTCAGGTAATTTTCAATCTAATAGTATGGTGAAGGAAAAACAAATACATAAACAACTCAGCCATAGGGGAAATTGAAGAAAAAATGCAATGGAGGAGTTTTCATTTTGGTCTCCTCCCAGAGTTTTCATTTTGGTCAGGGGAAATAAGACATATAGAATATGATATGATAAATATATTATAGTAGAAGGTACTATAAATAATATATAATCGATGATTTATATAATTTCTAATTAATAGAATACAGTAAATATATGATATAATTAATACATGATTACTCTAACAGAATAGAAGGCATTATAAATCAGTGATATAATGACATGATATATAACACAGCACAGCAACATAACAACATAACATAACATAGCATAGCATAACATAACATAACATAACATAACATAACATAACATAACATAACATAACATAACATAACATAACATAAGGAGGCAATGAGGTGGATCAGTGGATAGAATGCTGAGCTTGCAATTAGGAAGAACTGAGTTCAAATCTGGCCTTAAGACACTCACTAACTGTGTGCCCTTAACTGGCATGCCACCAACTGGGCATGCTACTCAATCTCTGTTTGCCTTAGCCCATTGGAGAAGGAAAAGGCAAGCCATCCCAGTGTCTTGACCAAGAAAACCTCCTATGAGATCAAGAAGAGTTGGACATGACTGAACAACAATATAAGATAACTACCATCATATGATCACACCACACCACACTACAACACAACATAACATCGCATCATGTCCATGAGTGATCTGGATAAGTGCTACTAGGTTTCTAAGAAAGGAGAACTCATTTTTCACCAGGGAAAAGCAATTTGATGCTAAAATGAGGCACTTAATTGTATTGGTATTTTCAACTTGATTTCGAGGCATTAGTGCTCTGTATAAATCACACCCAGTCAGTGTGTTTTCTTTAGTGAAATTGATCCCTCAGTAGTGTATTGCCTCTAGCATTGCTTATTCAGTCTGGCAGTCTTACCCAACAGATTCTAGCTGGGCTTGTAGGAAGCAACATAGTTTGTTGGAAACTGTCTTTAAGAGGCTTTGTAATTTGATGACTGCTTTTCTGATTGATTGTCTTTCTAAAGATGATTCGTTTTCTTTAACTTAAATAGCCATTTTAAAAGAGAGATATTGAGTAGTGAGCTCTCTGAAAAGCTTGCGCCACCTTCTGATTTTCCCAGCTGGTAGATTAAAAAACATTATTAGAGTAGGTGATTATGAGTGACTTTCTATTATATTTAACTATGACATTTTTCATGTAATACCATTGATTTCTTTTAATTTAACATGTATCTTCTTTCATGGAATTCATCCTTGTTGTCTGAGACTGGAGAGGATACTGAGATTTGGGATGTTCGTTTGCTAATACTAAAAATGCAGTTATACCATATGTAAAACAAGTCCAGAATTAAGACAGTTTTGGTTAGAGTCCTGCTGGGTCCCCTTCACCCCCCCCCCATCCCTGCCCCCCCCCCCACGAGGGGGGGAGTTCTGGTTTTGGTGTCTTTCTGAAATTGATTCTAAACATCCATTTATGGAGAGCAATAATGTTTACATTTTTTCTGCCATGTTTTTTGAACCTGCATTGATTTTTCCATTCTTCTTATAGAAAGTAAAATAGTGTAAGCTTCCTGTGAGTTGGGGCTGTCTTATTTCAACTTTTTATTCGCTCACCTGCCTAGTCTAAAGGTATTAATTATATTATTATTATTATATATATATCTGTCCAGGGTAGGTGTTTGCTGAACACTTGCTACAGGAAAAGTAAGCTTATCAGCATTGTCTTTAGGTCTCACTCTTAAGCTAAAGTTCCTCCTGTGAATGTGAATGTTGCCTAGGGAAAGTCAGATTAGTCTGAATGTCAATATTCAGACATGGAAGTTATTTGTTTGCTTTGTAGTCTTGGTTTCATCCTTTCCATTCTCCACCTAATTTCTTTGCACAGAGCTCTGAGTAAGTTCAAAGGGAGCTTTGCATCTAAAGGAGAGAGGTAGGCTTGCACCAGGGGATGGAAACCATTGCTTTTAATGTCACCGCTGGTTTCCTTTCTCTTTACATAGTTCTGAGGATATTGTTGACTCTAAGAATAATGATCAGTACTCCTGGACTGCTGTTTGTAGCTTTCAGTTGTGTGATCCAGCAAAGGGAAAGGGGCCTCTTCTAAGAATAAATCAACACGATTATTTTATTCTTAAAACTATTGCTTTGTTTAAGTCAATTAGGGCAGTTGGCAACCCTAGTAATGTCTGGATTTAATGTTGAAATGAATTAATAACATTTATCTAAGTTTGGAAACGTCATGATTTTGGAGGGTAGCTGGTGACTCAGCGAATAGAGCCAGACCTAAAGACAGGGGATCAAATCTGGCATCAGACATTTCCTAGTATGTGACCTTGGGTCAGTCACTTCAATTGCCTAACTCTTACTTCTCTTCTGCCTTGGGACAGATGCTTAGTATTCATTCTAAGACAGAAGACAAAGGTGATTTTTGGTCATTTTTTTTGGAGATTTTGATTGGTCAATTAATAATCAAACTTTTGACAAGTCCAGACCTGCTAGTCATGTGTTGTATGACTTTGAGAAAGTCATTTAATTATAAAACTAGAATAAGAATTGCACTATCCACTGAATAAGGTAGTTATAAGGGGAAATATGAGAAATATTTTAATATAACATGTTTATAGAACATTTTAAAATTTACATAGCAATTCACATATATTATTTGATCCACCCAAGAGTCCTGTCAGAGAAGGACATTTTTTTTTTGGCCAGACCTATAATTTCCTTGTTGTAAAAGGTCTCTTGGAGAGGAAGCTCCTTCAACTTCTAAAAAAGTGTTGATTTGTTTTTTACATTGTCTATATTGTTCCCTCCCAGAAAACCATCCTGTATAACAAAGATTGTTTTAAAGAGGAAAAAAATCATCTAAATCAAATGACACTTCCAAAAAAATCTGACATTACATGCACTGGTTCATATTTGTGGACTCCTTATTTTTGCAAAACAGCAGAGAAGGGACCTTTTCATATGATGGTTTTTTAAATTTTATGATGGTTAAATTTAATGATGGTTAATTCCTGTTTTATTGTGATTATTCTTTTCATTAATGCTGCTGCCAAACTCTATTAATGCTTCTCTTCATCATATAGTCTTAGAGAGTTAGTTGCTCAGAGCATTGAGGGGTGAAATGATTTGCCCAGGGTCACAGAGAAAACATTTGTTAGAGGTGGGACTTGATCCTAGGTCTTTCTGACTCTAAGGCTGGCTTTCTAGCCACTAGATCAGGATGCCTCTTACAGGATGGAGGATGATGCACAATATTTGCTCAGCTCCCTCTAAATGCTCAGGCTATTTTAGGCTACATTGATAAAATGTGAAAGTCCAGAACAAGAAAGATAGCAATTTCATTGTACTCTGCACTGGTCAGACCACATGGGGAATAGAGTTTAGCTCAGGCATTCCATTTTTAAATAGACATTGGATACTATTAGCAGCTAGGTGGGACCGTGAATATATTACCTTACCTGGAGCCAGGAAAACTCCTATTTAGGTCCCATATTAGATACTTCCTGGCTGTGTGATCTGGGCAAGCCACTTAATCTCTCATGGCCTCAGTTTCTTCAACTATAAATGGTGCTAATAATAGCACCTACTTCACAAGGCTGTTTTGAACATCAATTTAGATATTATCTGTAAAAAGTGCTTAGGACAGTGCTTGGCACTATCTATTCATCCAACCATCTATCTATCTATCTATCTATCTATCTATCTATCTATCTATCTATCTATCTATCTATTCTCTTCCTCCTTCCCCATTGACAAACTGGAGTCTGCCTAGGGGAGGGCAACTAGAATGATAAGGTTATTAGAATTTGGATTATGTGAAGAAAGATGAGTTGAATGAAGATATTTAGTCTAGAGAATAAAAGACTTGGGTAGAAGCACAATAGTTTCAAGTATTTGGAAGCCTGTCAAGTTAAAGGAATTTATTTATTCTATTTGGGTCCAAAAGGCAAGAACTAGGGTCAATGGAAGGGAGAGACAGAGCTCATTTTAGCCTAAAGAGCCAATTAGCACTATCCCAAAATGGAATGGGATTCTTTATTATGTAGGGAGATCTCTATCACTGGAAGTATTTAATCTGAGAATAAGCTACCTTTGAATTTCCTTCCAGTGCTGAGATTCAGTAATTCTATCATTTGGTGGTGCAAAACTAAACAAATCCCCCCTCCGCTTAGAGGGATTTGATAAGAAAAATTCAAATTGGTTCAGATGAAAGGTTCTGACTAAGTAGTTCAAAATTTGAATCATAGCTACTCACACTGTGATAATATGCCACAAAATATTCCTGTGAAGCACATACTTAGAAAAAGCAAGTAATAGATATGTAATGTAAACATACTATGTAAATGAGAGTAGTGCTCCTGGATGCTTACAGTTTGATAAAGGACTAGTTTTTTTTTCTTCCAAAATGTAATCTTTACTTGAACGGAACCCAAAAGGACCTGAGGAACAAAGGAATCAGAAAGGTGATATGAAGAATGGGATCATAAAGGGCAGTTAACATACCTGTGAGATAGAATGTTGTTCAATCATTTTTAAGTCACGTCCAACTCTTAATGTCCAACTCTTTATGACTTCATTAGGGGTTTTCTTGGCAAAGATATTGGACTGGTTTGCCATTATCTTCTCCAGCTCCTTTTACAGGTGAAGAAACTGAGGCAAACACGGTTAAAGAACTTGCCCAGATTCATACAGATAGTAAGTACTTGAATCTAGCACTCTACTTATTGTGCCATCTAGCTGCCTATATGAGATATTATAGTATTGTCTGTCAATGTGGAATCTGGAAGCCCCCAAACTTATAGCCTAGAAAGATTTAGTGATCCCCAGTTTATTTAGCTCAGAGGTGAAAACCTCAAGTTTCAGGCTTTTCCTGTAAGAATCCACAATCCACTTCAGATGGGGGCTAAACCCAAGCCAAAGTTAAGTGAATCTTTAGGGCAGAAGGCAGCGCTTCAATTTTGGAATCGAATTTGATCCTCAGAAGGAGGGTGTGATATATCAGGAGAGGCTTCTGGAGACTAGAAGAGTCACTTGACTTCAGCTTGGGCTTAGCCCCCATCTGAAGTGAATTGTGGATTCTCACAGGAACAGGTTCAAATCTGAGGCTTTCACCTCTGAGCTAAAAAAAACTGGGGAACTGCTAAATCTTTCTAGGCTACAAGTTTGGGGGCTTCCAGATTCCATGTTGACATGTCCCATTTGTTCCTTCATCTCAAAGAAACTGTATCTCATATCATATTCCTTTCTCTATAAATAGCATTTGTCACAGTTTCTGTTTTGTCAATCTGGCAAAAAGAAACAAATTTGACAAAGCCCCCTACTTGTATTTTATGGTCTGCAATGAAAACTCTCCAAAGGGACCAGAACATGAAAGTTACAGATAGGGCTGCTGAAATATAATTTAAAAAATTTAGATCTGAATAATCCTTAGATTATCTAGTCTAACTGCTTCATTTTACTGATAAGGACATGAGGTCCAAAGAGTTTGGGAGGAACTTATCCACGGTCACATAAATGGTTAGTGACACAGTTAGGATTGAACTCTTTACTGTTAACCCCAAGTTCATTCTCTCGGACCACATACATTCTCATCATTGTAGTATGTTTAATTATGAACAACAAAAAACAAGAATAAAGGGTAGTTAATATTATGAGAGACAGGAATAAAAAAACTTTTTCATTTCTCTTTTTAAAGTACTCAAGTATGTTTTTAATTATCATAAAGTGCAATTTGGAAAGTCTATGCTTTTGGACTTTGGGGATATAATTCAATATCCATGGAGCAAACAGCGAACTTCCTTGTATACAACAGAGATGAATCTGGCTCTTTGAAGGCAAAGATTATCTCATTTTCAATATCTTTGATGCCTAGTATGGGACTTGGCACAGATTAGTCACTTAATAAATGCTTAATCATTACATACACAAGTAGAAGGATAAATTTTTTCTTAATGTATAGAGAAATAAGAAGGAAGGGGGGATGGGATAAGGGAGTGCCTGGGGAAGGTAGTATATACCAATAAGTAGGGGATATGGTGAGGGAATAGAAAGAGACTCTTAGGACAGGGAGGGATTTTTAGAAGTCATATCAAGAAGCAAAAGGGCAAGCTTGTGGGAATAAGGAAGGGAGTTTTGGAAATGTGGATAGAATAAGAATTAAAAGGTAAGGAGGAAGGGACAAGGGAGGGATCTTTGGAAAGGTAGGCCAATTTGGATCTAGGAGGGCAAAAGGAAAGGAGGTAGGAGGGTTTTGGGGAAGAGATATGAATTAGAAAGATATTGGTCAAAGGAAAATGGACATCTGATGATGGATATGGCAGAAAGAAAGAGGGGAACAAATAGTGAGGAGGAACAGTGTAGATGGAAATGCATAACTAATAACTATAACATTGAGTATAATGTGATGAATTCATACATGGGAGAGAAAATGGACAGTAGAAATAGTAGAAAGGATAAAAAACCAGGACTTGATAAAGTGTTGTTTATAAGAAACACACTGAAAATGATAGACGCATGTAGAATTAAGATCAGGGTATGGAGCTGATTATAATATGCCTCATCTAATCTAGAGAAGGCAAGGGTAGCAGTCATCTCTGATAGAGCTGGGGCTAACATGAATATAACTGGAAGGGATGAACAGGGTAATTATATTATGTTGAGGGGGTGCTAAGGATTATGAAACATTATCAATATTGGACCTGTATGTATCAAATGTAATAGCTTTCAGATTTTTAGAGAAAAAAAAACTAAATTAAATACAGATGGAAATAAACAGCAAAATAATGATAGTGGGGGACTTTAATTTTCTCCTCTCAAAACCAGATAAATTTAACAACAAAAACGAGAAAGAAGTTAAGGAGATGAATTGAACTTTAAGTAAGTTAAATATAATCGATATCTGTGGAGTGCACACATATCTATATGAGGTTAGTAGTAGATGTAAGCCTGAGCATACACATAATCCAGACTTAGTTTGTGGTTAGACAACAATGGTTTAGAGAGCATATATATTCTGGAAAAGTCTTATTTTAACACTCTTCATACTATGGAGGTAACCCTACATTCCTGAGAGGTTGTGGCAGTAGAACAAATATTCCACTGGGTATGACCAAGCTGAAAAGACTTGGTTTTGGAAGGAGTACGGTCCTGGCAACAGATTGTATCTGCTTCCTAAGGACAAATCTAGCTAAATATGGTTCTGGTAATATATGTTAACTGAGAACTAGACAGGTTAAAGTGATCAGTTTAAATGGTGATATGGAGAACAGAAAATAACAAATACAATGAATGTGAGAGATAACTGATTAGATTGTTTTAGATTAAAATAAATAAATATAATAAAATAAAATTAATATCCAATATCCAAAAACTACAAGTATTATATTTTATAAGATTTATTAATAATCACTTAAAGTAGAAGAAATGAAAAGTCAAAAGTAAAAGCCTGAGTAAAGAGTTTTCCCCAGTTAGCAGGGAAAGAGAGTGATGGATGGGGCCACATACAAACTTTATCTCCAAAATGTAAGGACATAACATGAGAAAAAAAATAGGATGCTGGGAATTTGAGTCCAGGGGGAGCAGATACTGATTTTACAATTGTTATGTTTGAATGTAATGGATTGTATCATGGTATTAGAAATGATAAATATTAGAAATATAAAGAAAACAAGGTAAATATCTGAAGAGATAAAAAGAGAGAATAAGAATAAATCATACTATGATAATCTCAAAGAAACAATAGCCACAAAATCAAGAGAAAAAAGTATTTAAGTAAAACAAATCTGAAGGGAAATAAAAAGCCTAAGACGCTTATATTAGCACACTTTTGCATTTTTTTAAATGAATTGTAAACAATGTAGAGTTTGTTGTTTTACACATAATTTTTTATGTTCTTGTCTAGTTAAATGTTTTTGTTGGTGGTGATGGTTGTAAAGTATAAAATAAAAAATAAAATAAACATTTGATAATTAATAGACATCTAAAATGATAATAATATATAGCCATTCCCCTATTCTAAATCATGAAAATTTCAATATACTATAGTCTATGCAACATCTTTTCCTTATACTTTTGATATCTTATATGGTTGTAGTACAAACATGACATTGTGAATGGAAACATGATATAGTAGATAGGGTACTGGAACTGAAGTCAGTAAGAACTGAGTTCAAGTCCTACTTCCACCATTCACTAGGTCAATGACAATGTATAGTTTAACTTTCTAAGTCTTAGTTTTCTCCTCTGTCAAATGAAGATTATACCTGCAGGTCCTATCTCACATGAATGTTATATGGTTTAGATAAGGTTATATCAGCAAATTAGTTTGGAAAGTGTAATGTGTCACATTAATGTTAGATATCCTTGATAAATATAAAGGAAAGCAATAATTCTTAGGATAATATTTGAGAGGAAAAGTCTGAAAGGAGCATGAGATTGGTGTTTTCCAATTCACATCCTAACTGATTATAAATATGTCTTCATTTTATACTACTTATAAAAATTCCTTTAATCTTCTTCTCTACTGTCAATTGTGCTCTCTCTCTTTCATTCATCATTCACATACACACACATACACCCCTTCCTTGTATTAGGCACATTGATAGTACAATTGAACATATGAAGAGTAATGATGGATTTCCCTGGATAATCCACCTGTCTCAAATGGATGATATAACTTTCAAGTTGGACAAATTCCTGCTGTGCAAAATCCTGAAACTTTGCCAACAGGGACAGTAACTCAGATTTAGAAAGATAGTTCTTTTGCTGGTGAGAAATAAACATAATTCTGTTTTAAAGAATTCACACAAAAAGCTGTTTTCCTCAAGACTAATCAAGTAACTGCACCTATTAGATCATCAAGCTCATTCCCCAAGGGCCCAAGAAACCAGGGCAGGAGAGGTTCCCAATGCAGAATGATCTATTCATTTTTTACTCAGGAAAGAACATTTTCATCCTCCCTTAGGAAAATCAGCCAAATATTTCTAAACACATTTTTCCTTATGCACTGTAAAGTTCACCTCCATAGCTATGACCATTCTATGGATTAAGTAGATCTAAAACTAAATGATGGTACTCAGGCTATAGCTAAGCTTGTTAAGTGATTTTTGTATTTCTTAGAAAATATATAGGAGCAAGAGAATGTGTGTGTGTGTGTGTGTGTGTGTGTGTATGTGTGTGTAGGTGAAATAGGGAAGGGGGAAGGGCAGGAGAGAGGAGAGAGATGGGGGAGAGAGAAGAGGGAGGGGAGAGAAAGAGAGAGAGAGAGAGAGAGAGAGAGAGAGAGAGAGAGAGAGAGAGAGAGAGAGAGAGAGAGAGAGAGAGAGAGAGATTCTTGAAGTAGGCCATATGGGACTCAGCTGGGAATATCAACAGAGGTAACTCTGGCACAGGAGAAAGGACATGCTTGAATTAGGTCATGCCCTGGATGCAGTTCTCAACACCTGAAGATGAGTCCCTGGCAGTCACCGACTGCACTGCACCCAAGGGGGAGCAATCTGGTCTGGCATCTGGCATCAAACTTTAACTATTGAAGTACAGAACACTGGGCAATGTAGGGTTATAAGATCCTTCACTTGGACCTTGGTCTGTGTTACCTGATGAAGGTAGAAAGGTAGATTGCCATTATTTGCTAGGTTTAATACAACATATGAGAGAAAGTCCTGTACCACTGACAATCAGCATCTTCTCTGCAACCTATAGTTTTAGAGATTTGGGTGTAAAACCAAGAAGTTTTGGATTAGACAATTAGTTTGGATCCAGGGTAGGACTTGAAACCAGGTCCTCTTGACTCCAAGGTCAGTTCTGTATCCACTGTGCAGCATTCCCTTTTTTTTTGGCTTTATCACTTGAAAATGATGGTTGGGCTTGGTCCATATGAGCATAGACTGTAAGGTTGTGCACTTCATAAGCCAAGCATCAACTTTATTTGACTATATTACCTAATTTAATTAATGCCTGTGGTTGGGGTGAATTTTGCTTTGGATCTGTTTTACTTTATTAAGTGATTCCTACCTCGGAGGGTTTATAATAAAATATAAAGACAATATAAAAAAGATCTAGAAGGGTCCTAGAGAGAAAATAAGGGGCAAGCCGTACTTGTTTGTGACTTTGCTCCAGTGATGCCCCTTTTACTTTTTCTCTTTCAAGGACAGATATGTTTCAGTTAGTTCCAAATTTCTCTCTTACACTTAAAGCTATGATATCTCCTGAAATTCAAATGAAGATTATAAAGATATATGAAAGTTTAGAAATCATAAAGCATTTCCATTTTACTGATAAGGAAATTAACTCAGAAAGATATGACATTGGCCTCTTACCATTGCTCCCACAAAATGGAAAAGAAAAGAGGGAAAGGAAACAGATGTTTATTAAATGTCTATTATGTGATAGGCTAAATGCTCTATAAAGGTTATTTCACTTGATCCTCACAACAACCCTGTGAGGTAGGTGTCAGTTATTTTCTTCATTTTACAGTTAAGAAAACTGTAGCATACTGAGATTAAGTGGCTTGTCCAGGGTCACATAACTAGTCAGAGCTGGATTTTTATTGGCAGTTTCCTCTGGTTAGAACACTATTCCTTCTCATCTCTGCCTCTTTTCTAGCTCCCCTGGCTTCTTTAAAGTCTCAGTTAAAATCCTGCCTTCAGCAAGAAGCCTCTGCTTCCCCCTCTTATTGTTAGTGATTTTCCTCTGATCTTTATCTCCTAATTATCCTGTATATATCTTGTTTGCATGTGTCTCCTCTATTAGCCTATAAGTTCCTTGAAAATCTTTCTTTGGATTTTCAGCTCAGTATCTGTGTCAGGGTATGCACTTAAGAAATGTTCATTGACTGACTCACAAAGTCACTAAGTCACTTAGTTTTGTACCCAGGTCTTCCTGTCTCCATGGCTAGCTGCGTCCACTGTGCAGCATTTGCATTTGTGAAAGTTTAAAGGTCACAAATGGACAAAATTGATGGAATAAATAATAACTTAAGTTCTGGCAAATATATATTAATTACTTATCTTCAAGTACCAAGCTGGTTTTACTCTTGACCTCTGTGTAAAGATGGATCAGAGCAAAGTTCTAAAGAAGTATATTCTCCCTTATATTCTCTCTAGGCCTTTTTGAGTCTTATTGATAGTGTCCTTCCATTCCACAATGGAAGCAGGAATGATATCTACCATGACATATATTCCATGTACACCATGAAATATACTCTCTTCTTTTGTTCCTTTTTATTGAAACATCGATTGAATTGATGAATTTGTAGATAGTTTTTCTACAATTCTACAACTGGTTACTTCCAATTAATCCATTTATAAAGTTTAGTAATCATTCTATCTCTGCAGGCTATTATTATATTTCGTTTCTCCCTTTGTTGTTATTTGTAAAGCTGCACAGTCCTCCGGTGTTAGAGTTTTGACTTGTCAGTGCCAAATAATTGAATCTGGCTGGAAGTAAACAGCCATCATCTCTCTTGCTTATTCTTGGCAGGGTCCATGCAGGGACACAGTCTGTTTAAGCTCAGGTCCTGCAGAGTGGGCTACTCATGAGCAGAGCCCAGTGACAGGCAAGCATAGTCCAGTGGTGCCCTTTCTGTCTCAGCTGCTTAAAGGAGCTGGTGCCTGGTGGAGGTATTCGTCTCAGAATAATTCAAGAGCCCCCTGTATGGCAGCATGCCTGTGGGAAGCTGTGGTGTGCTTTTAACAGAGCAGGATGTTCCGTGATTTGGTGCAGTGCAGCAAGCTTGTATAATAGCTCTGTCTTGGTGTGAGCTTTGGATATTTCTATGACTCAAAGTGGTAGAAATACTCACCTATTTCTTTGAGAGAACATGGGTATTTGGACACATAGTCAACAAGCTTTTGTATATCACTTTCAGATTTGCAAAGCACTTTTCATAAGGTATCTCATTTGATCCTTACCAAAGTCTTATGGAGTAAGTACTATTATTATCCCCATTTGCAGGTGAGGAAACTGAGACTAAGTTGATGTGACTTGGATAGGGTAATACAGACAACAACTGTTTAAGGCAGATTTCAAACTCAGATCTGCTTAACTCCAAACTGAAAACTCTGTTCAGTGTGGCCCCAAGTTACAACATAATTTCTTTCCTTAGTTTCCTCATCTGTAAAATAGGAATACTAATAGCAGCTATCTCACAGGGTTATTGTGATGATAAAATGACATAACATATGTACACTGGTTGTAAACTTTAAAGTGCCCTGTAAATGCTATTATCCACATCATTCTTTCTTCCCTATATTTCTCTTTCCTTTTGCCTTTTTGTTTTCTTCTCCTTTTCCTTCCTTTCCAGTAGCATGGGGTTGGATTTGTAATTGACATCAATTTCTTAGGATTTTAACTTGGTTCAATTTCATAAATATGTATGAAGTGCTGAATATGGGCAAGCCACTGTCCTGGGTACCAAGGAGACTGCTGACTAGTTATAGTCTAGTGGAGGAAGAGATAAGGAAAATGAAGACTGAGTTAAGGATGATACCAGGGAGAGTGAGATGTGCAAAAGAGTGTGCTAAGACATTTGAGGAGGGACTAATTACTTTGACCTGTGGAACAGAGAGGAAGGTGTTGGGGACAGCTTTGTGGTGGAGCAGCACTAGAAGAAAGAAAGAGACATCAATGGCTTGCGATTCAGAAGGGGGGAAAGTCCATACTAAATCCAACTCAAGGGCCACTTAAGTTTCTTGAGAACTGGTCAGTTGTCTCCCAGTTGACTTTAAATAAAGAAATCATAAAGCTTAGAGATAGAAGATACTTCAGAGACCTTCTGGTCCATCTTCCTCAGCTTGGGACCCAGTGTTAGGTTTGGTTGCTTATCTTAATCCTGCCATTCAAAATACTTTGCAATCTGGCTTCAATCTTTCATTTTCATCTCTTATCTTGGGATAGAGACTGTTGTTCTTGGTGTCAGAAAGACATGGGTTCAAATCCTTTCTGTTGAAGAACATGGAAGTATATATTATCTGATAGTATATGTGCAACTTATTTCTGACTACATGCCTTATTGGGGAGAGGGAGGGATGAGAAGAAGGGAGAGAACATGGGTTGCAAAATGTCAAAAACAAATATTAAAAATTTTATCAACATGTAATTTGGATTTTTTTTAAAGTATGCATCAAAACCTAATTGTTATGCAGTGAAAAGTCACTCAACCCTCATTTGCCTCAGTATCCTCATTCATAAAATGGAAATAATAATAAGAGCACCTATTTATTTAAAGTCCATTGAGAAGATTGCAAGGATAACAGTGTGTAGAATAGCTTAAAGGTGGGATATACTAGGCATTCAAATAGTATAAACAAGAAAAACTGATAGCCTGGACTAAGGGTGGGTATGATGGGAGTGGAGATGAGAGGTGAGATATATTGGGAAGGCTGTACTCTAAAGTGACAAATATAACTCATTATAGGATCACAAATTTAGAGCTGGGAGGGCCTTCAGAAGCTATTTTGTGTAGTATCTTCATTTTACGTATGAGAAAACCAGAGCTCAGAGTGGTTAAATGATTTGCCCAGCATCACTGGGCTAGTAGTTTTCATAATTGGGATTTGAACTTAAATCCTCTTGACTCCAAGTCAAGCAGTTTAACCATTAAATTACAAAGCCAGAATAAGTTGGAAGACAACAGAGAGAAGTTAGGAAAAATGCAGATTTTGGGGGAAAATGAGTTCTGCTTTGGTCATATGAAATTTGAGGTTCTAGGGCAGAGATAATGAACCTTTTAGAGACTGAGAGCCTAAACTGCGCCCTCATTCCACATGTGAGCCACCCCCTTACCCTGGACAGGGGAGGGAGAATGGTGGGCTCCCAGTGGACTGCAGGGTAGAGGGGTTGCTCATGTGAGAATTGTCCTCAGTGGCATGTGGAGATGGGGAGGGAGCAACTACCTCCAGCATGTGCACCATAGGTTTGCCACCACAGTCTAGGGATAAGTTGAAGACAGAGATAAAGCCTTCTTTTCTCTTTTTACCTCATATGTGATTGATTTAGGCTCAACTTACATGCTTACTTATTTATTCTTTCATTTATTTATATATATATATATATATATTTATTCAGGCATTTATTTATTTATTTATTTATTGAGTATCATAGGTAACAACTTAAATTTTTTCCTTACCTAGTTGCTGGTCATTGTTGTAGTTGAGTCATTTTAGCTGATTTTGACTCTTTATGACTCCATTTGGGGTTTCCTTGGCAAAGATACTGTAATGGTTTGCCATTTCCTTCTCCAGTTCCTTTTGCAGATGAGGAAACCAAGGCAAACAGGATTAAGAGATTTGCCCAGTCACACAATAAGTGTCTAAGGCCATATTTAAATCGAGGAAGATAAGTCTTCCTGACTCTAGATCCACCACTCTCTCCCTTGCACTGCCTAGCTGCCATGGTACTGATAATATGATTAATGAAAGGCTTCTATTAAAAGAGGGGATAGAAATATTTCAGTCAGTGCTTTCAGGAGCAGATGCTACCAAGCCACCCTGATTATCTGTATTCCTTCTTTTGTCAGAAGCAGTGGTGGTGGTGGTGGTGGTGGTGAGACTGATTAATGGGTATGAGAGTCAGGTTAGTATCAGGAAAGAAGAGACACAGAATTAGCTGCATTTGAACCAATAGGACACAATTTAGAATCAAAGTACCGTGTATTTGTCTAGAAGCCAAGACCAGTTAACCTCACATACATGACATTCATGGCCTCCTCTTTACCCGCCATCTTATTTAAGGACATTTTTCTACTAGACAGGATTTTGTGGGCATTGTCAAGAGGCAAAACCAAGAGGTAACACTGAGGGGCCAGGCACAGGCTGACAGTTACCAAGGAGCGGTTATTTAAGCAACTCACTGAGTTATACTGACCTTGGCATCTTGCTGGTGCCAAATTGGGTGCTGTTTCCAGGAGTCTCTTGGCAAACAGGTTTTACCAACTGGCATTTCAGGATCACTTATTGCCTGAAGTGATTTTTGCAGCTGAGATGAAGAGAGATGAATTCCAAAGTGATAACCTATTACCTGCTTCCTTTAACAAGATGAAGGGCAAGATTTTACCAGGTGCCTTATTGTGGCTTAGCAGAGTTCATTAACTTTTTCAGGCCAATAGGTTAGTGCTCTGATATTTACCACCAGATGTTTAAACACCTCAGCCTGAATTTCAAGACCTTCTATACCCTGCTCTTAGCCTGTACAATACAACAGTATTTTCTACAGTTCCCCAACAAGTGCCCTCTGGGAAGAAAAATGGGCCAACTCAGGCTGCAAATGAGATCGGTTTACTCCAATCCTATCTGAGATCCAGTGCCAGGCCCACCTGGGAGTTTTGGACTGGTTCCTCTTTTGTATTATTATATTATATATACTCTAAAACTGGGTCTTTATCCCATGCAAAGATTTTGTGCATATAGTCCCTTTCTGAATCTGTCTTCAACTGCCACAAGACCTCCTCCTTCTTGACTACTCCTGGCTTTCTCTTAGTTTGCCTGGATGCAATTGTATTTTTTTTTAATTTTTTTAATTTATAAAAGGTTTTACAGGCAGTGAAAGGGTGACATGATGAAGGAGTGAGTGGTAGACCCAGAATTAAGAGAGATCTGGCTTTGAAATCCTCTTCCCTCTATACTTATTATCCCCTAACCTTTTTGCTCTCAATTTCCTAATCCACAAAATGGGGGTAATGATTTATCTCTAACTACTCCACAGTGTTGTTATGAGGAAATGAAATAATGCATGTAAAGTGATTTGTTAACCTTAAATGCAGATTTTAAAATATTGCTATTTATATTATATTTTCATGGCAAAACAGTAAAATGAAACAGATTATAGAATGATCTAGTAGAGTACTGAATTCCAGCTTAATATACTTCTTATCTGAGATTAATATTATCATAAGCTTCCTTAGGCTATGTTTTCTCTCCTGTCTATGAAAGGGAGAAAGGAAGAAAGAAAGAAAGAAGGAAGAGAAAATAGGGGAAAGGGAGGCAGGAAGGAGGGAGAAAAAAAGAAAGAAGAAAGGAAGCAAGAGGAGAGGGAGAGAGAGGAACAAAGAAAGGAAAGGCCACGATAGGACAGAAGGAAAGGAAGGATAGAAAAGTACTTATTAAATACTTACTATATGCCAGATATTGTACTAAGTATTGGGGATACAAATAGAAAAGAAAAAAAATATCTGTCCTTACAGAGTTGTTAGTAAAAAAAATAAATTAAAAATTTTGTTTCAAATGAGTGTCCAACAATATTGGAGGATGAATGTTTTGGGTTGGGAAGTCACCAAGATGGTGCTTTGAACAATAAGGCTCCTGTTGACATGCCCTCCCCAACTAGTCCACTCCAGTGATTTCCTCTATGTCAGAGATAAAATATGAACTCCCTAGTTTAGCTTTTTAAAGTCTTTTATAATCCTTGTTCTAATCTATCTTTAAATCCTTGCTGAACATTACTCCTCCTCTCTCACTGTGCCCTCCAGACAAATTAGCCTTTTCTTGGTTCTTTACACAGGTTATTCCAACTCCCTTCTCCCGTCCTTTATACTGGCTCCACACACTATCTCAGAGATTCCTCTCTTCTTTAAGATGAAGCTCAGGTACTGTCTTCTCAATAAAGCCTGACCTGATCCTCTCAACTGCTAAACTCCCTTCCCAAATTACCTTGTATTTAACATCTTGTATATATTTGTATTTATTAACTTTATATTTATGCTGCATATGTTTTTGTATGTACTTGTTTCTTCCTTTAGAATATAAATTAATTCTAAGTAGGATTGTTTCATTTTTCATTCTTCTACGTGTATTCCTAGCACAGGGTCTACTTAGTCAAGGATTATTGGTTGATTGATTTCCATAAGTAAAGGATATATTGATTTATTAATCATTATTGATACATTATAGCTCTTAGAGAAAGATGTAGAAAGTTGAGGGAAGGGGAAGAGTTTGTCATCAAGGTCAAAAGTTTGACAATAAAAATGCAGAAACTTGATTGCCTCTGGAGCTGGCTCTATTTGGCCTCCATGTGTATACCTACTATCACCTTGTAGCTTTTCTTCAAGTTTTGTCCTCAATCTATTTCAAAGTCACTCGCTATTCTCAATCAAAGCTGGCAGTTTTTTCAGGTTCCTTCCACTAACTTCTTGTGGCAGAACTTCCAGCTGCAGTGATTCTGCAATACTAGCATTCTCTTTCAATTCCCCAGAGCTATTGATTGATGGTTATTTCATAGCACTGAGAAATGTGTTCTATTATAATAATCTATAAACATTTTACATAGTGATGCCCACATAAATTTTTCTGCTCATGGTAAGGGAAAAGCCATTTCTTCACAGCCTATGCTCCAAAACAGGCCACACTTTCCCAAGAACATTTCAAACTCAGTCTCACCTCTTGGCCTTATCCCTTCCCTGTGCCAACTCAAATTCTGCCTCCTTATGTTTTTCAAGGGCCACATCATGTGCCAGTTCTTACATGATGATTACTCTTGTCCTCTGTTCTCCATTTATCCTGATCCTGATGCTGTGATCCAAACTGAATTCCCCTGGTGACTCTCTTTAGGAGAGATTTCCAAATTTGTTTTCCAAAACAGAAGGTCTGTTTCCCCTTTTAATTTTCCTCATATAGAAACAAAAAGAAGTAGAGGTTGGCAAGCATTTGGCTCATTTGATCAATGTATATAGCCATCTTGGCCCAAATAATGAATGCTATTCTCCAACTTGACTATCTATATGGGCTCCAATAACCAGAGGGTAGCCATAACTTCATTTCACTGAAAGCCACATGATTATAGCAATGATCAAAAGTACTATTTGGAAGGGGCAATTAAGTGGCTTAGTAGATAGGGAGCCAGGCCTGGAGATGGGAGTTCTTGGGTTAAAATCTGACCTCAGACACTTACTACCTGTGTGACCCCGAGCAAGTCACTAACCGTCTAGTCCTTACAGCTCTTCTGTCATAGAACCAACACATAACAAGGGTTTGGTTTTTTTAAGTACTATTTGGAATTAGAGTACATTTTCCAAGAATGTTTATATTTATATGTAACTTAAAAAAGATAAGAATTCATTTAAATAATGTGACTTCCTCAAACATGTCAGCATATGACAATCAATAATTGAGAATAATATGGAAATTGATTTTCTCCCCCAGAATAGTACACATAGGATAAAGTTGGGAGATTTCACAGATCACCCAAATCTTCATTTCCAGTCTCTGTGATTTTGTCAATGTAAGTATTCTTCCTCTCCACTCAGCCTCAGCCAAGATCATATCCCTCTATGGCTAAAAGATATTTTCAAAGAGATTCTGAGATGAAAAAATCATCTTCACAGGACCATCCTGATGATGAACCCCTACACTGGTTATATTCTCAGACAACAAAGCAAATATCCACTTCAGGGGCCTGGACTCACAGTCTTTTCAGCTTTTTTAGTACCTTCCAGATGTTACATTTCAAGACTTGGACAACTCTGTGTCAATACCTTCTTGGAAGAAATACTTTCTTATTTTATTTTTGTTTTTGTTTTTTGATAGATGAATAGGAAAAAAGCAACCATGTTTTTTACTTATGATACACTATTATACTGTCAATGAGGATAATTATCTTTTGCATTTTTTAAAAAACTACTTTACATTTGTCCATATATTTTATTACCATTTGCTGGGGACATACTACTACATATTTTTTTTGGTCTCTGGAGAAATAATGTTAGTAGAAGAAAGAATTTTACATCCCTGCCTTGGAGGAATTTGTTATATCGTCACCTAAAAAATACCCAAGTCTGATGCACTATTATTGACATGAATTCTTGGATTTTTGGGGCAGTTTTCCTCCAATGTACTCCAGACTAAGGATCTCTAATTATATTAAAGAATCCATTTTAGAAAAATTGCTGAATTTGTAAAATCATCATTCCCTTCCCCCCACTTATTAGCTCCTCTAAGCTTATCACTGCCTCAATGCTCAGAGAAATCGAACAGTTCAGTCATTGCCAATTGTGATTAGGAATAAGAATTTTCTATTGATATTAATGAGTTGGTCAATATCGCTGAGGAGGAAAGACCCCTTTGGGAAAGGCAAGATGCATCTCAGTGATTTTGCTGTAGGCAGGGAATAAAGCTAAGATTCACATCTGCTGCAATCTATCAGATTTTTATAATTTGTTACATGGAAGTTGACAGCATTGAACCATGGTGGAGGGAATTCTTTAAAAGTGATAAAGTTATTTATTGGGAATTACAGGAGGAAATTATGCCATGTTTTCTCAACTACTAAAATGGAAAATCAGGTCTCTAAGCTGATATCCTTGGATAATGTTTTTACTTTTGAGATTTTTCTTCTAATTTCCCATATTGCTAGCAGTTGAATTCTTTCCTCTTATCCTGTTTATCCAAGGAGTTACTTGGTATTAATTTGCTTCCTCCAGGAACCCTGTTTAATTAGGCAATCTCTTTCTAAGTCTACTGGCCAGTAGGGGTAGAGGAAAGTGACAGAATTACACAATGGGTTCATTTAATATAATATGAAGTATAAACCTAGCCTTGCAAATTAAGTGGGAGGCAGAAAAAATACATAAGCAACTTGTTAATACTCAAGAGGTCAAAGAATGACTCTGCTTCTGTACATGACCAGATCAGTTCAATAAATCCAGTTGCAAACACCCCAAATTATCTGAGTAATTCTGGAAATGATACTGTTTTTGTTGGAATTAAATATAGATTTGAGGGGAAAATAACCTGTAGTGCTTAAATTATTGACATTGGATGCTTTCAGTTCATGGTCACTCCTGATGAATGTCAGTCCCTTTCTTCTCTTTGGTAATATAGTCTGGGGGGAAACAGCCTCTTATTGGTGGAAGCTGGGTGGATCAGTGGATTGAGAGCCAGGCCTAGAGAGGGGAGGTCCTAGGTTCAAATCTAGTCTCAGACATCCCTAGTTGTGAGACTCTGGGCAAGTCACTTAACCCCCATTGCATAGCCCTTACTGCTCTTCTGCTTTGGATCCAATACCCAGTATTGATTTCAAGATGGAAGGTAAGGCTTCAAAAAATAGCCCTTTATTTGAGTTTTTTTTTAATGTTTTTTAGCTTTAAAATTAGACTTTTATCTTTTGATTTCTTTGGTAAAACCCATTGTCTATATTTTGCTCTTAGTTATAGAAACCTAGAAGAGAGAGATAATTAAGTGAAAAGAATGCTGAACTTGTCACCAGATTCAAGGGCAAAGTATTCTTTCACTGTTTCACAATAAGTTATATTGGACAGGTCATTTAACTCTCTGGGCCTGAGTTTTATCCTTTGTAAAATGAGTGGGTTGGTAGATGTTCTCTGAGTACCTCTTCCTTCTAGCTCTCACCCCGTGGTCCCATGATTTGCATCTAATGTTTTGAAGGAAGAACATTTGTCATATGCTCACAAATCCCAAGTGGTGATTCTCCCATATTTTGTAAATGTGCTGTGCCTATACATATGCTTTGTATTAAGCCTTGTATATTCAAATATACAAGCGAAGACAGTCCTTGACCTCAAGTAGCTTACATTATAAATGAAGGAAACAATATACATCAGAGAATGGTGGCCAGAGATTGGGGACAGAAATGTACAGGGATGGTGAATGGAGACATATAAGAGTAGAATGACCGTCTGTCTAAGAATAAAGAGAAGGGTCAACCAAATTATGGCCCTCGGTTCCATGGTTTTGAGTGAGTTTTGTACTCTAGGGTAACTTGGTGCATTATAAAGGGCTTGTGTGAAGCTTACTGAAATCATCCAGATCTGCTTTCCCCCTGACATTGTAATACATTAGTTATAACTACTGTAAGAGGGTGTTATGGACAAAAGGAAGGAGTGTTCTCAATTCAATTTGTCTTCAATATGGTAGCTAAATTATGATTAGTCTACAAATCCCAAGTGGTGACTCTCTCCCATATTTTCTAAATGTGCTGTGCCTCAATATCCTGGATAGCATAGGGGTGAGTTTAGGTTTTTGATGGAAGATAAGATCTCCTTTGTGCAGAAATTATGATAAGGGATTGTATCTGGCCTATGTATACAATTTAGGCTCAGGACTAGAACAGGAAGACTCTGGAATTCTATTAAATATTCTTATTCCTTTTGCCACCTCTCTTTCTCTGAGGTCAGCATTTTGATGGTAATTTGCATTTTCTTCCTACCTGGAATGTATTTAGTAACAATTGACTGGATAATTGCATCGAAGCATGTCAGTGGGTGATCAAGACCAATTAAATGTTGACATGGCCCATTGCCCTATGCTGCCGACCATCACCAGGATTGAAAAGAATTCTACTCCAAATGAAAAGAAAGTGTCTGAGTCATTTCTTTACCTGAAAATGTCTACTAATGAAAATCACAAAAATCCTTAATCTCATAAGACATACAAAAATCAATCTTCTAATAAAGGATCAACCTCCTATGCTAAACCAATCTCTTTTAAAATTATATTAACAATACAATATCAGACAGAACTGTATGTTAGAGAATCAGAGCCCCTTAAAAATTTAATTCAATAAAATATGTTAACCCAAGTGGGGAGGGACAGGATTAAAAAAGAAGGGAAATGGCAAGCTGACTCCTATAGAAATATATATACATACATATATATATATAAAAGAATATATGAAAGTACTCTCATTTTCTAATTGTAATTCATTTCCCTTTTTTTAGATAATAATAAATGCCTGGTTTTAGATGAACAGCGGGCATCTGAATCCTTGAAATTTAATTATTTATATTAATTATATCATTAACATTGAAAGGAAAAATAAAAAAAAAATTCAGAATCACAGAATTTCCTGAGAAGAGATAGGATCTCTTCTAATTCAACCAAAATACCTGAAAAAGAATAACCATTCTCCCACACCCAGCAAATAATCATTTCACTCTTTCTTGAAAAGGGAGCCCATTACTTCATGAGTTGTAACTTTATGTGGTGGATTTCTTCCACTGTTTGTCTACCATGTTGAGAATAAGAACAGGTATTAGCTACGCTGGCTTCTTGTACTGACTCAGTCATTCATAATTTGCATGTTATTGAGTCATTTTACCTGTTAGAATAAATAAGACATTTAGAAACTAACTCATATCATTCTAAACACTAAACATTATATATATATATATATATATATATATAAATAACATTCAACTGAGTCAAATGACTCTACTAGAAAGCTCTTTATAAAGGCCAGTATAAATACTTTCTACTTCTGAAGGAGAAAAAAATAAGGAAAGCTCTTTCCCCCACCTTTCTTTGAAGGCAAAGATATTTGTCTATAGTCTATATTTGATTCAGGCATTTCTTGTTTATTGTGAGTACAAGCCCACTGAACAGCAGAAATGAGGAAGCTGTTAGCCATTTTTATCCTTGTTTAAGCAGTTGAAAAATTGACTTGCCCCACTGAATTCCAGGCCGCCTAGTATGCCTCTTAAGATCCTGTATTATAGGGGGTCCATCTCTTGTCCTTCTTCCTTGCTACGTCTTATGCAAAGTGTCTTTCTCTACTGGTATGATGCCTCTGGTATATTTATTCTCCCTGAATCATTAGAATTTCTTATTTGTCCTTGAGTCCTGCAAAGAGGTTTTGCATACTGTTCTCTCCACTGCACATTAGGTAATTACAAATGCCTGCTCTTCATATCATGTGGTGGTACATAATTCCAATTTTTCATTTATTGTGGTCAGTTTTGTGGTGTTGAGCAATTCTGCCCAGCTCATTATGACCACAAACAAGAACAAAAAGACACTAAAATGTTAGGAACATAAACAATAAAAGACAAGATAAAGGTTTATCATAAAGCAATGTCCTAGCCTTGTACTCTCAGGATGCTAACCATGAATTTTGAAGCTTATTGTTTTAAAACCACTTCCATCCTGCTCATCCCAGGGCCTTGGGCCCTTTAACCCTGAATCCAAAAGCCTAAGTGAATAAAAATAAAAGAAAAAATAACCAGGAAAGTGTTACTAATTTGAGAAAAGATAACTTGAAAGTTATTCTATAGAACAAAGCTGTTGTTTTTAGTCAGGGCTAACAGAGATCTTTGACAGTATTCTATAATTCTTTCATTTTATAGATGAGGGACTGGGACTAGAGAAACTACTTGCTTACCCAATGGAAAGGCAAATGAAGACAGGCCTTTTTCTCATTTGCTGAAATGATCTGGGAAAATTACCTATACTTTGCAACAATGAAATCCTAAGATTTAAACCAAAAAAACAAAACAAAACAAAACAAAACAAAACCAGGCCGTGGTTACAAATCTACAGTTCAAACATTTTTTCTTTTTCATAAGTTTGTGGTATGGGATTATAGAACCTTAGAGTTGAAAGGGCCTTCAGAGATCAGATCATGAGTTAATGTCCTACCTAAAAGCATAAATCCCTTCAACAGCACCCATGACAAGTGGTCATAAAATCTTTACTTGAATAACATCAACAATATCACTATGTATCACAACAGCATTGCCTATTTTGAGCAGGAAATTCTTTTTTACAATATATTGTACTAAAACCTTCCCACCAGTCACTTTCGGTTCTGGGTCCTAGTTTTGCCTCTAGAAGTCAGAAGGCAGAATAGCTAATCCCTCCATAGAACAGCTCTTCAAGCTCCAGTCATCATGCCTCCTTTGAAAGAGAGATCTTGTCATTGGTGGAACTGTGAACTAGTCCAACAATTTTGAGGAACAATCTGGAATCATGCCCAGAGAGTTATCAAACTGTGTATACCATTAGCCCCAGCAATACCACTGCTGGATATATTTTGATGGGGGAAAAGGAAAAGAACCTTTTTTGAAATATTTATAGAAGCTCTTTGTGGTGGTAAGAAACTAGAAATTGCGGGGATGCCCATTAATTGCAGAAGTGATGGAATACTATTGTGCCGTAAGAAATGATGAGCAGTTTAATTTAAAAAATACTGGAAAGGGGCAGCTAGGTGGTTCAGTGGATAAAAAGCCAAGCCTGGAGCTGGGAGGACCTGGCTTCAATTTGGGTGGCAGACACTTCCTAGTTGTGTGATCCTGGGCAAATTACTTAACTGGTTGGCCCAGCCCTTGCCCTTCTGTCTTAGAGTAGTTACTAGGACAGAAAGTGAGAGTTTAAAAAACAAAACAAAACAAAAAACATGGAAAGACCTACATGAAATTATGAAAGCAAAAGAACATTATATAAAGTTAAAGACTTAGTATTTGAAAAATAATTTGGGAATGCTTCCAGAGAAAACTGATAAATAGAAACATGAAAGATAGTTTCTAAACACATTTTTTGGTTGAAATGATGTCTTCTTTAATAAGGGAGGGGAGAGATTAAGGGAGAGAGATACCTGAAAATTTTAATGTAATCAACAGACAAATAAATGAATAAAAGATAACATTTAATTAATACAAATTCTTCTCTTCTCCAGGCTATTCATGCCCAGTTTCTTCAATTGATCCTCATTTGAAATGGCCTTCAGTACTTTCATCTTCCTGGTTGCCCAGGGAATTTGTGGATATTGAATGTGATTTTTTTTCTTCCTTGCTAGAAATTAGTATTCTGTTTCACCAGTAGATGAATAATCATGAAGAATGACGGTACCTAGGACAGGTTGTGTGTATGTTTTTTTCCTGCATGCTCAATTGTGTGTCATTGCATCATATGACATGTTGAATCAAATGCTGCTAGTACCAAGCTGCTATCAGCAGCTGATGCCAAAAATATTCATTATAACACTTAGCAGTATGCAAGTGAGAGCACTTCAAATCACAGAGATAAAATTTCCAGCCATTGTTTTATGTGTGTGTGTGTGTGTGTGTGTGTGTGTGTGTGTGTGTGATATTACCCAGAAAAAAGAAGGAAAACAAAAGAGGATATATAGGAAAACAATTTCTTGGGAAAATGTTACTATTACAATCCCGTTTTTTTGAGGTCACATGAAATTTATCACTGCATTGCAGATAACAATGGTTTCCTTTGGAAATATGCTATGAATTGATGTCTTTTTCACCCTCAACTAATATCATCATGCAAGGTAGTTTATGTATTTTGCATTGTGTCAGACACTAGCACTGAGAAAACAAAGAATAAAGCCCAAGATGGGGCTGCCTTTTTACTCTGAAACATGTAGGGCCACATGATAATGTATTACCTGACTTGAAATGATCCAACCCAGAACAATCAGAATGAAGTTATGCCTTTCATTAGGGGAAGTAAATGGAGGTGGTTGTGCTGGGCAAAATTGAGTAGGAAAGGCTGGCATTTTCAAAAAATGAGTATGTCCAGCCAAATACTGGAACATTATTTCATATCAAATGGACTACTTTCTGCAGAACGGATACTTCCAACTTATAATCAAATGAGAGGGTAAGAAAAAAGGAACCTTCAGTAGTGGTTATTTCTTTTTCAAGTGTAATTTTTTTCTAGATTAAATGTTGATATAATTTTCAGTAATTGTTTTCTGACATTTCATAATCCATGTTCTCTCCCTCCATCCCGCTCCTCATCCTTCCCTAAGACAGCAGGTAATTTGACATGGTTGTAAATGTATTATTATAAGATAAATATTTTCACATTCATCCTATTGTGAGAGACAAATTCATGATAGAAATAAAGTGAAAAATGGAGTGCTTCAATCTGTGTTCACACTCTTGTCACTTTCTTCTTTGTTGATAGATAGTCTTTTTTGTCATGAAGCCCTTGGAGTTGTCATGGATCCTTGCTTGCATTGCTGCTAACAGTTAAGTCATTCCAGTTGATCATCATTCTTTATTGCGGTTACTGCAGCAATAATCATAAACATCCTTAATCCCAGTATCTTTGGAATATTTTATGTGAATGAAACAACACTGAGCCCTTGGTATGAAATGCACATACCTGAACACACACACACACACACACACACACACACACACACACACACACACACACACACACACTGAAGCTTATTTTCACAGGATCTAGCTTGGTGACCTTGGACAACTCATCCTCGTGGGCTCAGTTTCCTCAGCTTTAAAACAGAGACAGAGTTAGACAAAGCGGTCTCCAAGGTCTATTCAGGTACTAGATCTATTTTAGCCATGATCCCATGATAATTGGGGGGGATGCATCAGATAGAGAATGGAAGAGAAAGCTGAACTTATTGAGTTCTCCCACTGCTTCTTTTAATCCAAATCTTTGTTCCTTTCCTCACAAAACCTCCAAAAAGACAGACTCGTGCCCATTTTCATCTTGGTACAATTACTAGCATGTGCTAGACAATCCTGAAAGCTGTGGTTACTATGCCATGAAGGGCACATGAACTCTGTCTAATGCAGGTAGTCAAATGGCCTATTTATCAAGTAGTTAGAAGGAAGCCAGCCTCATCTGTAGGGTTGGATGAGTTTGGAAGGTTTGCCAGAAATGGGGCACGGATCTAGGCTCTGACCATGTTCATCTGCCTGCTCATTAGAACTGCCATTTATTGGGCTGCTGTTTGGAAGCACTGGAAGGAGTTTGTCATTGGGCAGAATCTCAAGTACATTCTTTTCACTGGAGACCAATTTCTTCTAACTGGTATTTGTTAATGTTTGCTTTCTGTCAGAGGAAAAGAAATTTAAGAAACATGTGAAGTTACAATAGAGCATTAAAAAATAATTAACCATGATCTTAAAAAAATTTCCAAATGTTATTATTTCTTATTAGTTTTAAAAGTATTTGAAAGTTAATTAAAATAAAAATAAATTTATTTCTAATTACTTAACAAATAAACATATTTAATGTTAATAAAAATAAAAAATAACATGGGTAGCATGTTTCATCCTTTGAAATAATGATTGTTATTGCATTAAGTTGAGTTCTTAAATATCTCAAAATTATTTTTTTGCTTTTATGTCATTTTATGTCATGCATTTATGTCATTAAATGCCATTTCATTGATGAGGAAATGGAGGCTCAGAGAGAGGAAGTGACTCCCCCATGATAACAAAAGCTAATGAGTAGTGGATTTGGGGTCTAAATATGGACCTTCCTGGCTCCATGTCCAGTTTTCTTTCCATTTTTGAAAATTTAGGAGAGGCTGTGTATGTGTGTATCATATGTATATATATATATATATATATGTATGTATAACATATATGGCAAACACATCTATATATAGGGCATATATAATGATTTATACTTATACACATATGACATATACATACCATTTTATTTATATGTGTGTATGTAGATGTGTAATATATAACACATATCCTCTCCTAAATGACAAATACACACATATATGTGCAGGTATGATTGTATACATACACATATAGATACAATGTGTGCAGATAGATAATAGATCTATAGATAGACAGATACCATTTTAAACCTTAACTCCTCTAAACTTTTAGAAGACAGATGGCTTGTTGAATAGAATTCTGGGCTTGGAGTTAGTAAAATCCTAGTTCAAGTGGGCTAATCACTACCTTGGGCAAGTCACCTAACCTCTGCCTTAATCCATAGGAGAAGGAAATGGCAATTCACTTCATTGACTCTGCCAAGAAAACCACATGGACAGTAAGTTCCATAGGGTCATGAAGAATCAGACAAGATTAAATGACTGAACAACAACAAAATTTTTTTTAGTTGTCCTCTTTTGATATGAAGCATCATATGGATTGAGCTGTGTCTAAGCAACCAGGAAGATCTGGGTTCAAATCTTGTCTCTAAAGAACGCTGACTTTATGACTCTGGGAAAATGATTTTCAATCATTTTGAAAAATTATTTTTCAATTTCTTTTCATTTTCTTGGGCAACTCTTAGACTATCAGTTGCATACTGTTGATCTGTACTAGTTGAGGGGTTTCTTCATTGAGAGTTCCCTATATAAATAAAATTACAAGTCCAGTAAAAAGGAAAAAAAAGAAGTCATGATTTTACCTGAAACATAGCCTTGTCACTCATTCTAACACACTGGACAGTTAGTCTTTTATCTCTCCTCTCCTTCTTAATTCTGGTTCATTTTTGGTCCATGAATTGCTTGGAAAAGGCAATCAGGCCTAGCTTGTGATACCCCTGATTATTTTACCTATTGTAACTACATGGTTGTTTGTATTTGTCTCCTCTCATTAGAATGTAAACTCCTATGGATCATGTCTGCCTTTCTTTTTTCTAGCTCTTAACACAATGCCTTGCCCAAGGATAGCTTTAATAAAAGCTTATTTTTCCCTTATTTTTGCTGAAAGGCAAATAAGATTCCATGCCCTAGATGGCCTCAGTATTGGGTTTGTTGTTGATGTTGTTGGTTTTATTTTGTAAGAGCTCCTATTGATAGAATCCTGTACAATTTACAAAATTCATTCATCCCGGGAGTATAGACATCATTGCCCCCATATTGTATGGGTGAGAAAAAAGTATAGTCTTGTTTCCTCAAGTCCTATTGCTAGGAAGTGCCGGAGCTGAGCTCAAACCTGGGGAATTTGCCTTAAGTCCAGTGTTTTCTTAAACCATCTATAGCAGTTAGCACTGTGTAGCCGGTGTAAGCACATAGTAGGTACATCATGAATATTTATTTAAATGAATACATCCAAATGCTGTTTATGATATGGTTCCTTTCTGCAACTCTTAAATAAATCGTGTTTCCTAGGTTCAATACATGAAAGAATCCAGTCTGGAGGCTAACTAACTGGGGAAATTGAGACAGTATAAATGAACACACGAGTGGTTATAGTTCTCACCTAACAATCTCAGTTAAGAGGCTGTACTCAAAATCATAATCCTTAATGTTTTGAGCTTGAAGGATTCTTTGGGATTATTAAGACCTTTCTTCTTCCACTTCCTCTATTTTGCAGGTTAGGAAACTGGGATCTAGAGAGAAAAACTTGCAGAAATTTGCACAATGTGTATTATCCTGCCACTTCTTGGCTATTTTATGCAATTATGAAGCTTCCCACTCCTTTCCTCCCAGACCTTCTGGACCCTCTGGGCAGCCAACCAAGTTCTCTCCTCAAAATATCACCTAGAATTCCAACTGAAGTCACAGCATACTGAGGAATGGCTATACTTGCCTAAGTGCATAGAATGCACATTTTGCTCTCTGGGGAAAAGTCCAAAGTGCAGAAGATATGAAGTTTTAGCAATAAAATGGATTTCCTTCTAGGATCTTAGAGCAATTCTAAACAATAATAAGATAGAATACATGAATAACAAATAACAACTGCTTTTTGATTTGAGTTAAAAGAACAGTGTTACATTTTGTCCCATTTTGGAGAAGCTAAGAAGCCACGTTATCTAGTAAGAAAGTATTAATTGTGTTTTCTAGCAATAGTATCCTTTTTGTGCTTCCATGGTTAAGTATGGGGCAATATACAAATATACAAAAGTAGAAAATACAGTTTTGCTATAGTATCACAGTTTGTATTTTATATGTTTTTAATCTTGAAAGGAAAAAGGAATGAAATATTTTCTAATACCATCTCACTGAGCCTCAGTTTCCTCTTCTGTAAATATAATGAATAATTGTAATAGTTAACAATCATTAATATTATTGAGCACTTACTATGTTCCAGGCACAGTGCTAAGCAAATTATAATTATGACCTCACTTGATCCTCACAACCCTGGTATATAGGTGCTATTTTTATCCTTATATTTTACAGATGAGGAAACTCAGATGAACAGAGGTTTAGTAACTTGCCTACAGTCACACAGTATGTGTCTGAGATTAAGTTTGAATTCGTCTGTTCCTACCATCTCTTTCTACTTTAAATCCCAGAATTGTGTTTGATTTGTGTCATAGATATTTGTGTGTGTGCGTATCTCCTCATACATATATATTGTATATATAATAGATAGATAGTAAAACTAAAGAGAAATATCTTAGTCCTATATAAACTTAACAAGTGAATACATGTAAAAATACTTGTTGCAGGGTTACTATGTAATTGTAGTTTTCAAATTCTGTTAGGCACTACTAGAATCTGCTTATTGATACCAGGTGGAAAGGAGAAATATGTAGTCACAGTGGAAATACCATTAAGCTGAATGAGAGGCATTAGGGGACTGAATGGGGCCCTAGAGTTGGAGTCAAGAAGACCAAGATTCAAATCCTGCCTCAAACACTTAGTAATTATATTTCTGGGCAAGCTTAGCCTTTATGCCTCTGAAGAGGATGATTTCTCTGAGGAAAATGTGTCTTTGTTTCCTCACTTGTTAATTTAGGAGACGCTTTTCCAAGATCTTTTCCATCTCTAAATGTACACTCCTAACCTAATCTAAAGGGCTATACATTATTATCCAGTGCCTTTATCAGAACACAGGCCGATCATGGGTCAAAGCCAGATACCACCTCCTACTGAATTAGAAACTCTCTATGGGAAGGAACATGTCTCCTTTCATCTTTGTACATCCAGTCGTCTAGCACTGTGTATGATACCCCACAAGAGTCAGAGCTGGGAAGGATATTACGGGTCCTGTAATTCAGCCCATTCCTTTTATGGATGGTGAAACCATGACTCATGAGAGTTTAAGCAATTTACCCAAGGTCACCAAGGTAAAGTAGCAAGTCGCAGAGCTGAGAGGCAAACTCAGGTTCTCTCCAAATTTTGTTGTTCAGTTGTTTTCATCATGTCTGACTCTTTGTGCCCACATTTGGAAATTTCCCAGGCAAAGACATTTTAATAGTTTACCATTTCCTCCTTCATCCTATTTTACAGAAGAGGAAATTGAGGCAGATAGGATTACGTGACTTTGCCAGATCACAAAGCAAGTATGTGTCTGAGGCCATATTTGAACTGGGGGAAAATGGGTCTTCCTGACTCCAGAACCACCACTTTGCCCACTGGGCCACTTAACTGTCCCTCACACCACAGTGTAATTCTTAACCCACCCTGTTTCTGGTGCTCAGTACATAATTTTTTGGTTTGAATTGTACTGCATGCAATGCCTTTATAGTCTAGAGTTCTTTCCTTCCTATTAATGACTCATTCTCTTCAGAAATAAAGTCTCTCTTTCTCTTTTCCTACTTCTAGGCTATAAATAAAAATTTTGTGTCAGTCCCTCCCAAACAGCTTCCCCTAATTCTCTTCTAATTACCTTAGTTTCCTTACCCCCCAAAGAAGCTCCTTCTAGTTAGTTTTTACTGTGTGTGTGTTTGTGTGTGTGTGCTTTGCTAGAGAGTTTGAAGTCTCCTTTTGCTTTTTGCAGCTGCTTTGCCCTCTCAAGGAGAAAAGCATTTTTCATCATTCTAAATTGGTTGGCATTCATAGCTCTTCACACTCTGAGCCCACCTTCCCTTTCCTACCTTATTACACAATATTCCCCTTCACACACATTATGGTTCAGCCATAAGCTGTCCTTCTTGCTCTTCCTCATCCACTGCACTACATCTGACTTTGTACTGTCTCTCATGCCCAAAATGTATTCCTTCTTCCCCTCTCACTCAAGAACGTGAATTACCTAAAAATCTCAGTTCAAACATCTATATGGAGCCTTCCCTGATCTCCTTAATTTATAATTCATTTCCCCCTCAAATTGCCTTGTATCTATTTTGTACATATCTTTCTGAAACTGGCCACTGGTGTCTTGGTAACCAAGAGAGAGGAGACTGATATATAGAAGTATATTAACCATTATCTGTCCAATAAGTTGGTCATAATTTTGTAGACTCACAAATTACAGGGGCTGAAAAACATGCTATTATTTGAAAAGAGGTCATTATAGACACCCAAGGCCAAAAAGTAATGGCTAAGTCTATCAGTGGTCTTTGGGAAAGTAATGACTGACAATACTGTGTTAGGGGAAACAACCACAAATTATACCTGAAGCAAAGAGAAAAAACAATTGGGGGGGATCAGGGAGGTCATGGGGAGAGACTTGGGACTTCAAGATACAATGCTAGTGGGAAGAGAAATTCCAGACACTATGACAGTACTACTGCAATAGTGGAGGAGGCTGTTGACCAGAAAGAGAAGAGAGCAGAATCAGACCTGGAAGGATCTCATATGTACTTGAGCACATGGTCCTAATTATTCTTACTAACTTGGTGCTAAGATCAGTTGTTTTTTCAGGATGAAAGGATTTGTATTATCCTCTCAACTTTAGTGCCCTGGGACGAAACGTCAAACATGCAGTCCTAGTTATGGCTGCAGTCTTTGACTCTGGTTCTAATTAAAATCCAAATTATCCATGGGATACAACAAGACATTGAGACTTGGGCTTGGTGTCAGCATTAGGTGAGAGACAGATTAGGAAATTTAGAGGTTAAGAAACTGGCAAGACAGATTAGGTCCAGCAAGTCATCAATCAGACAAACCCTCTGTGGGTCACTTTATTTGATTTTTATAAAAAAAAAACAGAGGAAGAAAACAAATTTATTTTCTAGGTCATTTGGAAATGGAGAGGTAATCAGGGCTGTGAAAATATGCACTACAAATTGTTATGACTCAGTTGATTCAACTAACTTTTAATTTGGTTACTGAAGAAAAATTTAGCTAATATGATCTCAGGGTGCATTCATAGAAGTATAATGTGTTATGAAGTCAGAGGAAAGAGGTAATAGTCTCTTTATACTTGGTAGTAGTTAGATTATTATATTCTATTGGGTTCTGGATATCACATTTAAAGTGGACATTGATAAACTGAAATGTGACCAGAGAAGCATAAATAGAATGGCAAGGGGATATGAAACCAGACTAGATAAGGAACTGGGCACACTTAATCTCAGAATGGAACTCTAAGGAAATTTGATAGCTATCTTCTAATATCTGAACAACTGTCATGTGGAAAGGGGAATAGACTTGTATGTGTGGCTTTAGTGAGAACTAAAACAGTTATATAGGAAGGTAGACTTCAAGTCAATGTAAGAAAGAATATTCTGGAAATCTGAGATATTCAATAATAGGATAGGTTGTCTTTGGAATGAGGGCCTTGTCATTATCAACATTTGAGCACAGACTGTATTGCTACTTGTCAAGGACGCAGCAGCTAGGTGGCACAATAGATAGAGAGCCAAGTCTTGAGTTGGGAGGACCTGGTTTCAAATCTGGTCTAGCTGTGTGACCCTGGGTAAGTCACTTAACCTTCCGTTTGCCTAACCCTTGCCCTTCTGCCTTAGAATAGAAGGCAAGGGTTTTTTAAAAAGGTATGTAGGAGAGGATGTTCATGGGGAGGGGTAAAAAAACACTAAATGAACCTCTTGCTCAGGAATTCCATTATTCTAAAAGAGCCCATGTCTACTCTAGTCTCATTTAACAGTAATAATTCACCCTTTTCCTGTAAGGAAAGAATGAATAGAGCACCAAAAAATTTACCTGACACAAAATGTAAACACACTGACTTCTCAAATAGAAAAAAATTTATCACTCAAAAGAAATATATTAATGACTATGAAGACTTTGATAATTTAGCACAACATGTATGTATATGCATATATCTTGAACCAAATTCTATCTATGTATATCTGTATTTTTACTATCCAGAAGGATATGGGTGTGATCACAATCAGTTATGAGAAAAATTATAATCTAATCTTAATAACTTTATTTTTTTTAAATATATTTTATTTGATCATTTCCAAGCATTATTCGTTAAAGACATAGATCATTTTCTTTTCCTCCCCCCCACCCCCCATAGCCGACGCGTAAGTCCACTGGGCATTAGATGTTTTCTTGATTTGAACTCATTGCTTTGTTGATAGTATTTGCATTAGAGTGTTCATTTAAAGTCTGTCCTCTGTCATGTCCCCTCAACCTCTGTATTCAGGCAGTTGCTTTTTCTCGGTGTTTCCACTCCCATAGTTTATCCTTTGCTTATGAATGGTGTTTTTTTTCTCCTGGATCCCTGAAAGTTGTTCAGGGACATTACACCGCCCCTAATGGAGAAGTCCATTACGTTCGATTATACCACAGTGTATTAGTCTCTGTGTACAATGTTCTCCTGGTTCTGCTCCTCTCGCTCTGCATCACTTCCTGGAGGTTGTTCCAGTCTCCATGGAACTTCTCCACTTTATTATTCCTTTGAGCACAATAGTATTCCATCACCAACATATACCACAGTTTGTTCAGCCATTCCCCAATTGATGGGCATCCCCTCATTTTCCAGTTTTGGGCCACCACAAAGAGCGCAGCTATGAATATTTTTGTACAAGTCTTTGTGTCCATTATCTCTTTGGGGTACAGACCCAGCAGTGCTATGGCTGGGTCAAAGGGTAGATATTCTTTTGTCGCCCTTTGGGCATAGTTCCAAATTGCCCTCCAGAATGGTTGGATCAGTTCACAACTCCACCAGCAATGAATTAATGTCCCTACTTTGCCACATCCCCTCCAGCATTCATTACTTTCCTTTGCTGTTATGTTAGCCAATCTGCTAGGTGTGAGGTGATACCTCAGAGTTGTTTTGATTTGCATCTCTCTGATTATAAGAGATGTAGAACACTTCTTCATGTGCTTGTTAATAGTTTTGATTTCTTTATCTGAGAACTGCCTATCCATTTCCCTTGCCCATTTATCAATTGGAGAATGGCTTGATTTTTTGTACAATTGATTTAGCTCATTATAAATATGAGTAATTAAACCTTTGTCAGAGGTTTCTATGAAGATTTTTTCCCAATTTGTTGTTTCCCTTCTGATTTTAGTTATATTGGTTTTGTTTGTACAAAAGCTTTTTAGTTTGATGTAGTCAAAATTATTTATTTTACATTTTGTGATTCTTTCTATATCTTGCTTGGTTTTAAAGCCTTTCCCCTCCCAAAGGTCTGACATGTATACTATTCTGTGTTTACCCAATTTACTTATGGTTTCCTTCTTTATGTTTAAGTCACTCACCCATTTTGAATTTATCTTGGTGTAGGGTGTGAGGTGTTGATCTATTCCTAGTCTCTCCCACACTGTCTTCCAATTTTCCCAGCAGTTTTTATCGAATAGTGGATTTTTGTCCCAAAAGCTGGGATCTTTGGGTTTATCGTATACTGTCTTGCTGAGGTCGTTTTCCCCCAGTCTATTCCACTGATCTTCCTTTCTGTTTCTTAGCCAGTACCAAATTGTTTTGATGACTGCTGCTTTGTAATATAGTTTGAGGTCTGGGACTGCAAGGCCCCCATCATATGTGTTTTTTTTCATTATTTCCCTGGATATCCTTGATCTTTTGTTCTTCCAAATGAACTTTGTTATGGTTTTTTCTAAATCAGTGAAGAAGTATTTTGGTAGTTCAATGGGTATGGCACTAAATAGATAAATAAGTTTGGGTAGGATGGTCATTTTTATTATATTGGTTCGTCCTATCCATGAGCAGTTAATGTTTTTCCAATTGTTCAAGTCTAGTTTTAGTTGTGTGGCGAGTGTTTTGTAGTTGTGTTCATATAGTTCCTGTGTTTGTCTTGGGAGATAGATTCCTAGGTATTTTATTTTGTCTAAGGTGATTTTGAATGGGATTTCTCTTTCTAGTTCTTGCCGCTGAGCTGTGTTGGAGATATATAGAAAAGCTGATGATTTATGTGGGTTTATTTTGTATCCTGCAACTTTGCTAAAGTTGTTGATTATTTCAATTAGCTTTTTGGTTGAATCTCTAGGATTCTTTAAGTAGACCATCATGTCATCCGCAAAGAGTGATAACTTGGTCTCCTCCTTGCCTATTCTGATGCCTTCAATTTCTTTATCTTCTCTAATTGCTACTGCTAGTGTTTCTAGTACAATGTCAAATAGTAGAGGTGATAATGGGCATCCTTGTTTCACTCCTGATCTTATTGGGAATGCATCTAGTTTATCCCCATTGCAGATGATATTAGCTGTTGGTTTTAGATATATACTGTTTATTATTTTTAGGAATGACCCTTCTATTCCTATGCTTTCTAGTGTTTTTAATAGGAATGGGTGTTGTATTTTATCAAAGGCTTTTTCTGCATCTATTGAGATAATCATGTGGTTCTTGCTAGTTTGCTTGTTGATGTGGTTAAATATGTGGATGGTTTTCCTAATGTTGAACCAGCCCTGCATCCCTGGTATGAATCCTACTTGATCATGGTGAATGATCCTTCTGATCACTTGCTGGAGTCTTTTTGCTAGTATCCTATTTAAAATTTTTGCATCTATATTCATTAGGGAGATTGGTCTATAGTTTTCTTTCTCTGTTTTTGACCTGCCTGGTTTTGGAATCAGTACCATGTTTGTGTTGTAAAAGGAGTTTGGTAGAACTCCCTCTTTGCTTATTATGTCAAATAGTTTGTATAGTATTGGGGTTAACTGTTCTCTGAATGTTTGATAGAATTCACAGGTGAATCCATCAGGCCCTGGGGATTTTTTCTTAGGAAGTTCTTTGATGGCTTGATGGATTTCAATTTCTGATATGGGATTATTTAAGAATTCTATTTCCTCTTCTGTTAGTCTAGGCAGTTTGTATTTTTGTATATATTCATCCATTTCTCCTAAATTGGTGTATTTATTGCCATATAATTGGGCAAAGTAATTTCTAATGATTGCCTTAATTTCCTCCTCATTGGAGGTGCTGTCCCCCTTTTCATCTTTAATGCTGTGAATTTGCTTTTCTTCCTTCCTTTTTTTAATTAGATTGACCAGTACTTTGTCTATTTTGTTTGTTTTTTCAAAGTACCAGCTTCTTGTCTTATTTATTAAATCAATAGTTCTATCACTTTCGATTTTATTAATTTCTCCCTTAATTTTTAGGATTTCAAATTTGGTTTTCTGCTGGGGGTTTTTAATTTGATCGCTTTCGAGTTTTTTCAATTGCATTTCCAATTGATTGATCTCTGCTCTCCCTTGTTTGTTAATATGAGCTTTCAGGGATATGAATTTGCCTCTGATTACCCCTTTGGCTGCATCCCAAAAGGTTTGAAAGGATGTTTCGCCATTGTCATTTTCCTTGATGAAATTATTAATTGTTTCTATGATTTCTTCTTTAGCTAAACGGTTTTGGAGTATCATATTGTTTAATTTCCAATTGGTTTTAGATTTGGTTTTCCATGTACCATTACTAATCATTATTTTTATTGCCTTGTGATCTGAGAAGGCTGCATTCATTATTTCTGCTTTTTTGCATTTGTGTGCTATGTTTCTGTGACCTAATGTATGGTCAATTTTTGTGAATGTGCCATGTGGTGCTGAGAGGAAGGTGTATTCCTTTTTATCCCTATTTATTTTTCTCCATATGTCTATTAATTCTAATTTTTCTAAGATTTCATTCACTTCTTTTACCTCTTTCTTATTTATTTTTTGATTTGATTTATCTAAATTTGATAATGGTTGGTTTAAGTCTCCCACTAGTATGGTTTTATTGTCTATTTCTTCCTTCAATTCTCCTAGTTTCTCCATTAGAAATTTGGGTGCTATATTATTTGGTGCAGACATGTTGATTAATGATATTTCCTCATTGTCTAGAGTCCCTTTTAACAAAATATAATTACCTTCCCTATCCCTTTTGATCAGGTCTATTTTTGCATTGGCTTTATCAGATATCATGATTACCACTCCTGCCTTCTTTCTATCAGTTGAGGCCCAGAAGGTCTTACTCCATCCTTTAATTCTGACCTTGTGGGTGTCAACCCGCCTCATGTGTGTTTCTTGAAGACAACATATGGTAGGGTTTTGGATTCTAATCCATTCAGCTATTCGTCTACGTTTTATGGGTGAGTTCATCCCATTCACGTTCAAAGTTATGATTGTCATTTGTGGACTCCCTGGCATTTTGATTGCCTTCCCTAATTCTAACCTTTTCTTCTTCGGCTCTACCTTTTAGTCCAGTGATTTACTTTGAATCAGTCCCCCTTGTCCCCTCCCTTGATGTTTCCCTTTTTAGTCCCTCCCTTTTTGTTCCCTCCCCCTCCCCCCTCTCTTTCCCTCCCTTTTTGTTCTCCCTCTCCCCCTCCCCCCCTTGGTTTTCCCTTCTCCTTACCCTTGTTGGGTAAGATAGAATTCAAGATCCCAATGGATCTGGATGTTTTTCCCTCTCAGAGTTGATTTCCCTGAGATTGAGGTTTAAGTACCCCCCCCCCTCTCTTCCTCTCCTTCTTATAGGAGTTTTCTTCCCCTCCCCTTCCCCTGTGAATCTTTGTGTGAGAACCATTATTCTATTTGGTCTTTCTTTACCCCCTATTTATACATTACATTTTCCCCACATATTAGTATACATAGGTTGATATAAATGTAGTCCTTATAGAAGAGAGTTTGAGTAAAAGAAGATAACATTTTTCCCCTTTCCTTAATATTTACCTTTTCAGGTATTCCTTGCTCTTTGATTTTCGGTATCAAACTTTCCACAGAGCTCTGGTCTTTTCTTTGCAAAAAGTTGGAAGTCTTCTATTTTGTTGAATGCCCATACTTTCCCTTGGAAGTATATAGTCAGTTTTGCTGGGTAGCTGATTCTTGGTTGGAGACCCAGCTCTCTTGCCTTTCTGAAGATCATGTTCCATGCCTTACGATCATTCAGCGTAGAACTTGCAAGGTCTTGTGTGACCCTGATTGGCATTCCTTTATATCTAAATTGTCTTTTTCTGGCTTCCTGTAGGATTTTTTCTTTTGTTTGATAGCTTTGGAATTTGGCAATTACATTCCTGGGAGTTGTCTTTTGGGGGTTTAGTGTAGAAGGTGTTCTGTGAGCTCTGTCAGTGGCTGTATTGCCCCCTTGTTCTAGAATCTCTGGGCAATTTTCTTTGATTATATCTTGTATCACCATGTCCAGTTTGGTGTTTATTTCTGGCTTTTCTGGGAGTCCAATTATTCTTAAATTTTCTCTTCTCCCCCTGTTTTCCAGATCTATCACCTTGTCGGTGAGATATTTTATGTTCTCTTCTAATTTCTTGGTGTTTTGGCTTTGCTTTATTAGTTCTTGCTTTAAAGCCTGGTTTTCTTTTACAGTTTGGTCAAACTGGTTTTGTAGATGCGTGAATTTCTTTTGCATCATTTCCCACTTTTCCTCCCAGAGGGCTTCCATCTTTTTGGTCCTTTCTGATTCAAATTCTTCATGTGTTTGTGGAGAGTTTCTATTTCCTTTGGAAGATTTTGGAGAATTTTCTTGTATATCTTCTTCTATCTGCTCTGTATTTTGTATTTTGGCTCCATAGAATGTGTCCTAGTCGCCCCTTTCTTCTTATTTTTCTTGGTATTTTGGGGCTTCTGTGCTTCTGTAGAGTTTGTCATCTCTGAACGTGGAGGATTGGCTTTTCTTGTCTTTGTCTGGTGATCAGAGGCTTTAGTCCTGGGCAGATGTTGGTTCTATGAGCGTTCCCTGGGTTAAACTGAATATGCCTCACTGGAACTGGAATGGAAGGGTCGGACCACGAGGCCACACTCTCCCCCTGGCTCGATTTCCGGAAGTTGCCTTCAGAATCCCTGGCCGTGAGGCTGTTTCATCGGCCTGCGGGGGGATGGGCTGCTGCTTCCCCAAGCTCCGAGAGCACAGACTTTCACTGAGACTTGGATAGCAGGATCCAGCCCGTGAGGCTGTCTTGCCCGCCCTGAGGGTTGCTGTTGTTTTGACCAGCTCTCTGCAGCGGAAGCCCCAGGCAGTAACTTTCACCCGGACTGGGACTTGGGTAGAAGACCCTGAGGGTTGTTGTTCCTCAGACCCTGCTCTCTGAGCCCGGCGCGGCTGCCGCTTCCGGGAGCCTTGGACTCTGCGCTCCTACCCCTGAAGTCCGAGGGATCTCGGGTTCTGGCTTTTAAGGGGAGCCGTACCTTTTGAACCGGGTCCAGGTCCAGGAGGAGGGTTCCCAGGGTCTGTGCTGTTGATCGTTTTGAATTTCGGCGCCTTAGGAGCTTCTAGTTTGAGATCGGTCGGGAAGGGTTTTCCGGAGATCTGAACTTCAGCTTTCTCTAAGCCGCCATCTTAACCGGAAGTCCTCTTAATAACTTTAAAGGATGAAATGCTTGATTGCATTCTTGCTTACTTGGCGTGAGAGTGAGAATTTTGTGAAGCATCGGGCACATCAGAGGGCAAAGACATTTTATTTTTACCTCTGTTTCACTAGCAAGCAGGAAGATCTGAATTCAAGTCCTGCCTCTAATACAGCCTGGTTGTATGGCCCTGGGCAAGTTATAGCCTCTCAGTACTCTAGGCAATTCTTTAAGACTTTAAATTGTAGACAAAAAGCCAATCTGCATAGTTTCAGTCAGTTTTCTCAACTGAGGATTGTCTATATCAATAAAGTCACAGATCCAGTCTTGTCTGTCTCTGTCTCCATCCTCCCAGAATAGTGCCAGCACTTAAGAGGTTCTTAAGAAATGCTTGTAGAATACATTTGAATTTACCAGTATCCCAATAGCTCTCAAGTTTCCACCCTGATATAACTCTGGAGCAATCATCCTGACAATAATTTAATGACCTTTTCTTCACAACAGTCCTTCAAGACAGTGTATTCATCGCTCTATTTTATAGAGTAGGAAACAGGCTTGGAAGTATTAAATGACACGCCTATATTCAAACCATTAGTAACCACTGGAGCAGGATTTGTAAACCAGGCCTCATGATTCGAAGGTCTAATATTTTTAGTACATCATTCTGCCTCTCTGATACTCTTGATGGTATGGTTTTCAGAGTAGGGTGCCTACCTGTACAAGAGAGAAAGAGACAGACAGATAGAAAGACACAGAGACACAGACAGATAGACAGTCAGAGACAGACAGAGGGAAAGAAATATAGAACCAGAGAGGCAGAGACACACAGAGAAAGAGACAGGCACAGATACGTAGAGAGGCAGGAATGGAGGCAGAAACAAATTTATTAAAAAAAGGAGAATCTTAGTGATCTTAAATAGAGAAATGATTGTTCTAATAGTGTTAATCAGCAAGTATTAATTATCTAAGCTCCTTCAAGACTCTCCTAGGATAATTATAGGGCACTGGATTCTTAAGAAGGAAGCTATTCCATTCAGTCATATTTTTGGAGATGGCTGCTCTCCCTGTGTTATCACAGTTAATGGCATGTAGAACCTTAATTTCTATTTTAATTCTCAAGTGTCTTCTTCATTTTCTCTTCCCTTCCTTTTTGAACCCCCATTTCTTTCTATTTCATAATTGGATTGGAACACATTAGATGTAACAATTCCAAGAGACAGAAAAGCCTCTAGAATCAACAATTAATTGTTAGGAATAAAAAATCCGTGCCGAAAATGGTTGGATAAAATTTTTGGGAAAAGAAAGGACCACTTTAGACTACATATTCACTTACATCTAGGTTGAAGGGTGATATTTTGCTATGATATTAAGAAAAAGAATGATAATAATCAAGATTCTTGTTAAAATTAAAAGAAAAAGGGACCCAGAATTATGCTTTTGTAAATTTTTTTTAAAAAAGGATTCATTTTGGTACCATTTGCTCTTTACCAAATCTTGAGGTTGAAATTCCTCATTTTTTCTACAGAAAAACCATCATACTATACCACATTTATTTTTGCTATCTCCATGATCTCTTGAAGCAAGATACTTGTGCCTTCCACCATCTAATGACACTCTGCCACAAGAGCATCTGCTTTCTTTCTGGGTATTTCTACAGAGAGTGGGGGGAAAATGAGAAAAGCAAGAGGAAGAGGAGAACATGAGAAAAATGGGTGCCAGAAGAAAATGGGAGCTTGTTTGGATATATCTAACTGTGAAAAGAATTAAATTCTAAAAATTTGGTGCTTTTTTTAAAACTAATGTTCAGTAGAGACCAAGGGACCATTTATTTTTATGATAGCAAGTAAGGGCAGAAATTAAAAAATAAACCACTTTCCTCCACATATTAAAGCAAAAGGCATATTTGAGTCTAATAATGCCAACACTTATACAGGACCTTATATCCCAAAATTAGGAAGATTTCATGTTTTACTAATTCTTTGTTTTGACATAGATAATGGTAATGCTGATAGTAATAACCAAGGGCATGAAAGCAAATGTTGAACAGCTGGCTTTCTGAAAACAAAAAATGAATAAAATGTATACATAACATTTTAAAGTTTATTTAAAATTATTAACATTTTTCTATTGCTTCAGTCTAAATATTAAACAAAGCAGTAAATCAAATCTCAGTTTTTAACACTTTCTGGTTCCTAAGTTGCAAATGCAGAGTGAAAATTTAAGAATCAGAGTTCTATTTGGAGATGGCTCCACTGCACCCTTGAATTAATAACTGACAGTGAGACGCTCCCAGTCTGCATTTCAAGTTTGTGTAAATCTGAAACCTTGAATCAGTCATTTTATTTACTAATTTGGTTATTCATTCAACTAGACTAGGAACAATTTTATCTATTTTTGCAATAATCTTAACTCAATATTAGTTGATCAGTCAGCAAACACGTTTAAATACCTCACACACACGCGGTAGTAACTTAAATATTGGAGGTACAAATACAAAAATGTGACATTTCCTGACCGTAAGGACCTTACATCCTAATTTACTTTATGATGTGGTAGATGAAAGATGAAATAACTGAGGAAGCAAGGGTTTGGGCTTCCAAGAATATTGCTTTATTAAGCAATGCATTCCACTAGCATAATAAATTGAGACCAAGACTTCTCAGTGTTGGGCCCCATTGGACTCCCACTACAGGAGGAGACAGACCTCTATGTATCCAAAGACAAAAACAAGCAGAATATAAAGCAGGACACATAACTAGACTATCTGATTACTAATTTGGGGAAAGATCAAGGGTCCTCTGAGCTGGGAAGGAAAGAAGAAACAGATGCAATTCCTGAAATCATAAGAATCGTCCCACTCCCCTAACAAATGTCTGTATTATATTCAATCAAATGAAAAAAAGAACAGTAAGTACCCAATTGACCAGCAGGACACCAATTTTCAGATAAAACATAGAGAATGCTTGAAATGAATTCTTTTGAGAAAACTCCTTGAATCAATGTTTGGATCTGATTGGGTTTCTAGTGAGCATATGTAGGTCCCTATTTCTAAGCAACAGGTAGACGTGGTTCAGCTTTCCATGGCTGGGTTCAAACAATGCAATAAAGTTTTCTCACGATTCCCATAATTGAATTAAGTTTTCTCACAAGACAAAAATGGAATTCGACCCATAATTGAATAGAAAGGGAATTGAGTTAGCTCTAGAATTGTCGATGAAATTAATGTAGTTCACTCAGTTCCTTCAATGAAGAGCTCTAAGATCATTTGTAAAGGAGAGAGTGACTAGATTTTATCTATCTATCTATCTATCTATCTATCTATCTATCTATCTACCTATCTATCTATCTACACATATAGGTAGATATGTATGTAGATATATGTTTGTATACATATGCATATATGTTTTACCCATACATAAATATATATATTCATTACAATATTGATAATTAAATGCCAGCAGCATGTGTGGGAGTCTCTTGGATATATTCTGTTCTCAACATACTCAGTTTAAAAAATGTTTTATTCTTTGTATATTCTATCATGTATCTAGAAAGCATGCTAGTGTTGTACATTAGGAGACATGAGAGGATACTGAAGGAACAGGAGGAGGAAACCCCATAGGTAAAGAAACAAGGGTAAAACCATTTCTACCTTTCTGCAACCTCCAGCAAAAGAATATTGGGCATGAGGAGGTTGTAATTACCTCTTTAAAAATAATTAATTGTGATTCTAGTTTTTAGAATTCCAGGGTAGTATTGTGTCTTTCCTCCTACCTCTCTGAATCTTTTTCTATTTGCACTTTCAAAAGTTCTTAAGATGAAAGTCAGGGTTTTTTTTTGGATGTTTTTGATTAATTAGACATTGTATGCTAAAGAGACATTTTGGTAATTCATTGTATCTATGATCTCAGTGAAGAGATCTTGTAATCCTTAGCATATATTAAATTTTTTAAAATGCTTTTTCATTCATTCATTCATACATTTCTTTCCTCTTACCTATGTAGGTATTCTTTCTTGCTATATTAAGCCCATCCATATTTTCCTATCTATAGGGAGTTCACCCTATATTATAAAATATTTTTCTTAGTTTTGTCATGTTGTGTGGATAACAGTGGAACCCACAGGCTGTCTACCGATTATTTCTCCATATTACCATGTATTTAGCTAAACTCCTTTTCAAATACCCAGTTTCTTGATGAAATCATATTTCAATTGAACAGTCTTTTACTGGTAATATTTTACAGCCCAATCGGGCCCACTATATACTTTTGGGCTGTTTGTGTGAACCAATTCTTTTAGATTGTGGCATTCCATGACTTTGAGTCATATTAAGTCACCAGGACATCAGTATCTTAAAAGGTGGGACTTTTAATTGTAAGGAGATGCTTATGGTCTTAAAATAATATAATCTACTCTCCTATTTATTTCTGAACTGAATTATTTAGCTGCCTTATTCATTTAAGGTACATGTATTTTGCCATACAGTATATGATATATTGATATTTCAGTTCCAGGGCTTGTCCATTCAACTGAGTATCACTGTCTGAAAAAAAAATTGACATTTAAAACATTGGTTTTCCCATTTTTGAATAGTGAAATGACTATAATTATAGCTCTTTTCCATTTTTTTATCAGTTCATTATCATGGTTATTCTTTGCATTTGAAATAGTTTAGCTCAGTTACTTGTCTCACTAAAATACCTATAAACACATACAATATTCATGATTTTGTTATAACCCTATGTGAATTTATTAAGTTTAAATTTAAAATAGCTTTATTGGTGAAATGGGGACTAAAAGCATGTTGTCAACAGAATATATTCATCTAGGTTTGTACATTTACAAATTTATTTTATGCCTCTTCCACAAATTAAAAAAAAAGAATTACATGATAGCCTCTGTTCTCTTTAACTTTTTTTGTTTTTCTTTTCTTTTTAATTTCTTTTTCTTTCTGTTTTAACTTTGCAGGACTCTTAAATTTTAAAAAGATATGGTAGGTGAAAAGACTCCTAATTCTGACCAAAGATGAAGTATTTATTTAAATAGAAATGAGAGAAATTTTGGGAAGATGTGACTTAGAAATTTTGACAGAAAGGAAAAAAAAGTTGAACATAGTCTGACATGCATGAGGGCCTTGGGGAGAACATATTTTAAAGAATTCTAATGAAGCATATATAGCATACCATGGCCTAAAACTGGTTTGGGAAAATCAATATAAGAGAGAAATAAAACCTTCAAGAATGAAATTCTGAAGACAATCAATATGCTAATATTTATTAAGAAACAATTCCTGGATATAGAAGATCAAAAGGTATTGTGTATGGTTCTAATAAATCAACTAGAGTTAAAAAAAAGAACAATTAGGAAACCATCCCAATGAGGAAGAAAATAGAAATCTGTCTAAAGAAAAAAGAAATCTGTCAATTCTCAGGGAACTCACTGACCTAAGCGGATTTTTTAAATACATATAGAGAAGGTGGAAGCAAGGGTAGCTAATAGATAATGACTATGCAATCCTGTAAAAATATCAATAACTGTGCTAAAGCCCAGAAGGATCTGAGACTTGTGTGGGTTGTTGAGGACAACAATGCCAAAAACCCTCGATTTTGTTTTTAACCATATTGAGGAAAATTAGAAAGTCAAATAATGGAAATAGTGTAGATTCCATCAAAACAACACTTAGTAATCCTTATGATATTCCAGGCACTGTTATAACAGTGAAACTACAAAGGCAAAAATAAAGTAATGTTTCCCCTAAAGGAGCTTAAATTCTACTGGAAGTGAACAAGTAGAAAGATAAGTTAATAAAAAAGATTTAAAGAATGAATACAATAATTATAGATTTGGGGAGCATTGACAACTGGGAGAGTCAAGAGAAGATTTGTAGGAAGAAGTGATGATAATAGGAACTACAGAAAAAGAACTACTGATTTTTCCCCCTTCCAGTGAGAATGATCTTTGAACTGGAAAAAGACAAAATGAAAAATGCATAATTTGTTGAAATTCAAGATAAATAAAGATCTATTAAGAAAGGACTTAGCTGTCCTTGATGAGTTCAAGTCACCTAAACGAACTATCTTAGATGTGATTGATGAGTCACTGCTAGTGACCTTTGGAAGGTCAGGAGAGAAGTTTCAGGATTACAGAAGAGGAAATGTCCTGATTTAAAAAAGGAAAAAAGGAAAGTGTCTCAAGCTTGAAAATTATAGCCTTGTGATCTTGATTCCAATTCTGAAAAAATAAATTCTAAAACCATGTTGGCAAAGGTGTGGTACATGTGCCCTGGCATGCCAGAGGTGGCTGCTCCATTCCTTCTCTCCATCGTGCCTAGGGACAATTTCCACATGCTCTGCCCCTCTGTCCAACAGCCCAAAACAAGCACTTCCTCCCTTTTGTGTCTTGGGTACCACAGACTCACAGGTTCACAGGCAGTTTGAAGGTACAGTTTGGGCCCATGGTCTTTAAAAGGTTCACCAATGCTGTTCTAGAGCATATTAAAGGACTGATTTGTGTTTCAAAAACTGGCTATTATTATAAGCCAACATAGTCATTTGACTAGAACTATGGAACTAAAATAACAAAATATAATTAATTAGAGATCAATGTAAAGTCCTAAACTTAAATTCTAAAATATCAATGTATAAGTACAAACTGAGAGATGTCAGACTAGATGATATGAGCAAATGATTTGGGGTTTTAAAGACTGTAATCTTAATATAGAAGCAGTTTGGTGTAGTAGAAAAGAACATTGACTTTGGAGTGAGGAATGGCTTCTGTTCAAATTCTACTTCTGAAATTCATGTCTCACAAATGCTTAATCTAAATTTCTTTTGGAGCAGATTTCATGAGCTGTCAAAAATTGTGTAAATTGTAACATCAAAAATGTCTACATCAAGAACAAAAGGAGATGGATAGGAATTTCCTAATTATTGTCTTATTTAAGGACACTGACCTTGATCATCAGTAAGGCTGAATTTTTCTATTTGCAATTTAATTTAATAAATAACTTCAAGAAACTGGTATTCAAAGATGATTTTCCTCTATTTTTTGGGGTGGCATTTTCTTATTCCTTCATATTCTTTTTGAACTGATATCTCATCAGACATTTTAATATAATGTGCATGAGATAGTTAAATACCAGATTTTAATTAATGTTATTAAGCAAGGAAGAACAAATTAGAAATGATTTATTTAGGAAACTCTATGCCTAATGTTAAAGCTAATTATTCCTTTTATTTCCAAAATAATAGCTTTATTAAAGTGTTATTCCTGAATAAATAATTATGTGTTACTTTCCCTATAGATAAGTTTGAATTTTTGTACTTCTCATATTTTCCATCAGAGATTCAGGCTCAGAGACCTCTTACTTGTATTGACACCTGTAATCAAGGCATTACATCTTACTTCAACTAAAGATTAAAATAGGTTAACATTGGAGTATAAACAAAATTCAAGTTCATTAATTTTATGTAACGTAAGGTATAATTTATGCCAACCTCTTGATTTTGCAGAAGGAAAGTTAGAATTCAGTGAAGTTTATTGACTTCATGTTTAAAGTTACACAAGTACAGGATCCCCCACTGAAATGCCATAATTCTTTCCAATGTACTACACATACACGGGACATAATAAGTAACATTTATGTAGCACCTAGTAAGTGCCAGGATAAATAATTTACAATTATAATCTCATTTGATCCTTACAACAGCATTAGGAAGGGGGTACTATCATTATCCCCATTTTACAGGTGATTAAACTAAGGCAAACAGACATTTAGTGACTTGTCCAAGGTCACATAGATAGGAAGTATCTGAGGTCACATTTGAATTCAGATATTCCTGTTTCCAGTTCTGATATTTTATTCATTGTGCCTTAACATAACATGAATGATTTTGATGATTAACTATACAATTGTTGATAGGTGAACTTTTTTGTTGTGTTTCTTTCATAGCTTAAGCACAAACTGGTATGAATAGAATGTTCTGCTTGGAGTTAGGAAGACCTGTACTCACATTCCACCTCTGATATTTCTAGCTATGTGACCCTAGGCAGTTCATGAGATCATTGACAGAAAACTGGAGGGGAATTTAGAGGCTCTTGATTCCAACTTCCTCATTTTACAGATGCAAAAACTAAAGCTGAACAGGTTTAAACTCATCAAAGACCACAAAAGTAATAAGCATCAGAGGTAAAATGTAAACTCAGCTTTTTAGCCTTAGTCAACTCCCTAAGGACTGATCTCCCAAGAATGCCACTATGGTTTTAGAGCTGGAATGAATCTCAGGGACCATCTAGATCACTCCATCGTTTTAAAGTTGAAGAAACTGAGGAAACTGGCTAAAACCTGTATTGGTAGATGGGATTTCCATTGTTTTCTTGTTAAACAATAGAGGGAGCCTTTATTTTTCATTAAAACTATATAAATGATTTGCAGAGTCTATTAAAAGCTGGGCATCAGTATAGTCAAGTTGATCTCTACTATTTGTCCATGGTTACTTGCCCACATTCTCCCTTCACTGCTGTCTGCTAGGGTGGTCAAACAGAGTTCTGTATGTTCTCCAGCTCTTTTTCTTATGTTCAAGTCATACTTTTATATATGTCTTAATATAGAGAGCAAAGCTAAGTCTTTCCTGTTATTTAGGAATGCTTTAATCAGCTAGTCAAATGTGAACAGTGTCAGGAATACTGACTCAGGCCAGGATGCTGTACCAGGTGTTGTGAGTGAATCAGGCAATTCTGGGATGCTCTAGTGGTTCTGCACAAGAGGGGGTTTGGGTTGGGAGGCTCTCCATGTGTGCCTCTGTGAAGTATCCTACGTATATGTAGGGGCTGGTTCTTGGTGGTAGGACTGATACCAAGCACATAATCTTCATGGAATTATGTTAGTCAATCAGCCCTTAATACAAATGTATTATGTGCAAATCATTGTGCTAAACTGAGCCTAGAATGTTCTCATGTTCTCTCTTTTCCTTTGCCTCTAAGAATCACTGGCTTTCTTTAAGATTTCATTCAAGAGCCATCATCTTCAAGCGGTTTTTTCCTCCCAACCCCCCCCCCCCCATTGCCCCATCGCCCCATCGCCTTAACTGTTAATGCTTTCTTATCCAAGGCTGCTTTGTATCTGCTTTGTATGTGCCTTGTTTTGTGTTTGCATATAAAGCCAATATATCTTGTATAGGCTGCTTCTCCTGAGAGAAAGTAAACTTGAGAGCAGAGCTGTTTTATTTTTATGTTTATATCCCTAGCATTTAAGAGACCATGACATATTTGTTGTTTGATTCGTCAGTCTTTTTTGACTCTTTGTGATCCCCGTGGATATCTCTAATTTTCTTGAAGAGATCTCTTGTCTTTCCTATTCTATTGTTTTCTTCTGTATCTTTGCATTGCTCATTTAAGAAAATCTTATTCTCCTTTCCATTCTTTGGAATTCTGCATTCATTTGGGCATATCTTCCATATTGCCTTTCCTTTTCCCTTTCCTTCCTCTATTATTTTTATTTTATTAAAATCCTTACCTTCTGTCTTGGGACCAATAGTATTGGTCCCAAGACAGAAGGTAAGGTTCCTACCAACAGTTATGCAATGGGGATTAAGTGATTTGTCCAGGATCACACAACTAGGAAGTGTCTGAGGCCAGATTTGAACCTAGGACCTCCAGTCTCTAGGCCTGAGTCTCAATTCATTGAGCTACCCACCTACCCCACCCTCTGTTATTTTTAAAGCCTCATCAGACAGTCATTTTGCTTTCTTGCTCTTCTTTTTCTTTGGGATTTCTTTGGGATTAATTGGGATTCTTTGGGATTAATTTATTGCTGCCCTCTGCACAATGCTTTGAATGTCTGTCCATAGTTTTCAGGCATTCTATCTACCCTCTCTAATTCCTTAAGTCTATTTATCACTTCTACTTCATATTCTTGAAGGATGTTATTTAGATCATACCTATGCAGTCTCACGGTTTCCCCTATTTTCTTCCATTTAAGTATGAATTTTGCAATAAGAAGCTGAGCAATGGTCACCTTCAGATCTTGATTTAATTTTTTTCATTGTAATCCCTTATAATCAATTTTGTATATTAGTTCCAAGACAGAAGAGCAGTAAGGGCTGGGAATGGGAATTAAAAGTCTCACCCTGGGCCATACAGCTAGGGAATATGATCTGGTTAGAGGTCAGATATGAACCCAGGACTTCTTGTCTCCAGGTTTGGCTTTTAATCTACCGAGTCACTAGTTACCCCTTCCAGGTCTTATTTTAAACTATTGTATAGAGCCATGCGGGTGAACCCATGGCATGAATGCTGGAGGGGGCTTCTCCCCTTCCCCTCTCCATGTACCTGAGGATATTTCTCTCTTCCCCTGCCCCTCTGTCTAGCAGCTCTATGGAACTCTTCCCCCCTCCCCTTTCTGGGGTCAGGCAGGGGGCTCACATGTAGCATGGGACTTGCAGTTTGGGCACTCAGTCTCTAAAAAGTTCACCATCACTGGTATAGAAGTTCTCCACCTTTTGTTGCCAATTATGTGTCACATAGCAGGTAATTAATAATAATAAAAATAAAATGATAATACCTATTGGTTGATTTGATATATACATATATATATATGTGTGTGTGTGTGTATGGAAAAAATGAGAGAGTAAAGACAAGGGAAAAGAAGCTTTGTTGTTTGATATATTATCTTCAATAGGATGGAGGACCATATTCTTTGTCCTTCACAGGAAATTCATTACATTCATTAAACATGTATTAAGTGCCTACTATGTTCCAGGCACTATGCTAAGTGCTTGGGATACAATTAATAAAGATGGTTCCTGTCCTTTAGAGACATAAGTTCAAACCAAGCAGAACTGCAGTTGGAAAGTGAAGAGTGAGTTGGAGAGTTTAGTCTAAAAAGGAAAGCTTTTTTTTGCTTTAGTGCACTCACTTCTAGCCCTCCAATCATAAGGGAGAAACTGAGGGCATGAGAAAAGTGTTGAATGTCCAAGGCTTAGGTCAACAGCATAACGAGGAGATTCCAGGTGACCAATTTATTCTAAGGGTAGGGATTGGGATGGTGAGCATCTCGTTTTATGGAGGTTGAACTTCAGATGCAAAGTGCAGTGCTAGATTTCTCAGGAAGTCTAAATTCTGAAAGAGAATCTATTTTTATTTTAAAAAGAGTCTAGTTAGAGTTATAGAGTTTTGGTTTCAATTTGTTGAAGGGAACATGAAGAAGTTACAAAAAAGTTTCCAGTTATAAATATGTGGGAATGGAATAGATGTGTGACCTGAATAGTATATGGAACTAACGGAGAAGAAACCTTTTCTGTCTGTGCAGATTGCCATTTGCTCTGCAAATCCCTAGAGTTCTTTGGGACACTGAGAATTTAAGTGACTTGCCCCGGGTCACATGGCCAGTATGTTTCAGGTAGATCTTGAACCCAGGTTTTCTTGAAAGCTCTCTTCACTATGCCATCTCCAGAAACATTCTATTTATATAATAACAATTTAGGTTGAACACATTCCCTTTGTATAGCTTAATATATTTTATTTTTGAGGTTCCTAGAAGAAGGCAACAATGTTGTCCACTGTTTATTTCTTGCCCACACTTCTCTACCCCACTCCATAAATGGATCCAAGAGTAAAGTTGGGAAAATTACCCATTAAGTGTAAAGTGGAGATTCCTTCCTAGAAGAGCAAAGAAGTTGAATGAGAAAGTCAACTTCAGATGAAAGTTCCCTGAGGAAAGGTTCCCAGGGAAGGAACTTGCTATTCTTGACTAATATATCAGACACATACCACTGAACCAAAAGGCTAAATTCCTAGCCAGTATGTCCTTTCTCAAGATTTGTAATAGATTATAGTTGGGAAGCAAAGCACTCACTTCTTATGTTTAGTAATTTAGGTGGTTGGCTTCTGTGATGCTTTCTGTCGTGGCATAGCAGAGCAGTTGGCAGCAGACATTTGGGGGAGTTTGATTTCTCTTTTTCAGGGCGTTACAGTTTTGCTTTTAATCATTTTGCTTGACTAAATATATGCCTTTGGGTCTCTGACTTGAGAGCAACGTCCTCATCCATTATGATTTGTTATTATTATTGATATGATTAAAAACCATTAAATATATGAAATATAATTGTTGAGTATACTGATAGCAGCTGAGAAGAAAACGGGCAGGGAAATAATACCTCCATGGAATTTTATGAATTTTTTTCCCAAGAGTACTTACTCTTGTAAGCTTAGTGAGGTACTTACAGATGGCCTAGGAAACCACCTGTTTAAATGACTGCATTTTCAGAGCTTGTTACTCTATTTTCTAGAGGAAAAGTGCATTTGGGACCTGTGTTCTGTGGCCACTGATTTCATATGACAACAATCAGTTACAAAGTTCATTCACATTTAACTCCCTTAAGTAGAACAGTAGCCTCAAATCCAGAATTCTTTGTTTTATGAAGGCTTATCTCTCATTTTTTTTAAACCTTTACCTTCCATCTTGGAATCAATACTGTGTATTGGTTCCAAGGCAGAAGAGTGGTAAGGGTTAGGCAATGGGGGTCAAGTGACTTTTCACAGGGTCACCCAGCTGGGAAGTGTCTGAGGCCAGATTTGAACCCAGGACCTCCCATCTCTAGGTCTGGCTCTCAATCCACTGAGCTACCCAGCTGCCTGCCTTCTCTCTTCTTAAATAATCCCTCTTTCATTTTGTTTACTTGATCATATCTACATTCCCCTGTTATCAAACTTTTCTATTATATTTTAAGTTTCTTTAGGAAAGGAACCATGTTGCATTTCTCTCTATATACCCTCCATCCAGTTACTCTAATACATATATATGCATATATATATAATATGTACATTATATATAATATAATTAATATATACACATAGTCATATATTACATGGTATTTATTAAATATCCACTATGTATTGAATATGCTATAAATATGGTATATGCAAAATATATTAAATAATAAAATAGAAGTATTTTATTTTGTGCATTAACACAAAACAAAAATGTAACCTATTTTAAATATACCATATATATTTTATATAATGTACCACATATAATATATGCTTTATAAAATATTATGTCATATAACAAAAAGCTTTCCACATATCTCCTTTGACCTTTACAACAATTCTGTGAGGTGTTACTATTTTATAGATGAAGAAACTAAAACTATATCAATTATTTCATTGGTCTAAAAAACTCTTGGATGAAGGAATTCTTTATTCCTTTTTAATTTAATGGGGGACCTGGAGGTCCTCTTAACATAGAGATTAACCAGCCTACAATGACAGGAAGGAGGAACAATGGAGACAGAAAGTGAGATTGGAAAAGGGTTTAAAAGGGCCATCCTCAGTTGGTTGGTCTGTCAGTTGCTGACAGTTAGGGCTGGCAGTTGCAGGGGAGCTGCTGATAGTGTGTTGGGTTGGTGGTTGGCATTTAGTTGCTGGAATATAAATGCAGGCCTGAGTTTACTGAGAGGGTTTTTTGGCTTTAGCCTTTAGAGAGCTTTTTGACTTTGAGGTTTTGACTTTTGGTTTGGGCTATTAATTTTTTTTTTCCTTTCTTGAACTTTTTTGAAGGTCTCTTTGTTGACAGACCTAATTGGGGTTGGATTAAACACTAATTGGGTTGGTTTTTATTGGGCTAGATTGGATTGAAAATTTGTGCAGTAGTTGTTAGTTATAGGTAGATATAGGCAATTTTAGGTAGTCATTATAGATAGTTATAGGATAACCAGTATAGACATTAGGACATTTTCTTTCTCTATCTCTTTCCTAGATTTCTCTCATTCACTATATTCTTTTACTATCTCTATTTTAATTAAAATAAATTGTTAATTATTAAAAGCTACTAGTTTTCCTTATTCTGGCTTAAAGGGATAATATTAATTTACAACTCTACTATATTTTCATTAAAACTTAAATTATTAAAAGCTGCTCTCGTATTTTTTCAAAACTCCTAATTTAACCCTTGCACTCTTGCTATTTGAAGTGGCACTTTCTCAGTAACTTGTAGTTTTAGAAAGTTGTTATGAGCACTGAGAAGTTAAGGAACTTGCTCAGAGTCATGGTCAATACATACTGGAAGTGAGACTTGAATTCAGTTATCTCTAGGTTTTAAGGCCAACTGCCTAGCCACTGCACTAGGCACAGTTGAGCTCAAATGAGATCCCTCAAAGGTTCTGGGTTTCACAGCAAAAATACACAAGAACAACAAACAAAAATAGTTCAGTATCATTAGGGTTTTCTGGAGATTGGAGACAGGAATAAATTGGGGTCAGCTATGTGAATTCCCTCTGAAATACTTAGTTCTCACCAGCAATAGTGGCACCTACAGCAGCCATAAACAACAAAGATTGCCTTCTTCCTCATCAATTTATCTCTTCTCTATTCTATCTCTACCTGTCCTTTCCTTTCCCCTCACACATTCACAGTTCTTGTTCAGGTCCTCATCACCTTTCATTTTAATTGTTTAAATAGTTACCTAATTAGACTCTCAGCTTTCAATCTCCCCCTTCTCTAATATAGCCTCCAGACAATTGTCAAAATAATCTTCCTAAAGCACAGGTCTGATCATGTCCCTTTCCTGCTCAAAAATCTTTCACAGCTCCCCAGTGCCTCTAGGATAAAATACAAATTCCTTAGCTTAGCATTTAAAATCTTTCATCACATAGCTCCTGTCTAGCTTTCCAAGGTTATTTCACATTATTTCCCTTTGAGGATTTTACTTTGTAGCCAAACCTGTCTACTCAATATTCTCTAGTCTTAATATCCTATATTAAATTTCATCATGATCAAAATATGTTTCTTCCTATTCTCTATTTCTTAGAAGTCCTCTAGTCATTCGAAGCTCAACTCTACCTCCTATGGGAAACCTTTGCTGCTATTGTACCAATTGTTGTTAATGTTTTCTCAAATTATGTACATAGATCAATATGTGCATATCATATCCCCTCGGTAGAATATAAGATGCTTGAACTTAGGAATGATTTTATTTTGTGTCTTCTCAGTCCCTAGCATAGTAATTCACCCAAAATAGGTGCTGGAGAAGAGACTGTTAGACTGGTATATGTGTAGAGTACAATTTTAATTATTTTACAAACTGATTTAAATAGCCACTGTACTGTCTCTGGAATTAATAATTTGTGATAGATAATAATGACCTGGACAAGAATATTAACAATATAAATCAACAAATATGCACACTAAATTAAGCTAATTAAATAAATTAAGTGAAAGGACTGCTTTTAGCAACTTATCCATAATTAATGTACATATTTATCGAAGACCAATTTCATTCCCCGAATGTTCTTCACTTAGCCAGTAAGAGTCCATCTATATCTGACTCCCTTCTTGGTATCCACAGTGAGATTAGAGCTTGTCAGAGTCTATTGAATAGATTTAGATTAAATGTCATCTTAATTTTTTTTAAAGATGAAGGAAACTCTTCCTTAAAGATGAAATGGTAAACGTAGGATACTATTCAAGAGGGATAACTGAAGGCAGAAGAGCAGAGCCCCATGAAAGCATTGAGATCAAACCTAAAATGCTTTCCCAGTTCTAACATGATAAGCTTAGATTTGGAAACAACCTAAGAGGTCATCTGAATTCAATCTTCTTATCTTAAAGTTGAAGAAACTGAGGATCAGAAGGTTAAACTGAGCTTGCTGTGGTCATAGAAGTAGTAACTAGGGAAGCCAGAATATGAACCCAGGTCTTATAACTCCATATTCAGCCATGTTTTCTGATGTGCCATGTTTCCTTCCTCCCACAGTAGGGTATATTGGGTTAGGTCTGTGGTCTATAAATTGGGACTGATAAATGGAACATATAAAAAACCAATAGAAAGTACTTTCAATGAAGCCAAGTATAGGTTATAAGATTATAATTCCATAACTAGTTAAGGGAATTGGAGTCCACTGCACTTTGCTTAGCCCAAAGAAAGGCAGGGAGGATGTTGTTGTGGAGAGTATGCCATGGAACAAGAATTTCCCTGAGGACAAAAGAGAACTATCTTTAATATTTTGAATGACTTTTGGCTTTAGCACAGTTCTAGACATGAACAGTATGTTATAGAATTAAGGTAAAGAAAAAATGGGCTTGTTCAAAATAGCAAAGAAAGTCAACGATGATTTCTAAAATAGATTTTCACAACAGTTGCTTGAAAATAGATTCCCATAAGCCATTATCTCAGTTGTCTAGCATCTGTTTAAAAATAAGGTTGAAAAAAATTGGAAAGATCCTGGCAATGTGGCAGTTGATGAAAAGTAATTTAAAAATACCTGTAAGAAATTGAAAAATTGTACAGCATTCAAGCTAAATATTCACCCTCCCAACATCACTAGGGGTTGCCCCATATATGGCACGTATTATAGTTTTCATAGAAGTAAAGAGGTAAGAAGTTGCTTTCTTAAAGTGAGGGTTAGCATTAACTCAGAAAGCTAGGATGCTCGGTTCTGTTTTTATGAAATGAATGAGCTGGTTGAGGTCAGTTTATTAGCCTCTGGGATAATCATCGACTCTGTGTGTGTGTGTGTGTGTGTGTGTGTGTGTGTGTGTGTGTGTGTGTGGTTGGGGGCTAGTGTCATCCTTCCTTCATGTACAAGCAAAGTAAAATTACATCATATTCCAAAGCATTTTAAAAGTAAAAATGGATTCCAGATGGCTTGAATGGTGGCTCAGCATTTCCTTTCCTAGACCAGTAAATAACGAAGTTCTTATTGTAGACCATTTTAATTTTCATTTGACGCATATTTGAATATCACTTTGTTTTGACTAAAACACACCATCTTTGCTCTCCCTCCCTTTGCCCCCAGCCAATTCACATTAAGTTTAGATGTCTAGCATATATTCAGGGTGAAATGGCTACCTGGCCCCTCCTATATGGATCCCTCCACTTTTGCTTTTGTTTCCTATTTAGCCTCCTTGTTCTATCAGGGACTCATGATTATCCTTCTGTTTACTCTCTTCCTTTAGACCCCATTCTTGCCCAAACCAGCATATGCTATCACTCAACAAGCATTTATTATTCACATACTATGTGCCAAATAATATATTAAGTGCAATATACTAATCCTCTGTCCCCTACCTCACATCTATTCTGCACCAGGTAACCCTGTGGTAGTCTAGTATATTCTCTTTCTAATAATCTTTATTTCCACTTCATTTTCTTCCATTTTCTTCCCATCTTCTAGACTTGTACTGTTTCTTAACTCAGCCTGAGCTCATGATTCAAAGACTCCTTGCTCAGAGGTCTTGCTCTATAACTCATTGCTCTTCCTCTCAGATTTTGTTCTATTTCTTGTGGTGGCAAAATGAATAGAATGCTAAACCTGGAGAAAGTGCCTTAAAATGGGGCCCTTAGTAGCTGTGTTACCCTGGGTAAGTCACTGAACCTCTGATTCAGTTTCCTCATGGGGATATATAAAAGCAGCTACCTCTCATAGTGGTTATGAGAATTCATGTAAGATAATATATAAAACACTTAAGACAATGCTTGGCACATAATAAGCACTATTAAAAAGTTATTTATTGGGGCAGTAAAGTTTCTTAGGGGATAAGTGGATAGAGCTCCAAGCCTGGAGATGGGAGGTCCTGAGTTCAAATGTAGCTTGGACATGTCACTTAAACCCAGTTGCCTAGACCTTACCACTCTTTTGCCTTAGAACCAATCCTTAGTATCAATTCTAAGATGAAAAAGTAAGGTTTTTTTTTAAAAGCCATTTATAATTATGCATGGTTAAAATGACCCTGCTCCTTTGAATTTTCTTACATCTGTATCAATATGCATACACACACCACAGTCCCCCTACCCAACCCCCTTACCCTTGAATTAGTTGAACTTGCCATCTTCTATTATTAATGGAAATCCCAAGCCCTTAAAACCTAGCATTCTTTGAATGGTTTTGCTGTTATCTTCTAAATTTTAAGTTATTAATTAAATACATCATTAATAATAGAAACAGTTAAATCTATATTCATTGAAGAAATTATGATTAAGAAAGAATACACCATGCTATCATGGGTGGGTGTTCATCAGAGAACTTTTAGCATTCACCAAGGATTTTTAAGTCCTTAATAAAAAGATAAACACTTCTTTGAACTGACAGTGAATAGCCTCCTTGGAGTTGCAGAGTTTTTGTTTTGATGGGTTGAACAGAATAAGATAAAGTAACAAAAAGGATTTCCATTATAAATATGTCAGTAATTTGGAAAGCATTGAAAGAATTCTTAGCTGAAGTTATTTGAATTTGATGATGCTAACCTCACTGTAGTCCAGCAAGGAGGCGGGCAGATACCCAGATAGACTCCTGGCAGGTTCTAGGATTCACAGTGATCAATGGCAATACATTTCATTTTCCACAAGTAGTAGATATGACCAATCAGATCCAAAGGCCTATTTTTCTACAAATTTTGTTTTTCAAATTTTCCTTTATAATTGGTTGGAGAATATAGTATTGATGGATAAGCTTGAGGTGATGCTGAGAATCAAGAAATCCAATGCTGAGTTTTACTTGCAAACCCCAATATTAATAGTCCTACCCAGATTGCAAAGATCCATAGAAATAACATTAGACAGCAAATTGTGTTTTCTAAAGGCAACAAAATTCTGTATTCTGCCTCCTTAAGTGCATTTTCTTTTCTTTTCTCATTCTTCTTATTCTTGTTCTCTTCATTCTTCCCTCCCTCCCTCCTTCCCTCCCTCCCTCCTTCCCTCCCTCCCTCCCTTTCTCTTTCTTTCTTTCTTTCTTTCTTTCTTTCTTTCTTTCTTTCTTTCTTTCTTTCTTTCTTTCTTTCTTTCTTTCTTTCTTTCTTTCTTTCTTTCTTTCTTTCTTTCTTTCTTTCTTTCTTTCTTTCTTTCTTTCTTTCTTTCTTTCTTTCTTTCTTTCTTTCTTTCTTTCTTTCTCTCTCTCTTTCTTTCTCTCTTTCTTTCTTTCTTTCTTTCTTTCTTTCTTTCTTTCTTTCCTTCTTTCTCTTTCTTTCTATTTCTTTCTTTCTCTCTTTCTTTCTTTCTTTCTCTCTTTCTCTCTTTCTTTCTTTCTCTCTTTCTCTCTTTCTTTCTTTCTTTCTCTTTCTTTCTCTCTTTCTCTCTCTTCTCTCTTTCTTTCTTTCTTTCTCTCTTTCTCTCTCTTTCTTTCTTTCTTTCTCTTTCTTTCTCTCTTTTCTCTCTTTCTTTCTTTCTCTCTTTCTCTCTCTCTCTTTCTTTCTTTCTTTCTCTTTCTTTCTCTCTTTTTCTCTTTTCTCTCTTTCTTTCTTTCTCTCTTTCTCTCTCTCTTTCTTTCTCTCTCTCTTTCTTTCTCTCTCTCTTTCTCTCTCTCTTTCTTTCTCTCTCTCTTTCTTTCTCTCTCTCTTTCTCTCTCTCTCTTTCTCTCTCTCTTTCTCTCTCTCTTTCTTTCTTTCCTCCTTTCTTTCTCTTCCTTCCTTCCTTTCTTTTTCTTTCTTTCTTTCCTCCTTTCTTTTTCTTTCTTTCTTTCCTCCTTTCTTTTTCTTTCTTTCTTTCCTCCTTCCTTTTTCTTTCTTTCTTTCCTCCTTTCTTTTTCTTTCTTTCTTTCCTCCTTTCTTTTTCTTTCTTTCTTTCCTCCTTTCTCTTCCTTCCTTCCTTCCTTCCTTCCTTCCTTCCTTCCTTCCTTCCTTCCTTCCTTCCTTCCTTCCTTCCTTCCTTCCTTCCTTCCTTCCTTCCTTCCTTCCTTCCTTCCTTCCTTCCTTCCTTCCTTCCTTCTCCTCATCCTTGTCTTCCCTCCTTCTTTAATTTTCAAATCCTTCACATTTAGGGAATGAAAAGGGAATCTCTCCAGCAGTGGATTTAAAGAGAAAGTTCTAAGATGCTCAGAATGAAGACTGTTGTAGCTTTGGTTCCAAAGGTCATGAAACACATCCATGATGAAGCAGCATTTTTTGTTGATATTTTAGGATTATGCATATTCTTTTAAAAATCATTAGTAAAATAAGATAATTTTTATTTCTCATTTGATAAATAGAAAACAGAAATAAAAAGGGCTAAATCACAAGAAGAAATACACTTAATTAGTTGTGAGTGGGAATGCCATTCTACCATAATGGATGACAAACAGCATGATCACACACAAAAAATCTGACTCTACATGAAGTGATGCAAAATGAAGTAAACAAAACCAGGGGAACATGGTACACAGTTAATAGTAATAAAGCATAATGGTCAACTGTAAATGACAACTATTATTAGAAATGTAAGAATCCAGGACAATCCCAAGGGACTCAGGATGAAATAGACTACTTTTAACATTACCATAGAAGGAACTGATGGAGTCTGAATGTAGATTGAAGCATTCCATTTTTCACTTTATTTTCTACATGAATTTTTCTCTAGTATAAGTGATATGATATGATAATGACATGATAAACATGGAAGTACATGCTATATAATAAAACAGGTATAAGCTATATTATATTACATGTGATGTTGGAGAAGGAGGAGGTGGGGGAGAAAGGGAAAGAATATGGATCACAGAATGTCAGAAAATGATCATTGAAAATTATACTGACTGGAAAAAAAATTTTTTAAAGCAAATGAGTGGACCATTTAGCTTTGGATTGAAAGTGAGGAGATCAGGGCTGTAGGCCTATCTCTGCTACTAACTGTCCTTGGGTAAGCTGCTTTAACTTCATAGTCCTCAGTTCCCTCATCTGTAAAATGATTGGATTAATACCCTGGAACCTGTGATTCTCTAAGGTTATATGGGGAGGGCCTGAGTTGAAAATATTTGTACTTTGAGCTGAATGATGAGGAAGAGGGATTAGATAAGTTGGTGGAAGTTTGTTTGACAGGGTTGGATTTGATTGAATTTTAGGGCAAATCCTACCTACCTAGGATTCTGAGAACCCTCACTCCCTGAATCCCACTCCACTACTTTTGTCTACATGCTATATTCCCCTAAATAGATGGTCAGATAAAGATAGCTATAAAGATAATGTAGAGAGGGACTTGGAGGAACATAGTTGTGCATTGACAGTCGTCCAGTAACACAGAGTTCCAGGCTCAGGGTATTTTATGACATACTTGTTTCAGTACTGAGAGTTTAAAAGGTAAGCAAAGCCATGAGCAAATCAAGGACACATTATTCTGAGCCTTGGTGGAACTAATATGCGGCCCTGTGGAACTATCTTGCTGTAATCTTTGTTCATTCAATTGAAACTAGAAGACTCACACACACACACACACACACACACACACACACACACACACACACACAAATAACCTCCCACTTTTTCCATAAGTCTAGTGTAAACAATCAGTTTTGAGTTATGTGGAAGAGTCATGAAGGAAGAGAGAATTTCATGCATGCAACACAGAAAGCAAAGGACCTCAGATGTCAATCAAGAAGGAACATTCCAAATAGAATGTTCCCAGGAAAGTCAGTTGGAGAGTCAAGCCAGGCTGAAGAGGGAAGAAGCTGGGAACAAGTCCCCTGCTAGCTTCTGTCCTAGGCTGACATTTCTTGCCTTTAAAGAGAGGAGGCAAGAAAAAGGTTTTGTGTGGCTGATGGTGGTAGTTGAACCCGAAGAACTGATTGTATATTTGAGATTTGAGTTGAAGGAAGAAGAAAGAAGAATAAACAGTTGTCCTCCATCTCCCTGACAGACTTTGTGTCACAGCTTTGACAGGGCTGACATTTCCCAAAGTCCTCCTAACCCTCCTTATAGACTAGGGACAACCTTATCTCTCTCACCTCATCTTACCTCAGTCCTCCAGTGTTTCCTCATAAACCTCCAAGTCGACTGGGGGGGGGAGGGGCAAAGCCAAAGGCTTCAGAAGAAGGGTGGTGAAGGGTGGTATTGAGGGAGGTGGAGGGTAGGAAAATATTAATCTATTATCCATCAGTAGTGATCAACAGGCAACTCCAGAGTGTCCCCTCTAGTAGCATTTCTCTATCTCTCAGAAGTATCTCTATCTCCATTATAACTAGGCACTCACAAGTTTCCCTTAGTATCTCTTTAGTCAGCCAGAGTGTCCCATTTATTACAACCAGAAATAGTTCCACAGATTATCCTTTTCTAATACAGTTAATTGTATATTTCTAGTTCCTTTTAAGGAGAGGTAGGAAGTCTGAAATAAAATATTGAGCTTTCAAATTAGATGTCTTCGCAGATCCTGTGCTGTGGGAAAAGATGATAAACTCCAGCCTTAAAAGGGTTAACACCTTTGGTAGGAGCAGGGTCTGTCTGATAATTAAACTGAATGTATGGTCTATGCTGTTGTTCAGTCATTTCAGTCATGTCCAACACTTTATGACCCCATTTGGGGTTTTCTTGGCAAATATTGGAGTATTTGCCATTTTCTCCTCTGACTTGTTTTAAAGATGAGGAACTGGGGCAGACAGTTAAGTGACCAGCTAGTAAATGTCTGAGGCCAGATTTGAACTCAGGGATATGAGGTTTCCTGACTTCAGGCCAGACACTATCTTCTGCATCACCTAGTTGTTCCAGTCAATGTCCCGTGGGGATAATAGTTCTTTTACTCTGGTTCTATCTAATCCACATATACTATGAAGATAATGATGGTTATAAAGGACCTCGTTTTACCCAAGTAATACATTCCAAGACCATCTGTGTCTGTTGAAAATCTAACATAATAGCAAACTCTGTTACTTAATAAGTATTTCTTATGTGAACATAACTAGGTACTTTGTGACTTTCTTGGGGTAATCAGAGCTACCAGCATTATTGCTCTTGGTCAATATTAATAACTAAATAGCACTACTGAAAAAAGAGAAACATTACTCTGATGGAGATACTTGTTATACCTTAAGTCTGTGTCCAAAGACTGACGTGGGAGTTCATTTTTGCAACAAAACAATGTAAGAACCACACACTAATGCTTCTCAGAGTAAGAATGGGTATGATTCGGGGAACTGCTATGAGACTGCCACTCGGGAAACCGGTATGGATTTAGCATGCAATTAAAGAATTTCATTTTATATACTTTCTTGCCTTTATTTTTTATTGCTAATCAGATATAACTGAGTTCTTGTGTCCACCTAAAACATGGATTGAACGCTATGAAAAGAAGGAGATTGTTTGACAGGCATAATTCTGAAGGAGTTAGTTACGAGGCTGGACGAAAGGGAGAGAGGCAGCAAATGATCAATACTCAGAATATTATAGGGTGTCATTAATGGCTTTGGTTGAACCTGCAGTATCCAAAGCACCATCTATTTTTAGGAGATAAGAACTAGACTTGTGATTGCTTTAGAACAGCAAACTCCTTGTTGAGGAAAATCCTTTTGCCAGTGCAAGTCACTATTTTATTTGTGACAGTCTTAGAATGGCCTAAACTATTGAGAGGTGAAATGACTTTCTCAGAATCATATGGCTAATGTGTGTCAGAGGTCGTATTGAAGTCTTTAAGTCCTGTTCTCTCTGTTTTATGCCATGCTACCATTCTAGCTAGTGGTTATATATGTTAAAGTAATATTAACCATTTATCAGATCATTAGTCAAGATGGAACTTTGACCCAATGGTGTGAAAGAACTATAAAAGTGTGCGAGGCAGTTTGTTATCATGAATAGGGAGCTGATCTCAGGGTCAGGTGGACCTGAGTTCAAGTCCCACCTTTGGTATATACCAATTAGCAAATCCTTGGTAAATTACAGTTTCTTAGTGCCCTAGCTACTTGTCTAGGAATATAAGTTGCAAGGAAAATGTGAGTCTTCATCGACTAGAGGAAGTTTCTCACTAGGACCTCCTTTATATTAATGGAATTGCAGGTCAAGAAAAAATGTCATATATGTAAATATATTTATATATATATATATATATATACATACACACATACATATATGTGTGGACAAATATGTATGTATAAACTATGTGCATAAAATATGTGTATACGTCTCTATATAAATATATATACAAATGTATATATCTTTGCATATACATATTATATGTATATAGACTTCCATATATATTCACACATACCTACAGTATATATAAATATGTATATATACACACAGACACACACAGACATGAAGGGATAGATGAATGAATGTGGGCCCCAGTCTTCATTGTTGGAGGGAATATCACATTTAAAAGATTATGGATCCATTTGAGCATAATATAAAAGGAAATGTATATTTACTTATTTATTTTATTTTTAATTATGGATTTTATTATTTAATATTATCAAATTAATTTGTTAGAATAATGTTTATAAATGACTTTACTCATGACACAACAGAGTTTAAACAGGCATATTTCTAGATCATTTTGTCCAATTACGTTATGTTATAGAAATGTAAATAAAAAAAATGTAGGTGATTTGCCCAAGGTAACAAAAATAAGGTAGTGTCCCCCCCAAAAGGAGCCTAGGACTCCAGCCTCCTGAGTCTCACTCTTGTACTCTTGCCTTCATGTTGTATTCCCCTAAATAGATGGTGAGGCAAAGCCATCTATGATACCTGCGTGTTAGAGATGCCTTTGTCTATAACTGTGTGACTCTTGGCAAGTCACTTCTCTCCTCTGGGCCTTTATTTCTTCATCAGTAAAATGTGAGGTCCCTTTTGCCCCCAAATTGATAATTTTTTTTTGATAAGCAAACAACCAACAAATAATTGAAAATAAACAAAAATATTTGTGCTAAATATGAGTCAGGATAGTAATATATTTAGAGAAATGGAAAGTCAAGTCATGAAAGTTATATTATCAGGTGAGATAATAACAATAGCTATTTACAGGTTGTTTTAAGATTTGAAAAACGTTTCATGTACATCAGAGGTGTCATATGTGGCCTGTAAAAATCTCTAGCTACCAGATTAAAATCTAATGAGAAATATTTAACAAAGTAAATAAAACATAACAAAACATAGATGATGTGAATTTGTGGTTTTCTAAGTCACTCTATGGAGTAGGGAATCTGTTTCTTTTTGAGTTTAACACCACAGATGCACATTATTTTAGTCTTATTTTTGCCTTGCTATATAACCCTCTGGGTAGGTTGTATTATACCTATTTTACATGAGTAAATTGATCCAAAAAATTAAGAAGTCAGAAGTCACATGAGTAATAAGCATAATAAAGAGAATTGCCAGGTCTTTTTGATTTCAGGTTTATTATTCTATCAGTATTCTCCGAGTTTATAAGCAGGATATTTGCATGCACATTCTCTGGTTTTTCTATCATTTCATGGAAGATGTGAGACATCAGGGACAATTTGAATGACAGCAAGGAGAATTCTTATTTAGCTGGGGCCAAAAGGTATTCTAGGTATTAGTTTTGACCTGAAAAGAGGCTTGAGTGTGATGATGTGCGGAAAGGAGTGTTTACTAAACTTGGAAAATATCAAAGAGTTAAGGGTTAAGTGCAAAGGGAAGGAAGTAGCTTGGTAGAAGTCTTTGGAATTGCTGCTCCAAATGTTATGGGAGCCAGTTTCAAGCCCTAAGGAGAATGTCCTGGGGAAAATGATGTTTGGCAGCTGGAGAAGAGTACTTTGGTGAAAGCACAGAATACTCAGTCACCTAAACATTTCAGGTAATGGGGAATTCAGTAAAAAAAAAAAAGAGAGAGAGAAGCGATAAAAAGATGAGGTTTGAGTGATAAGCAGCTTCAGTCTGAGGATGTTGCAGTAAGTGAAAGAATAGAAAGTAGAGATTTAGGAGACTTTGTTAAAACATTGCTGAATTATTCTATTTGCTTTGGTGGTAAGACGAAAACTCAGCAGTTCACTGTATCGATGGGGCCCAAAGATTAATGTGAGTGAAGCTAGTTTAGGGTTTCCTCTCTTCTAGAAAAAAAAATTTCATTTTGATAGCATAATGTAATCAGAGCAAAGGAACTAGGCCATCCCTGACCTAAGATTTGATCAGATGGCAAAGAAGGGTGATACTGGGTGAGATGGTGAGCAAGGACCTCCTCTAATATTCACAAAAGCTTAGTCTAGAAGTAAAATGGCAGGGCAGGGTCATGGGTTGGAGGAATTATGGTGACTGAAGGAGACCTCAAGAGACATAGTGACTCTTAAAAAAAACCTTACCTTCCATCTTAGAATCAATACTATGTATTAGTTCCAAGGCAGAAGAGCAGTTTAGGTTAGGCAAAGAGAATTAAGTGACTTGTCCAGGTTCACATAGCTAGGAAGTATCTAAGGCATAGTGACTCTTGAAGGTTCAATGAGTCCTTCATTTACCACTCAATGAAAAACATTTTTATGTCAATTCAAATAATAGCTAAATTTTAGATAATCCTTAAGTAAGGTTTGCAAAGTGCTTTACATATACGATCTCATTGATTCTTCTTAACTCTGTGAAGCAGGTGCTATTACCATTCTCATTTTAAAGTTGAGGGAATTGAAGCCAAGAGAGATCAGCATTCTTGCTGTCAAAAAGCTAATAAGTACTTAATTCAGGATTCACACTCAGTTCTTCCTGATCCCATGCCCAACTCATTAGGCATTCAGTTTTTAAGCTATTGATATAAAAGGTTAGTAATTAATTAAAAATACATTACAACAAATTAATTAGGATTATTCTTTGAAGTAAATATAGCTCACTTAATTATTATTTTGATCTCAGCTTTCAACAAATTCAATCCTGTTTTTATCATTTATTGTAAACATATGCCTTTTAGTCATTTTGGCTTGAACTCATGCTGAATTTTATGAAAGGCACATATGAACAGGTGTTGATCTTCAGATTTCCTCTTGGTCAGGACTGGATATAAGGAAGGAAATTTTGTAATGTGGATTAATTCCATCTCATGCTGATATTTCTTTTTCTCATAAATTCTATTTCCCTTAAGCACCCATGGTAGAAAGATCAGTTATGTGCTATTATTAGTCAGGTTGAATATATTTTGGAATGCCTCTGACCAAAGGTTCCTCAGTATGGGACTGTACTCCACCATATGTCCATCGATGCTACATTTCCGTTAGGACAATGCGGTGCAGTTAAATCCCATGTGTTCACTTAGGAATGATGAGGAGGCAAGTTGTTACAAGATGTTATACTGAAAAGCTCTCCTTTTTTCTGAATGCCAGGATTCAAATGAGCTCGCATGCTCCTTTCTGCCCCTTACTTAACCGAATTGTTACCCATGAGTTTCCTTTAGTTTCATGGCTTTTCCTGTCACTTGTTTCCAGAGGACATGGCATATATAGTCAATTAAAAAGCAAACAAAAATTAACTTCTTAGGTGGATTTTTTTGTTTTTAGTATGCACAAATTTGATAGTACAATTTCTCATTTTATTTTTTCTATTGTGATAAATATTTATAAAATGCCTACTATGTTCAGAGCATTCTACTATCCCACGAATGTTTAAAAACATGTATTTTCTTATTTTAATTATTTCCTTGTATTCCTGGTGCTAACGTGAGCTACCCTATTCCTCATTTCATAAATTAGAAGACAGCTAGTCTATTCTCCTCAATAAAGGGAAGGGAGTAGACACAGTGAATAGAGTGCCAGGCCTGCAGTCAGAAAGGCTCACCTTCCCAAGTTCAAATCTGGCCCCAGACACTTTCTAGTTGAGTAACCCTAGTCAAATCACATTACCGCATCTGCCTCAATTTCCTCATATATAAAATGAACTGGAGAAGGAGATGTCAAACCACCCCAGTATCTCTGCTGAGAAAACGACAGGGTCACAAAGAATTGGACATGACAGAAAAATAACAAAATTCTCCCTGATGAAGGTAGCACTTCAATTCATCGAACTATTCTCTGATTCCAATTCTGATTATGTATCAGTTATTACCTTGTACTCTTAAAATACAGTAAGCTATCCTTAGAATAGTTAATGATGTAAAGGACCTACATTCATTAATGACATGCGTTTGGTAATGCTACTAATTTGGGCATCATATATATCTAACTACAAATAAATGCATATGTAAATATGCATTAAAGGCAACATAGTATAATGGATAGAACATGACTTGGTGTCAGTAAGACTTCTTTCCAAGTTTTGCCTCTGAATAGAATATTTTTTTATCAGTTTTTACAAATGAGAAAACTAATGAACAGACATTACTCTATATTGAAGGAATTCAGAAGAGGTGGGAAGAGGGTATGTTTTAGGGGCAGAATGAGAGAATCTTGACCTATCTCAAGAAATTGGAGGATGGAAAAAAGTGTCTAGAGAAGAAATCTGAATGCTTGGGTCTAAGGAAAGGATTTCTGCCTTTTCCTGAAGAAAAGGGAACTAGATCATCCATGCAGCATGCTGCTTTTTGACTTCTAAGGCATATGATGTAGATCCAGAGATGCAGTCAGGTGAAAAAGCACCCACTAAAAGTCAATGTAAGAGACTAGAAGAGGTGTTTGGAAACAACCTTGCTGCTAAGATCTGCTGTTTTCCTGGCACATATATCTATAACTTGATCAAAAGCTTTCCAAGACTTATAGAACATGATGTCTTATTATCCTCTTCTGGGAAGCAAATGGAGAAAATTGATACTGCCAGAAGGAAAATAGAAAGCACCATTGAAAAATACCAAGATTTAGGCAAGAAATTATAGCTCTTTGGAGTATCAGTGGTTTGAATCAATGCTGTTAACTGAAAACAAAGGCTTCAGAAGACAAAGACAAACTTGGGAAGTGATTAAGACAATAGTTGTCTGAGATTTGGTCTTGGATTTCTGAACTATGGTTTAAAATAGATGAATTGCATTCTCTTGGCCAGATACAGTGAACACAACAGAAATGGAAAATTCTATTTGCCTAGAGTTGTGAAAATCTGTTCAAAATTGAAAAAAGGAGGAAGAAAACTGTTTATATTGATCCAAGATGGTAAACATAGGCAGCAACTGTAGTGCAAGGAAAAGAACCACAGCAAGGTCACCAAGAAATTCCCATTAGAAAAGATTAAAGGAAGGATCCAGTAACAAAATCCACAGTCTAAGAATTCCATAAACAAATAAAATAAGTACAAAATGCAAAATAAACAAGTTATACTAATACTGAGAGGCAAATTTTCTCATAGATGTCTCTGATATTCAGTGGTATTAGATACATGATTTAGAGTAAGACTAATGGACAAGGGAAGAGAGACTGGAATTTAGTACTAATGCATATTAAGAAGATACATTCATTTAATGAGAAGGATTTGGGCCAGTATCACCAGAGGCAGAGGCAGAAGCAGTTTTAACATAGGAGTATTCTAGAGTCTCCCTAGAAAGAGAAACGGAATATCTAGAATTTAGAAAATAGATCATACACCTACCATGTTGACATTATATAATAGTGATAGAGAATTTCAATTATCTAGACATTTGTTTTAATGCTTTCTCTTCCTAGTACCAAAAAAGTTAACAATTTCTTACCTTTCTGAAACCTTTAAAATTAAAGAGGAATAGTTATCCTGTTCCCACAAAAACCAAAGCACCACAAGCATTATACCTATTAGCCCTGTGAAGATCAGAGAATCACAGTGTGCTTAGCAATTCTGTTTATTTTCTTTAAAAGAGAGATAACAAATACACTTGTTGAGGTTTCTGGATAGAACTAAGCCCAGGGAGGAGGAAGAGGTTACAGCTTTTATAGAATCCTAAGAAAGAGGGGAGGGTATCTCTGGGATTGGGCAACAAGGGAAAACTAACTACTCAGCAACAGGAGATGTTTATCACTAGTAATTTTCATCATCAGCTTGGAATGTAAACTAGGATTTAACTTTGATCGCATGGAAGAAAACAGTCTTGCAATTATCTGCAGAGACTTGGGGACATCTCAGGGCAATCCAAACTGTTTTGTGCAGAAACATTTGCAGGACACATTCCATTATTTTATTGGGTTAATCCTGATGTTCATCACTGGAATCTGAAAAATAAAGTAATTCTCATGATACAAGACCATTAGACACAGGATCATACACAGACCCATGAGAGTTTATATCATGGCTAGAGTAATATTCATATTCATCACCATTTTCACATCTACACCTTGATGATATGCTTTCCTTCAAAAGATATAAAAGTCAACGCATGGAGCTACTATTCTGGATCTGTTTCTCACTAAGAAGAAAAAACTTATATGAAAATAATGGAAACAATGGTAGCACGTGGTGGCAAAAACAGACCACATCATCTTAGAATTTGTGGTGGAGGAGAGGAAATCTGGGCCATCTGATATGTCTTTTAAATTTCTGAAAAACAGAATTTCATAGAGTTCAGAGAAAGTATAGACAGGATAACAAGATTCAAAACACTATAGAAGAAATAATCCTAGGAAGGAATGGAAATCTTAAGAATGATATGTTGAACATACAAAGAAAAACAATCTTGTTACAGAAGGAAAAGGGGGGAATTGTTGAAAGATGCTCATGGTTCATCAAACAGGGAGCTCATTAACCAAATTATTCTTTAAAGATGCTTAGAATGTGGAAATAAAGGCAAATTTCAAGATGAATACCAAGGCATGCCATGAATATATAAAAATAACACTAGGAAGACTAAAGCTCAGAATGATCCAAAGCTGGTGAAGAAATCTAAGGAAAATAAAAAGGATTTTCTTTTGTTTTGAATAAAGCTATGTTGGGAAAGATCAAAGAAAGAATAAGTAATCTATGGGGCAAATTGCATAAAGGTAATTGAGAAAGAAAGTCTATCTATTCAAATCTTATTTTACATCTGTTTTTCTCTTCCAAAGAGAGTAATCTCTGTATTAAAAAGTTTAGAACAAACCTGGCTAATATGTTTTTGAAAGTAAATAGGGGGATAGAAGGCTGCTTTTGATGAACTTCATTCTGGGGATAGAGAAAAAAATAGATGTGATTATTGATCCACTGGATCTTTGAAAGAACAGAAAACAGGTTCAAAGAAGAAAGAGGAAGATTAACATTGTCTCAGTTTTTTAAAAGGGGAAGAAAGCAAACTATGCATAGACCAGTGAGTGTAACTTAGATCCCTGGTAAGTGCTAGAATACACCATTTAAGTTAGGACATCTAGAAAAGTAAATGGTCACAAAAAACTAAGAGTTTCATCAACAACAGATAATGCCAAATCAACCTCATTTCCCTTTTCGACTGTTACTAGAGGGATAATTCAAGAAAATGTAGATATAATTTAGTAAATCATTTGATAAAGCTTTGTGTTATTATTATAGATAATATAGAGATTTGTAAGTCAGTAGGTGGAGTTAGGTAGATATGGAATCAATTGGATGATCAAATTAAGAGTTGTCAATAATAGTTCAGAGTCATTTTAGAAGGAGGTTTCTAATTCTGTGCTCCCAGAGATCTCTGGTTGGCCTTGTACTTTTATCCTAATCAATAACTCAAGTTAAAGCATAACACTTAAACTTATCACTTTTTAGACTATACAAGTTTTTGAGGGATGTCTAAGACACTGAATAACATTGTTAGAATCTAAAAAAGATCGTGACAGATTTGAACAAAAGGCTAATTAAATGCAATTTGATAGGAAGGAAAATCTTATATTGGGGTTCCAAGAATCAACTTCTTAAGTATTTACTGAAATGATTAGACAACAATTCATCTAAAATACATCAATGGTTCATAATGAACTGTAAGGCCAATATAAATTAACAGAATGATAATGCAAGAAATAAAGATGATGCTAGCTATAGGCTGTCTGAAGTTCTTGTCCTTTTTTATTTCATGGAACTGTTTGGCAGTCTTGGTGAAGTCTATGGACCCATACTCATAAATGTCTCTAAATGTCAGTCATTCAATAAACATTTGTTAGGTATCTATTATATGCCAAGTACTGTGGGATACAAAAAGGGACAAAGACAGTCTCTGGTTGGAATCTAGTGGAGAAAACAAACAAATATATAAACAAGCTACACACATGAAAAAGAATGAAGAAGGAAGACACTAGAACAGTGATGGCAAACATTCTAGAAACAGAGTCCTGGGCCTCACCCCCACTCCACCACTGACCAAGTGCTGTGCCCATGCCCACCCTAGACCAAGTGCTGTGCCCCACCATATCTTGTCCCTCAGGCTCCCTACCCCCTTATCACAGACTGGGGAGAGAGGAAGAACTTCTATTGGGCTGCTGGGCAGAGGGCCAGGTGATGAAAGGCACATGTGGAGAGGGTGAATAGAGTGGCCCTAGAACTCTGCTCCCCCCAGCTATGTGCCAAGCTGTGAACTATGCTCCCCTCAAACCTAGCTTTTCTCCAGCCATACCATAGGAATCACCTTTACTATAGACTCAGCAGCCTGCCATCTGCATTGCACCCTCATGCAGCATGTGAGCCACCTCCCTCCTAACACCTTACCCCAGACAGGGGAGGGAGGAAGTGCTCTCATTGGGCTGCTGGGCAGAGTGGTGGGGGGAGTGGGAAATGTCCTCAGGTGTATAGAGAAGGGGAGGAGAACAACTCTGCCCCGAGTCTATCTGACTTTCTAGTAATAACTCTGGTGAATGACTGGACGTGTGTCCACAGAGAGGGCTCTGCATGCCTGTTTGGCACGTGTTCCATAGGTTCACCACCACTGCACTAGAATTAAGAGAGGTTGAGAAAAATGGGATTTGAGAAGATGGATTATCATTGAGACTAGAAGTAAGTCAGGGAAGCCAGTAGGCAGAAATAAGGAGGGAGAACATTCCCAGGCAAGGGTCTAGGTAGAGAAAATGCCTGGAATTAAGAGATATGATATTTTGTGCTGTAAATACCAAAGAAGCCAGTATCACTAGATTAGAGAGTACATTTTAGGGAGAAAGATTGAAGAAGATGGGAGGTGCTTAAGGAAAATCATTTTGGCATTTGAATGGGGGATGGATTGGAGTGGGGAGAGAATCCAGCAACAGACTTTTGCAATAGCCCAGATAATATGAGTAGCACTACCCCAAAGAAGGGAGTATAAATAAGAGATGTTGTAAAGGTGAAATATATGAGTCTTGGCAACAGATTGGATCAGAGGAGTGAGGGATAGTGATGTATTGAGGATGAAAACAAAGTTGCTAGGCTGGAGGACTGGGAAGATAGCTTTGTCCTGGACAATAATAGAAAAACTAGGAGTGGGGGAACGGTTTATGGGGAAATTTAATGAATTATTTCCTGGGCATATTGAGTTGAAGATGTAAACTGGATATCCAGTTTGAGATGTCTGAATGGTAGTTGGTGATATGATATTAGGGGAGTTTAAGCAAAGATCTCACAAATTGGCTTCATGGTGGAGATGTAGGGTCCATTTTTAGAAATTACGAAGAGGAAAGTTTGGGCTTGATATAAAGGGGGGAAAGCTTTCCTAACAATTAAAGTAAATAGGAATAATTCCCATTTCATATGTAGACAAATGGAGTCAAACAAAGTTGGAGAAATTTTTCCAAAGTCATATAGTCATACAAAGAGAAAAAACTTATTGAAATGAATTTGAAGAATTTACTATTTTCTAAACCTTGTGGGAATCTAAACACTTCCCAGAAAAAGCCTGAATTGTTTGTGTACCTTCAGTATATTATAGTCTGCTTCTGGTTCAACTTCCTTGTGTAAGAAAAGGGTTAATTTACATTATCACCTCACCAAGTTTGTAGAGCATCATCCAAGGACAAAAGGGACATGAGGGGGAAATGTGAAGCTTCAGCATGGAGCAGGCTGTAGATTCAAACCTAACCTTCTTATCTAGTTTGCAAAATTGGCTATTTTGGTTGGGACTCAAACAGAAACATCTCACAATTCATGCAAATCTGTATCTATATTTCTTCCTAGGCAGCTAGATAATACAGTGGATAGAGTTCTGGAAGGCCTGTGTTCAAAATCTGCCTCTTGATAGCTATGTAACTCTGGACAAGTCACTTAATTTCTATTGGTCTCAGGTTGCTCACCTATAAAATGGGGATGCTAATAATTACATATATGTGATACAATTATTGTGAGAACTAAATTAAATCATGTATAAATGGAGATTTTGAACCTTAGACTTCATTGCCCAGAAGTCCTTGGTATTTTCCAGAATTCCCTATAATCTCTCCTGTGTCTCCACATTGGTGAGATCACATTATTGGTATTTAACTGGCAGTAACACCTCCCACGCTCTCTCTCTAGTCTGACATGATGTAGCATCAGCAGTGATGATAGTAAGGTGGGGATGGCTAAAATGGCTAACCAGCCATGGGCACATGGTTTTATTTTGTATCCTCTTTATTCCTTGATTTCTAATGATATTTAATAAACCTCCTAAACTATATTTTTATTATTAGATATAAATTAAATTTTTACAGTAGCAAATCACTCTGCAAACATTATAGGGATATATAAATGCCAAGTGTTGTCATTATTATTATTATATTATTATAATACATAATAGCCATTATATAATTATTATATTATTATACATTACATTATATTATATTATAATTATATAAAAGTTATATTAATGTTGGCCATCAATAGGAGTTGCACAAAATGAATACATGAAACATTATGTAACACATAGATATGAAATGTACAGATATAATTTTCCTATAACTTTGTATTGGAGATTTTTGACTCAATGCCTTTTTTTAAAGCCCTACGCAATGTCATAGAATCAATACTGTGTAGTGGTTCCAGGGCAGAAGAGAAGTAAGATCTAGGCAAACGGGGGTTAAATGACTCACCCAGGGTCACATGCCTAGGAAATGTCTGAAGCCAGACTTCAACCCAGAACCTCCTTTCTTTAGGCCTGGTTCTCAATCCACCGAGTCACCTAGCCTTCCCCCATCTAAACGTATTTTTTTTTAAATCCTGATATTGAATAAGTCATGACTTAAAGGCATTTTAGAATAAATTCCAAAGCATTGAATTAGATCAATAGTTTTATTTCTACCAATTTTAAAGAATAGAAGACTGGTTTAACTTTTTGTGATCCTTGATTCAATCTAAGTTCTATTTTAAAATAAATTTTCATTGAAATATTCATTTTTAAAGCACCAGAATTTCCAGTATCCTTCTTACTCTTGCTCACATAACACTCCCTTATAACAAATTCTATCTATCTATCTATCTATCTATCTATCTATCTATCTATCTATCTATCTACGATCAGCAAAAAGAACAGGGCAAAAATTAGTATGAATGATCATCACATTGAACAAGTCTGAAAATACTAGCAAAGTAGAACACTTGGAGACCTCCTACCTCTGCTAACAGGCTTCTTTTCGTGTTTCTCCAGCCATGCTTCTTCTTTGTAATTCTTTTTATTCTAGTTGTTCTTTCCATTTACATTGTTGTAGTCAGTGTGTATTGTTTACTTGGCTCTGATGACTTCACTTTATATCAGTTCATATTAGTTTTCCCATGTCTCTGTACTTATCACACTTGTTTCCTCTAGAAACAGTAATGCTTTTCATATTCATGTAATACAATTTGTTTAACCATTCTCCAATAGCTGTACGTCTTCACTGTTTACAAGTCTTTACTATCATAACAGGTGCTGCTCTAAATACTTGTTGTCTCTGCAGATTTTCTTCTAATCTCTCAGTGGTCTTCTTGGGGTATAAACCTAGTTGTGGAATTTCTGGGTCAATTCCATTATTTGCATAATTTCAATAGCTTTCCAGAATGGTTATACTAATTCTCACTGCCACTAGAATTCTCTTTCCATAGACCTTCCAACATCGACATCCTGCATATTTTATCATCTTAGGCAATTTGCAGGATGTGAAGTGAAGCCTCAGGGTAGTCTGGATTTATATTTCTCTTAGTAATGAATAATATGGAGCATTCTTACATAGGGTTGTTAATAATTTGTAATTCTTTTAAAAACTGTTGGCATCCATGTTATATGTGTATATGATTATTTATAATAAATGTACAGATGACAATATATATTTATATAAATATAATTTATATATCTAAGATACCAAATCTCATCAGATATATTTGATACAAGATATGTTTGATTTTTTAATAGTATGCTCTCTAATATTAATATTATGTATCTATTAAGAATGCATTGAGGAAAATAATATAAGGTGTTTGTCTGAACCTCATTCTTGCCACACTGCTTTCTAGATTTTCCAGAAATTTTTACTGAATGGGGAGTTTTTTACCTTAAATTATTAATATTGAGAATACCATTATAGGTGATTCTATATGGTCAGGAGCTAAAGAATATCTCTGTTTACAAAATATTAGACTATCAAGTGGGCAGAAGAGGGCATTGCCAGAAGACAATGGGGAAATATAAGATATTGTGTGTAGGCTGCTATACAGGCTACTGATAGAGAAATTGCTTAAGGGAGTTAAATAGAGGAATGTATATATAACTAGAAAAGAAGAAAAGTCAGTCATTTTGCTAGAATGGGGATGACATGGATAGTTCACATGCAGCACTCGTATCCATGCAACTTTAAGAGCTCTAAAGGAAGCCCCCCCCCCCCCCCACCACATTGGGAGGATCTTTTGTGGAATAGTGCAGGGACACTTTGTTTTTGAATTCCTTTGTGCCTAGCACAGAGAAACATCATGCCAGATATGTAGAGCTGGAAGGACTTTTATCCGCAACACTGGAAGATGTCCCCACATCCCACCAAATCACACATAAGTATGTTTGCTGTCATTTTTTGATATTTTTGTATATAATGATTGAGTTCTTAAGACAGTATTTCTTAATTTTTAAGTCAGTTTAAGAAAATCTAAAGTAGCCAGTTGACTTCCTCCAGAATCCAAATGGATGCCAAGGAGTACCAGTGGGGCCAAAGAGAGGGAGTTCCTGTGGTGAAGGCTAATATATACTCTTTGTTACTTTATCATGCACTTCTGGACATCCCAAGGTATTTTTGATTAATAAATAGTCACAGAGGAAGTGGACTCAGAGACTTCAACCCCTCCATCATCATTTCACCATGGGAAAGTAAGCATCTTTATTGAGATGCTTCCTTGCCACATGACTGGGTCACTGGAGTCCAAAATGGTGCCCAGAGTTTGTGGATTTCTCCCACCTAAGAGATTTCTTGTTTATAGATAAATAAGGAGCAGACCTACACTCTGCCTCCAACAAAAATCAGCCCAGTGACCTCAAAAACCCAAGGTTCAAGAAAGGCTTCACATACAAATCATCACAATTCAATATTAATTTTCCATACTTACCACAACCTTCATGGTCAATATATACTACTATCTTATTTATGTTAGAATTTGACTTTTTATAACAAGAAGGAAGGAGATAAGTTATAGAGAAAGGGTATAAATGCATAGAATCTGGGACAGGAGCTCCTGTTTCTGTCATTGACTCTATTCATCACCAGATGTGATAATGGCTTTTAGCCAATGACCTCATTCTATTAACTTAAAATTGAAATAATATTTCTTGTCCTTAAAAGGAATTTTAAAAATATGTAGCTGTATTTTTAAAGAAACACTTTAAATTGGATAATTTACTTTAATAATTTAAAAAATACTTTAAGGAAAATAATTACAGAATCTTTTAAGAAGATATTATGAACCCAAGGTATCACAAAAATGAATGTGTTGTTAAAGTACAAATTGAATAAAACTTTCTTTCTGTGTGATCACATATGGCTCAGGAGCAAATGGGAATTTATGGTGCCATCTCATCAAGTGTTTCCTTATATGCATAGAACTGCCTTGGGGGTTGAATGACTGACTTGTTATAAACAAGAGGTTGATCTTCTAAGGAATTAAGCTCAACATGGAGTGACAACAACCCATATGGAGAGACACTCGGAAAACAAACTACACACTATACAGTGGGGGAATAGCAGCCAGGCTGTAACTCTGTTAGCTTAAAAATGCCTGTGTGGGGAGGCAGTGTGGTATGGTATAAAGGACATCAGAGCCAGAAGAACCGGCCAGTGTACATTGTGTAACTTTGGGTAAATTCCTCAGCTTTACAGTCTGGAGGGTACAATGGAATTGAGACTACTTAAGCTGCCCATCTCCCAGGACTATTCTGAGACTCAAATGAGATTCTCTTTGACAGTATGGACTTTTTAACCGCAAAGCCTTTGTATCTAGTTATCATTTGTCTCTATCTCTCACTTTCCTTTATATCTCCCTGATTTTAGCAAGTGCATATGCACCCCACCTTCCCCACAGACCTATGATTTCTTTAGTGTAAACACATGCAGGGAATAAACCCCCCCAGATCAATGCAGACTGGAACTCACAATACAACTTATATTCTTTTTTTTAAACCTTTACCTTATATCTTGGAATAAATACTGTGTCTCCAAAGCAAGAGAGTGGTAAGGGTGAGAACAAAGGGGCTAAGTGACTTGCCCAGGGTCACACAGCTGGGAAGTGTCTGAGGCCAGATTTGAACCTAGGACCTCCTGTCTCTTGGCCTGGCTCTCAATCCATTGAACCACCTACCTTCCCTCTTACAACTTATAATTGTTAAGATTTTCCTGAGTGGCACTGATAGGATAGGTGACTTGGCCCCACTGGAATCATGCAGTCAGTGTAAGTCTAAGATGAGACTTGAACCAAGGCCTTTTTGACTTTCTAAGATGGATTATCTATCTATTTTTTCTATAAGACAGTGAGATGAATGGGGAGGACCAATATATAAGAAAGAGGTAAGATTCTTATGTAATAATCTTAACAATCTTTTGTAACAAATAAATAATTCTAAACGGTTTCGAAGCAAGGCACTGAAAATCTATTTTTTCCCCGAGTATTTTAAAAATTCTTCTTGGACTGTTTATGAATAAAAGGTTTGTGAAATTGGGATCAGTCTTCAGGCCAGTACCTATTGAAATGAGTATAGATACTGAATGAGAAGAGACTAAATCATTGAGTCTTCATTGAATAATTTATTCATTTAATAGAAAAATTAAATAAAATATATAGATGACAAATGTGAGCATTAGCGACCAAGTGTTTCACATTATGATTTGAATCTAAATGGTCTTGACATATTGGGTTATTTCCTTTAAGTCAAAATGCCATGGTAGTGGCTCTAGGTTAGTGCTGGCAAACCTTTTAGAGACTGCGTGCCAAATTGCACCTACAAGTTGTCTGTATTCCCCCCTGCTTACCCCAGGCAATGGGGGGAGGAAGTGCTTGTATTGGGCTGCTAGACAAAGGGTCAGGGCCCATGAACATTGTCCTCAGACATGGTGGAGAGGGGGAATGGAGTAGATCCTTTTGGCATGCCAGGGCACATGTGGCATGCCTTTGCTAACATGGCTCTAGGTGGTTCAGTGGATAGAGAACCAGACCTGGAAATGGGAAGTCTTGGGCTAAAATGTAGTCTCAAATACTTCTTACCTGTGACCCTGAGCAAATCACTTAATCCTGAAGTTGCCTAGCTCTTACTGCTTTTCTGCATTAGAACCAAAACATAATATTGATTCTAAGATAGAAACTAAGAGTAAAAAAACAACAACAAAAAAACAAAACAAAACCCACCATGGAATGGGAACCAGCATACCAGGGTTCAAATCCCAGATCTTCTACTAGCTAGCATTTCTCTATTTTTTTCCAGATTTACAAAGAACTTTATATATGTTATCTCATTTGACCAGATCCTCCTAAAATCTCTGTGAGGTAGGTGCTATTATCAGTACCATTTTACAGATAAGGAAATTGATGTTGAGATGTTAGATGACTTACTCAAGGTCTCACAACAAGTAAGCGTCTGATGCCAAATTTGAAGACTAATCTTCCTGAATCCAGCTGCAACACTGTCCACTCCATCACTTCAATGCCTCTAACTAGCTTCATAACTTTGAGTGAGGAACTTACTGGGTGTCTGAATCTCAGCTTCCTCATAAGTAAACAATGAGGTTGAGTGAGATGACTTTCATATCTTTCATGTATTCATCTAGGACCTTTAAATGTTAAGGCACCAGGAAGTTAGCTGTCATTCTGATTTTCTCTCATCCTTTTAGAACTGATTATCTTTAAACAAGTAAGCAAATACAAATAAACAAAGGAGAAAATCCTCTTTTTGGAAAGTTAATATATTGATTTATATTTATAATAGCAATATATTGCTAATAATAATAGCTAATAATAATATCAGTTAGCTTTTGAAAAGAGATTAGAGATTAGACTGCCAAATAAAAATTATAGTGTAATCATTTTTTGTATTAGTAATGTAATTTTTGTTATCTTCTAATCATTTAAGACAAGTATGAATGTACCAAAGATGGATATAATGTTTCTACTACTCCTGTGACTATTATGTAAATTCCTTTGTGTATAATCTGGGAGTATTACATAGGAGAGATTATCAGCAATTATGTCTCAGACATATCCCAAATCAATCTATTATGAGGGACATTTTAGTGTAATAGTTGGAGAGTTTACCCTGAAGTCAGAAAGAACTATGTTCAAGTCATATCTCTAACATATAATGACTAAGTGATTGGGCAAGTCTCTTGACCTGTCATTCATTTCAGTGTTCTGTTTGAACTACATTGAAGACAACCCACACACATACACAATTAAGCTGACCTCTTCACCATCACAATAATTTTTTGAAAATCAGATTGAGGAGAATATGAATTCTAGGAATATAGGACCTTTTTGTTTCCTTTGTTTTTGTATGTATTTATGTATGTGTAAGCACATGGCTTATATGCACAGAAAATGGTCTTTGAAAAGTAGTCACTAGTTGTTTTGGTAATGCATCATTTAGTTACCATTTTTCTGAGTTTGTTGTCACTACCCCTCTCTTCTCCCCCACTCCCTGAACCCAAGTTTAGGAGGAGGGGAAGAATAGTCTTATAGGTTATTTTGGAATATGCAAGACATATGCTGATGAGCTATAATTACAGAGTGACATCTTGGGAACTGCTATCTGGAAGCTTTTCCCATTTGATTTATTGCTCTTTAAAGATGCGACATTCACATGGGTACCTTCACTTACTTTCCTTTTACCCTATTTTTATTTAACAGCTAGCAACACTACTGTAGGTTTGCAACAGTGATTCAAAGAGCTTCCATACAGCACATGGCCAAGTTGAATTAAAACCTGGTGTACCAGCTGATGCAGCTAATCGTGAAACTCTTGGAGGTAAAAATAAACAGCAAAATAATACCCAAGAGCCTTTAATTACCTCCAGAAAAAAAAAAAAAACCCTCCGTTGTGCTCTGGATTTGGTGCTGAGCTTTGCTCTACTTCCCCAGAGTTAAAATATACCTGACCAAAAAAAAAAAACACAACCCCACAATGCAAAATAAACAAACAAAAAACTAGTAAGGTATGGTGTAAATTGTTGCACAGCAATATTGTGACTAGGATAAAACTGTGATTGTGACTAGGGGAAAAATTTGACATCTACTTGAATTTCTGCAGAGATACAATGGAGTATATTTGAAAGAGATCCAGCTCTCCCACTCTTACTGGTGGCATGCATCTCTCTTTTCACTGCCCCTTAGTGCAATGAACATTAATCAATGGGATGGAGTGGAAAGGATGAAGAGGATTTCTTTACATCCCTTGGCAGGATGCTGTGGTGAAACTGAGAAGAGACACAGCCCAGAAACTAAGAAGAGAATCACTGATATCCCTTTGGAGAGCCATCATTAATAGCTGAGTGTTTAGTGGCTTGGGATGAAAGAATTGGTTTGGTGTATGACCCTCCAGAGAAAAAGCAAGTAAGAGGATCCCTTGGTTAACAAACTTGCTCAATGCTCATTTGGTATGGAAACATGTCTTTGTTTTCCTTTTGGAGCACTTGACCGGTGTAGATCAATGGAAACCCAATGGATTTGCGGTGGGTTTCACATGAAACAAAGACAGCTAAGAATGCTCAAGTATTGGCAACATGTCCAGACAGCTGCTGGGATGGAACTAATACCACAAAACAAAATTGATCAAAAATCCCTTTCCTTATCCCTCATTCTCTTAGCCAGGGCACCAAGGTTTCTCTTCTCAGGCTCTTCACTGCTAATTAGTTTGAATGAGGAGACCCCTTGGGTATCTGTCATGGCAAGCTGAACTTACTGATTACCAACCTGCTGATAAACTGGGAGCTTGGGAGTGTGGGTGGGCAAGGTGGGGCCTAGGGCAGTGGGCAGTGCTTTGGCATAGTTGTGCATAGGACACTTGCAGCCTCCTTATCGACCCTGCTGCGACACAGGCTGCCTGCTGGCTCTGTCTCCTGGGCTCTGGGCCCATCGCTGGGGCTCTCTGCGTTGTGAGGTCTGTGTCTGCAGCAATTACATCTCTACCCTTAGAAATTGCAGGGGAATGCTCTCCATCTCTCAGAGTAAATATACATAAAGCTATGTCATAGAAAGGGCAGGCAGTAGGATCAGTGAAGACAGCACAGGGCTGACGGTCAGGAGATAACAGGTTGTTGTCCTGGCTCTGTTGCTATGATAGTATGTGACCTTGAGCAAGTTACTTAACCTCTCTACACCTCAGTTTCCTCATCTGTAAAATAAAGGATAATATTTACTAAGCTTCTATTGTGTGAGGCACTGTGCTAAGTGCTTTACAAATATGATCCGAGGCCATTCTTGCCAGTTTGAACCTTCATTCCTTTTCTGTTTTTTTTTTTCCATTTCATCTATAAAAACACCTCTCCTTTCACAATCTCAAATCAGAATGCTGAGTAGTAGTTATGTAGGAAAAAGGCAAGCTGCATTATTCCACTTAAGCAATATCCCTTACCCCAAAATGGTAACCTAGTGATTTCATCTGTTCCTCTCATCTATATTTCTTTTTCTTCTCCTTTCATTCTCCTCTTTCTAAGTTCTTCTCAAAGGTGTTTTTCTCTACCTTCTTCTTTCAAGTCTTCCCCCAGGCAGCACAGTCTTTTCTCTAATAGTATTTTATGAAGAAGAGAAGAGATGACTTAATGGTATATATAGAGAACTAGCCTTCGTCAAGAATACCTCAATTCAAGTCTTGCCTTTTCTAGCCTGAAATCTATAATCTCAGACACATACCGACTGTGTGAACATGGGCATTTGCACTCTAAATGTCAGAGGCAGTGAAGGTCCTCTCTGAAATGAATTGGTTAGATACTATAAATTGAATTATTTCCATTTTATAGCTGAGAAAATTGAGATCCAGACAAATGATGTGATTTACACAGGTTTTCACAGATAGTCTATCAGATTATTCATTCAGGTTACTCAGAAATTCTAAAAAACAGACAGGTAGATGGTTCAGTAGACAGGGCAGGAAGACTTGAATTCAAATCCAACCATAGACACTTACTAGCTCTATGACCATAGGCAAGTCATTTAGCTTCTATTTGCCTTAATCTACTGGAGAAGGAAATGGCAAACCACTCTAGTATCTTTGACAAGTAAACCCCATGATGGGGATCCAAAGAGATGAACACAACTAAAGGACCGAAGAACACCATTTAAAAATCCACCTTTGGACTGTTTTTCATTCTGCCAACATGCTTCTCAACAAAACTCATTTTGTCTGCTTTTCTCTATAATTAGTATCTGAGCCCAGTCTTTGAATCTTCTGGATTCTTTGGAATGCTTAGATGTATGGCTTGTACACAGTGTGTGTGCTGGTATTTATGGGTAAAAGCAGTGTGTATCAGTGTTGATGGGGGCAGATGCCCCTCTGCCACAAGATGCCTCTATGACTAGTTACTCTCCTTGGCTAGTAAAAGAGGCCTGACTCTTCATGGATACTCTTTTTCCCTTTTAAATTTTCTAATACTTATTTACCTTCTCAGACTTCCTCCTTATTACCCATTCTATTTGTCATGATTCATTAAGGAGTATATAATTGGATAAGCTTAACTCAATAAGTGTGCCAGCCCTTCATTTTATTACCTACGGATGCATGGGCTTGCTGGTTTTTCTCTTCAGCCTAATTTTCCATTTTATGGTTTATTTTTTGCTCGTTTTCAGCAAGAGCACACAACTGAAGATATTATTGGCTGCCTCAGAAAAAAAGCAGGGATGAGGAGATATGCAAATTCAGAGATATGATTGTCTGCCCTTCTGAGTGACAGGTTGCAAGGACAAAAATCAATCTCAATTCATGGTACGAGAGTGATAAAGGCAATTATTAGATAAAAATGACCTCATGAATTAAACTCTTGTCACAAAGAATATGACCATGTATTGTGAAATTGAATAATCTTCCATGGCCCGTGGGTTGGATAACCCTCCTCAGCAATGACTGTCCAGACATAATATATATTGGAGGAAGAAAAATACCCTTAGACCAATGTAGCATTTCTAAACAATGCTCTTGTAAGCCGTATGCTCGAAGGTGATGAAGGAATATTATATAGTGGCATTTTTCCCCTTTCAAAATTAGCACTTGATTTTCTGGTTTGGCATGAGATATAAAGATTCTCATCTTTATATATATATATATATATAAAGCTGAGCTGTTTCTTAAAATGCTTTGTTACTCCTAAAAGAAGATGGCTTTCTTGATAGAGCAGTTTGTGGAGAGGTATATAAAAGGTACTTTACCTTCGGTCAAATTTTTGATGTGATGTCAGCCATTAGAACTTTGGGGATCTATATCTTTACCCCAACTGGAGCAGTTAGGAGAGCTTTAGAACCTTCCCGATTATTTAGATAGCTAAGGAGTACAATGGTTAGAGACTAGACCTGTGGCAGGAAGATTTGGATTTAGATACTGCTTCAATCAACTTCTAGCTGTTTGACCCTGAACAAATCATTTAACTCTTCTCAGCTTCAGTTTCCTAATTCATAAAATGGAGAAAAAAATATAATAGTAGCTTTCTCACAGGTTGTGAAGATTAAATGAGATAACATAGAAAAATGTTTGGCAAACTTTAAGTTTTATGTAAACACTAGCTAATGTTATTGATTTTCTGGTCTCCTTTTACAATGGCATCAATAAGCAACTGAGAGGAATCTTCTAGTGGCTCCCACTCTTGGAAAATCTGAGTGACGAGTTGATATGGGGCACTCCTGATTATTTGAACTTGAGTCTAAGGAGTTTCCGGTGCTCTCAGTTCTACAGGGCCCTGGAAATTTTCTCAAGTCTGATTCTCACATGCTGCCCAGGAATTATTAATTGGGGGATTATTGGTATCTCTGTCATGCATTTAGTCTAGTCAAAAATCTTCTGAACTTGCACCCAAGAGCACTCCTTGAGCGCCAATACTTTGGATTTGAGAATGTAGGCTAGAAGATGCTGAAGTTTATATGCTAAATATTCATATACCCTAGACATCCAGTGCATGAAAGCCATTAGGAAGGACTATATTAGCACACTATAAAGGAATCAACGAGCAATTAATTAAATTAAATGCCTACTATGTATCAGCCTAGATAGTTTCTTAGCAAGAAAGAATTTTCTTGGCTCTTCTTCTGAATGCTATGCAAACTTTGGGATATCACTTTTGCCTTTCTTTGGAGAAACTGCTCTCATGTAGGATGGAAAGTGAGAAGGATGCTATTTGCTCCTTTCTGCTCCCCAGAAGGTTGCAAAGAGGTGAGATTTCAGGAGACACGTACTCAGATGTTAGTTATGCTACAAGACTGACTTATAGGTATAATTTTCCACTTGGATCATTTAACCATTTCTAAGCCATGAACGGCATGCATTTTGGGAGGAAGAAGAAAACCTAAATGATTTTTTGTAGGCTTTTGAGATTTGTTTAAAATTTATCAACTATCTTTAATAAAACCAATGGCCTTTAACTAACAAGGGGAGAATCTTGCTTTCATATTAACTTGAATCAGCCTTTATATTGCAATTAGGAAAATGAGCATTCAGGTCACATAAAAGGAAAGTATATTTATCATTTTTTGTTCATTACAAAAAATCTAATGGTTGGTAAATATGGTAATATCCTACTGGTCCATTAATTGAAATAGAAACATGTGAATATCCTGAAAATAAGGGGGAAATGACCACTAAATCTCTAAAATACATATCCCAGAGCTAATGCTTTCTTGTCCAACAAAGGTTAAATGACTACTTATCCTATTCTCTCTTGATCGTAGTATATCACAATATATGTGATACATGCCACTTATTATATCATATCATGCCATGACACATCATGTTATGATGTGCCCTCTGTTCAGCTATTAAAGCTATATATCAGATCCCAAGCTATTTTCCAAGCCTCATTGGACATTATTTTGCTTTCTGAACCCTGCTATCCATCCACATTTACCTTTTCTTTGCTCTTCACAAAGGGCATTTCTAGTGTCCACACCTTTACACTGGCCATCTTCCATGTACTATTCTCCTTACTTCTTCCTCATATAGTCCTTAACTTCCTTTGGTATGCAGTTGAAGCATTATGTTTTGCATGAATCCATCAGCAAATTAAAAGAAAAACATTTATGAAATGACTTTTAAATGGCAAACCCAGTGCCCACTGAGGACACAAGTACAAAGAAAGTAAGACAACTCTTGCCCTCATGGAACTTACAATCTAATGTGGGAAGACAACATTTCAAAAGAAGATGAAAAGGGGTAGGTAAGGAGAAGAAGGTACCCTCTAAGGGGCCATGATGGAAAGGTCCAAAGGATTAAAATGGGCAGAAAATGACATGACTGCTTTGAGTGTCCCCTTCAATAGGGGCTTTAGGTGGAGCAAAGAGTTCCAATAAGAAGGAAGGAGATGGGGGGCAGCTGGGTAGCTCAGTGGATTGAGAGTCAGGCTTAGAGACAGGAGGTCCTAGGTTCAAATTTGACCTCAGATACTTCCCAGCTCTGTGAACCTGGGCAAGTCACTTAACCCCCATTGCCTAGTCCTTATCACTCTTCTGCCTTGGAACCAATACACAGTATTGACTCCAAGAAGGGAGGTAAGGGTTTAAAAAAAGAAGAAGGAAGGAGAGTGGTAAGGGAACTGATGAGACTGACATAATCTTGTAGAATGCTGAGGTGCTCAAAGATTTGATGGAAAAGTCCAAAGGAGTCTGGCTATTGGGAAATTGCCTCTTCTGATCCACCCAAATACTAGTGCCATTCCTCTTAAACTATCTTATATTTAATCATGTTGTACTTTGTGAGTGGGAATTATATCCCCAGAGTTTGGCACAGTGTCTAGCATATAGGCACTTACTAAATGTTTTTGATTGATGAATTGATTAAATTGGAACATTCAGCCAAATCCTGCAGTCATTCTGTTAACTCAGCATCCCAAGACAGAGAACTAGTTTAGTCTTAGAGTAGATTAATTTGGGGCATTTTAACATCCATGGAAGAATCCTCAGATTTCTGAATATTCTAGAATCACTCTACAACAGCCTCTGGTCCTCATTCTGAACATCCTGATTCTTAGTTTGCATACATAATTTCACAGGCTTTTAAAACAATTTTTTTTGTTCTCACTAGTAAAACTAAAATAAAAGCAGAACGAAAAAAATCCATCAGGCTGGGGGCTGTTTAGAGTAGGGGCAAATAGCTGTGTATGCACTTCATTATTCCCTCAGATCGTCATTACTAGAGCATAAAATACTTGACACATATTAAAGACCCCGAATCATTTTGGAATGCTTAATTTCTATTCAGTGCATTCTGTTTGAAAAGCCAGGGATGTGTATTAAAATATACTTTAGAAAGATTTCCTTCAAAAATAGATTTGAAAACATGCTGTTTTGCTCAAAGGAGTAAGCGACAATCTGGAAGATTCACTTAGGTGGAACAGCTCAGCCCCCTGTGATGATGGCTCACTGAGGGGTGACTGAACAAGGTGCTGCTATTGCTTTAATTTTTTGATACTCGGGGTATCTGACATAGCCAAGCATAATAGGAGGAGTCATTATTCAGAAGCTCAGGAGAATGTAAAGAGCATCTAGGCTGGCACAAGGCTTGGGTTTGATTCTTAGCCTCACCACTACTGTGAAACTGGGCAACTCACCATTCTCTAGTGCTGCAATTCTCTCATCTCTGAAGCCAAGAGGGTGGACTTGATGACCTCTGAAAGCCCTTATAGCCCTGCATCCTACCACCTACCTCAACTTTGGCCTAGAAATCTATTATTCATGTGGTATGTCTAAATGTAACTTCTTTCTGATATGGTTGAGGATCCATGTCTTACCTTCATTTTCACACTGCCCATTAGCCCCTTTACCACACTGAACCATTCTTTTGTAAGCAAGCACACAGGAAATAAGTAGGGGAGACAGAATTCCAACCTCATCTAGCATTGTTTCCACTCTACCATACTGATCTCTTATTTGTCCATGAGCTCTCTTCTCTACACCATGGAAGACAAGGGATCATAGTCCTCTTCTACTAATTAGGACCTGTGTGATTTTATACAAACCAAAGTTTTTGGTCCTTTGTTACTTTATTTATTAAAGGAAGATAATAATACTTGTGCTGCCTCTGTTATAAGGATAATTAATATATAGATAATGAATATTACATAGGAAAATACTTTGGAAGTATATACAATTATATAAACATATGTTGATTACTACTACTACTACTACTACTACTACTACTACTACTACTACTACTACTACTACTACTACTACTACTTCTCCAATAAGAATTTATGTTCTTCTTGGAATTATAAAGTATAATTGAATTGCTCCATATAAGGTTCACAATGTCCAACATGATGACTCCTAAAGTACTGGCCTTGATAACTGCCTATTGATTTGCTGATATATTGAAATAGAATATATTTCCAGTTTCATAGATTGGCCAATGGATGCAAAAGGAATGTGGTGGGTTGCTATGAGAATAAGTGCCATTCCCTGGGTGTTTCTCATTATCCAAGTTTTATTGTTTGGTTTCTAGTTCTGTCATCATCACCTTTCACCTCTCTCCTTTTCCTCCTCCCCTTCTTATTTGCCCTTCCTCTTTTTCTTCCTCCTCATCTTCTTCCTTCTATTATTACATAAGACTTTGAAAATTTCTATTATTAAAGGCCAAATCTATGTCAATTTCTACCAGCTAATTGTGTCCAATAGCAGAATGTCTTGCTTCTTGTCCAGAATTTGTTCTGATACACATTCTGATCCTGTTCAAGGACTCCTTGTCAATTCAATAGTAATTGAGCAATTTCATAACTTCCAAGGATGTAATACCTTTCCATCACAAATGCATTACAAAGAAGTAAGAACATCTATTTGTCCTGAAAGCAATCCCACAAAAAAGAAGATACCTTACTATTGTTTTATAGCATTGAACCTTCAAATCTATAACTTTAGCCCTACTTTGAAGCCTAATTGCTAATTGTATAATAATAGCTGTCCTTTATAGCTGTCACTATATGCAGCAGTCAAGGTGATAGAGCTTCTTATTAATATGTTGAGTTGTTTTGCTGTATGGCATGTATTGTAATCATGCGGCAGGAGAATTCCTTTGTTACAGGAAGGAACATATTAGAAAATTAAAGGCTGGGACATTTATTACTAGCTTTCTATCATTAATATGCTCTCTGCACTGAATTTTTCTTTCTTTCTTTCTTTCTTTTCTATTTTTGCCAGTGGCAAAAGGCAAGAAAGAAAAGTTATTTAGGAAGTACATCACTATTTATTTTATGTATTGCTACCTGAGCACAATAACATTTTTTCAAAGAATAAAGGGGAAGATGAATTGGAATAGTTCTAATTGAATGTAAGATGATAAATTCTTCCCTATTTCCTTTCATTGCAGTACAGTGTGACTGGCTTAGTAGAGTATAACATATCCAAAGAGGTGTGTTCTCAAAAACACTAAAGTGTCATCGACTAATTTATCTACTTTCTAAAGAAAGATATTCACCTCCTTGTTTTGTTTAAAGCTCTCAAGTCCCTGCTAGTCACTCACTTGGAGGAACAGATCTATTGACCTTCTCTGACCCATAATGGCATAAATCTAGAGCTTTCCCACATGAACTCAGAAAACCATCATGGGGGAGTTGATCCAGATACTTATATCACCATTGGATAGTTGAGGAAACTGAGTTGCAGGGAGATTATGGGCTATGGTCAAGGATATACAACTATTGTGTGGCACTCAAGGGACTCGAACTTCAGTTTTTCTTATTCCTCTCTTTTTTACATTTATAATTGAATAGCACCTACTGATGGTATTCCCATTTGCACAATAAGAATAAAATAGGGATTATTATTTTAGATTGGTGATGCTTGTAATCTTGATAAAATTTCAGGATCTTAAAGCTAGAAGCGATCTTCAGACTCACCTAATCCATTCCTCTCATTCCAAGGAGTCTGAGGCCCAAAGAGGTTATATATTTGCCGAAGGTCTTTTGGCTACTGGGATGTCATTTGATTCAATTCAGTAAGCACTTATCATGTGCCTCCTATGAGCTTTGCACAGTGCTAATAGGGAAAAATGAAATCAGTTCTTGCTTCAAGGGGCATACATTCTTCTAGGAATTTGGAGGGGCATAAAAAGGCATAAATGATTTAATACATTTATTTTAAGCAAATATCGAGTGATTTGGTTAGGTGATCATACCTGGGATTTGCCTTCTGTTGGCAGGTAACACTTGAGGTGAATTTTGAAAGGAACTAGGCAGTTCCTGAAATACCATTTCATACAGTATTAGGTTGGCTGAAATTATAAAAGGGCAAAATGACAAATGTTGGAGAGGATATGGAAAATTCTAGTATAGATTCTAGTATACTCTTTGTAGAATTGTGAAGTTATTCAAGCATTTTGGAGAGCAATCTGGAGTTATTTATAGATTTGAATCCAGGACCTGGCTCTCAATCCACTGAGCTACGCAGCTGCCCCCTAAACATTACATTCTGAAACAGGCAAGATCTTAAGAAGTCATCCAGTCCAGCCCTTGTCCTTGCTAATTGATAAGGTTCTGGACATGTTTTGGTTGCCAGGAGAAAATAGGATTGAAAAAGGCAGATTTTGACTCAGTTTTAAGAGAAACTTCCTAATGTGTAGAACATCACCTGCCACCTCCCCAAAAGGGGGCATAGTGGATAGAGTGCCAGGTCTTGAGTCAAGAAGACATCTCTCTGAGTTCAAACCCAGCTTTAGATACTTAGCTATGTGACTCTGGGTAAGTCACTTAAACCTATTTACCTCAGTTTCCTCATCTGTAAAATGCACTGGAGAAGTAAATGGCAAACCACTCCAGTATCTTTGCCAAGAAAACCCCAATGTGTTCACAACGCATCAAACATGATTGAGCAAGTAGAGACATTATGATAGACAACTTTATTTTAGTTGTTTGATTGTGAAAGGGAAGCCACATATCATAGGAATTAGGGTCAAGTGAAGGTTTTAGAAATATGATAGAGCTTTTTGCATGTTTTTGGGTAACAATTGGGAAAGGAATCTGTTGAGATTAAATTAGAGATAGCAGCAGCACTAGTAGAGTAGCTGGTCTTGGCAAGAAGAGCTGCCTGCCTATTTAGAGACTGAGGTAAAGGAGGAAAGAATAGAGGATGATGCTCTTCTATCTAGTCTGGGCTCAGGCTCTATGACATGCACTTTACAGATCTTCTTTATCTATTGGCTTTTCCCATTAGAGTGCAAATTCCTTAGGATTAGCATTTGCTCCTATTTTTATCCCTGCCCTGCTCGACACTTTGTAAGTGCTTGATAAATGCTCTCTTTCTTTCTTTCTTTCTTTCTCTTTATATCTCTATCTCTCTTCCCATCTCCAGGGCCATTCGCTAGGACTAAGTAAAAGCAGAGAAAAGTGATGATGGGAATAATCTAAGGTTGAATTAATGGTGCAAGTTTAATGAACAAGGGATTTGAAGACTGAAGGCAACTTAAAATTTAGCTGGTTGGGGCACCTAGGTGGCTTAGTGGACAGAGATGGGAGGTCTTGGGTTCAAATATAGCTTCAGACACTGTGTGACCATGGTCAAGTCACTTCACCTCAATTGCCCAGCCCTTACCACGCTTCTGCGTTGGAACCGATAATTAGTTTTGATGCTAAGAAAGAAGGTAAGGCTTTAAAAATAAAATAAAATAAAGTTGGTTAATTCTAGTATCAGACTGCAAAGAAAAGAATGTGAGATGATAATGTTGATGATGATAAGCTATAACAACAACGATAACAACAATTATAGATACCATTTCTATAATGCTTTAGTGGTTGCAAAGTACTTTTATGTTTACAGTTTTTGGAGGTAGGTGTGATTCTTATGCTTATTTTATAGATGAGGAAACTGAGGCAAAGTGGTTAAGTGACTAAAGGGTAAGAAGCAATTCACCAGAGGAAATGAAGACAATTTAGGCACAGGTGATACATAGAATGAGCAGAGGCAAGAATATGGGAAAGGGTAGAGTATGTGTGGGAGTTACACTTTTGCCTGGAGCATTGAATAGAGGGAAGGAGTTAATATGAGATAAAAATGGAAAGGTGAAAGCTACATAAGATGGTAGAGGTCACAAATGTTAGCCAAAGAAGAATGAACCTTACCTAACAGATAACAGGCTGCTTCTGAAGCTTTATTTCTGTTGTTTTTCTCCCCCTTCCTCCTAGAAAATATAAAGGAGAACCAGGAGGAATAGTCAAGTCTTGTAAGAGTCCTTTACTCTCTCTGTTGTTCAGTCATTTAGCTCTTTCTTACTCTTTGTGACTGACTCCAAGTTCATAGCATGCCAGGGCTACCCTTGAGGTTTCCTTGGCAAAGATCCTAGAGCAGTTTTTCATGTCTTTCTCCAGCAGGTTAAGAAAAACAAAGGTGAAGTCCCTTGCTCAGGGTCACATAGCTAATAAGTGTGTAAGGTTGGATTTGAACTCAGAACTTCCCTGACTCCAGCCCCAGTACCCTATCCACTGAGCCAATTTAGCTGCCTCATAAACTTAATTGGGGTTTTCTTGGCAGCTCATTTTACAGATGAGGAACTAAGGCAAACAGGGTTAAGTAACTCAGGAAGATGAGTTTTCCTGACTTCAGGCCCCATACTCCCTCTACCACGCCACCTAGCTGCCCTTAATCTGTCTAGCTCAGGTTAAATAGAATTTGGAAGAAAGTATTTTGTTTTCCATTCTTGACTTGCCAAGAACTGAGCCTCTTTAAATCTTAAATACGAAGCGAGCAAAATTTGCACTGGTTGTAGAAAATTGTTTCCTAACTAAAAATAAGACTTCGTGGCAGCACTTATTTGCTGGATCAGAGCTTTGAGTTTTTTCAGCCGCAAAATATTTTCTCCAGTGGTTTCTCCAACCTTATTGTTTCCCCAAACAAACACTTTCTTCCCTCATTAAAGTGAAGCTCTGCAGGTAATAGAAAGAAGGATATGTTGACTGCTGCTTGAGTAAAGGAGTTTTTTATGAAGACAAAAATGCCCATCTCTATGCCCAGGTTCTTGAGCTTAAATTAGCTGAGCAGTGGAGAGATCATATTTCCTCCATAGCCCAACTCCAGGGGGATCCTGAGTCGTCTCTGGTAGTCTGTCCCAGTTCCTTTTTCCTAGTACCTAGAGGAGAATGTGCTCTTTCCTTTCCTAACAAGAAGGGCTTTTATGATGGGGAAAAAGTCTTAGATGATGGAGGTACTCCACTATTTATTTGACAATAAGAAAGGTACAGAAACAGCTAGAGAAGCATAAAGCCTGCTTTATGGTCTTGTACCTCTTTTTCTTTTCAGGATGAGTCACATTCCCTTTTAGCCCAGAAACACACACACACACACACACACACAAAGTACTAAAGTTATTAGAACCCTCTAGCAAGAAATCAGATCATTTTTCATTTATCAAATTCTTTATGTTCATTATACTTTGGAATTGCTATATACATTTCTAGAATAATAAACTATCTTATCATCATCCAGTTAAGATTGTGACTTTCTTTCTCTTCTCTATCCCTCTCTTTTCTGCTGACGTCCATATTCCCACCACTGTTCAGCCATTCCTTTTCAGTACCAAAATATGTGTACACATATTCTATATATGTTGTACATATGTCACATGTTTTATATATGTTAAGAAGTCAATAGGAAACGAGCAAGTAGAGACAGTGATGATGTGCAGCGTTATTTTTGGTGTTTGGTTGTGAAAGGAAAGTGAAATATAGGAAAATTAGAGTCAAGTGAAAGTTTTCTAAAATTGATAGAAATGTCTGCATGTTTATGTGTAGCAATGAGGAAGGAAGCCCATATATAAAGATCAAATTGGAAAATCCAAGCTCCCAGAGGAAATGGAAGAAGGTAGACTTGAAGCAACACTGGATCAGAGTGTGTCAATTAGAGGAATTTGATCAGCATCGGTAGAGGGACTACTTATAGGTGGGGAGAGACAGACAGAGAGAAAGAAAGAAACAGAGACAGAGAAGGCCTGCAGAAGACTTTGGGTAGATATTCTACAATGGATTTTTGGAAGTCCTTAGGATCATACAGGATGACAGAGCCTTGTTATAAGGGGGATTACATATACCAATATGATGGGTGATTTTTCAAAGTACATATGTATATGCATATATATATATACATATATATATATAAAATAAAAAACCACATCTGTGTATGGGCATTTAGGGTGCTAATATTCACATATAAGCACATGTGAACATATCAGCATTTGTATGTGTACATATGTTATATAGAAAGATTGATCAACTTTTATGTTTATCTGCTTCAAATCCAGCCTCAGACACTTAATGGATGGCTGGATGGCCCTGAGCAAGCATTTAGCCCCTATTTGCTTCACTGCCCCCTCTATAAAATGATGACCTCCCAGGATCGGTGCGAAGATAAAATGAAATAACATTTGTAAAGCAATTAGCATGATACCTGGCACTGTGATAGGTGTTATATAAATATTATTTATTACTATTAGGCAATAAAAGAGAAGGTAGACCACAGTGTAAGTTATTCCATGTCACATATATTTGTCTTTGGAGTACATACGACTGCTTTGGAGTGGAGAGACATTAACTGTTTTCTTTAGGGCAATATTCAAATTGAGTTCTGCATCCTGAATATGAACCTAGTTGAGAGTGGCCGTTATAGACGCGTACTTGAGGATCAGGGTAAAGCATCTCGAGATGGGTGTTTTGTCACAAAGTCAGCAATTGCTCTGCAAATATTCGATGGCCGATTATGTCAATATATGTAAACAAAGTAAACAGATCTCCTGGCATTAGTTCTGGATTTAATGTGAGGGAGGAAGAGGAGGAAGTGTACTAACATGGAAAGAGTAGTGTGTGGAATAGTGCAGACTGTAGACTTTGTTTCTAGTTTGTATCCTAATATGAGTCTATTCAAGGACCTCTTCATCAAATAATGGGACAAATGAACTATGGAGCAGGTTTATTCAATTCAACTGGGCAATATTGATGAAATATCTTCTATGAATAAAACATTAAACTTTAGTGCTGAGAGTATGAAAATAAGCAAGAGGAATGATGGAACCAACTTTAACTGACTTGCCAAAGCCAATTGTTAGAGTTTTAGTGTAAGCATTTACATCTCAGAAATGGACAGACACAAATCACAAATCAAAACTGGATTATTTGGTTTGTGGATTGCCTAGGTTTAAAGAGTATAAAGAAAATATTAATAATGTAGATTAAATGTAAAAAGTGTGGGTGCACACATTTCCCCCCTGGAGAGCCTACTTGTTAAACATTTATAAATATATCCCTGCACCACTGCTTGAGCTTAGCAGAATAATAGAAGGCTCCAGGACTGAAATGATCACCTGGAGGCCTGATGATTGCAGGCTAATAATAACAATAATAATAATAACTGGCATTCTGGCATTTATATAGTCCTTAAAGGTTTGCAAAGTGCTTTATGTGCATTATCTCATTTGAGTCGCATAAAAGAGAGAAAATATTCAGTATCTGACTAGGGGTACAGTCTATTAAGTTGGGAAGCAGACAAATAACAATGGCTCAAGGAAAAATGTGATTGGTGAGAGAGATCCAAGTAAATATTATGAAAAACTTGGGAAGGAAGAGATCACAACATCAGTGTAAGAGTTCAGGAAGGAATTACAAATATTTTATATTCCCAATTTCATGTAATAACAATTTTCAACATGTTTTCTGAAATTATAAGATCCGAATTGTCTCCTTTCCCTTCCCTCTCCCCTTCCAGAGATGGTAAGCAATTTAATTTAATTAATTTAATTTTCATTATCATGCAAATGATCATTGTTGTAAGAGAATACTCATATAAAACCAAAATGCCCAAATAAAAACACAAATAAACTAATGTGAAAAATAATTTGCTTTTCTCTTCATTCTGATTTCAACAGTTCTTTCTCTGGAGATGGACAGCATTCTTGGTCATAAGTCTTTCAGAATTTTTCAGGGAGGAATTTAAGGAGAAAGGGACTCTGAGGAGCCTTGAAGAAAGGGAGAAAGTGTTCAGGAATACTTTCTAGAAATGAAGAATTTTATGAACAAAGGTACGAGGATTATCTTGAGTCAAATAACAAGGAACCAGGAGATATCTAATTTTCATGGGAATGTAGAATATGTAAATGAGAGTGGAATGAAATGAGAAAGGAAAGACAGGTGGAAGTAAAACTTTAGAGAGTCTAGGACATTAAAAGCAGGATCTTATACTTTATCTGAAAAACAATGGGGAGCCACAGAAGATTTGGAAGTAAGGGAGAGACATGACCAAAGTTCTTGTGCCTAGGTAATTAGGAGGACGCTGGTTCCATCAGCTTAGAAATAAAAAGTTTAAGGAGAGAGAAAATGGGAGCAGGAAGGGAGCAAGAAGAAGAAAAGCACAAATAAAATAGAAAAATGTTCAGTGTTTTTTTTTATAAGACCATCAAAGAACAAATACATTATAATTCAATTTACCAAGTCATAGAATCCTCAGCATTATTTGGTATAGCTCATGCCTTACCAAAAATTCTCTCCGCAACATCCCTGAAAGGCAGTGTTCTTCTACCTCTTGAAGGACCTCCACTGATGAATGTCTGTTGCCCCAAGCAATTCCTTTCAGGTCTGAACAGTCTTTATATTAAACAAAAATGTACCTCTTCACAGCTTCTACATAGCACTTCCATTCTTCTTCCCTTTTGGAGTCAATCCGAATAACTCTCATCCATCTTTCCTATAACATTTCTTATCAGACCACAAGGAAGGAACTATGCCTTCCTTAAGTCTTCTATTTAGTTTACTTATTCCTAGTTCTTTCACATAATCCTCTGATAGTGTACAGTTTAGTTCACTCTCCTTGTTATTCTGCAGTTTGTTAATATTCTTACTAAAATATATCAACAAGAAAAAATAGAATATTTCCAGTTTAGCCATATCAGTGTAAAATATAATGGGTTTAAAGTTCCATAATTCTTCATGTTTTATGGATGTAATGAAGCCTTAGATGAAATTCATTTTTTTTGTGTGCCAGATTAATACTTCTAATTCACTTTGAACTTGTAGTGTATTAAACCCTCAGCTCTTTATCATATAGGTTAACAATGTCTCACAATGGGTGCATTTATGGAAATATGGCCTTCCCCCCAACAATGTCAAGGGTGAAAATTTGTATTTACATCTATTTAAAAGCAGTGTGATGTGTATCATCCCAAGATACTCCACACATTAGTGAAAATGAACATCTTTGATGCAATAAAGAAAAAGAAATTGATCTAATCGGTATCATTTTTGGACTTCCTTCGATAGTGCTAGACAGATTGGATGCGAGAACAGGAAAGGCAGGGTTTGGGAATGGCCTAGGATTGAGAAGTCATAGTGCAAGAAGAACAGAAGAAAAGGGGTGTAAGAGATTCAAGAATGGAACAAAGTTCATTGTGTAAATGGCTGCATTAGGAGTAAGAATAGAGACAAGAACATGAAGTCAGAAGTATGATGGATTGAATAAAGTATACCTTCAGGGGGAAGTTACTGAATAGAGAAATGGAGAATAAGAGATTATAATCAAGGTTCAGGATTTTGTTGGTGAGCTGTTTTTGGTGATGGTAAGGACTAAGGCATAATTATGCCTATGGTAGAATGAAGATGAATTATATCTATGGTAGAGTGAAGATGAAGGTCAAAGGAGTCAAACTGACTAATGAAGTGAGAAGTTGGGACGCTAGAAGATCATTCATATGATCATGGAAGTCACTAAGAATGATAACATGGGCAGAGTAGAAAGGAGAATTATATGTCAAGTGTTGTAATCATTAAGGAAGGGAGAGAATGTTACCCAGAAGTCAATAGATGGCATTGACAAGGTTAAGGAGCTGGTGACATGAATTTAATAGGTATATCTACAAAGCAACATGATCTATTAGAAAGAGCCTAAGATATTTGACTTCTGATCCTGCCTCAATTTACTAGCTGTGTGAATTTGGGCAAGTTATTGAAACCTTTCACTTGCTCATTGATGTATTTTTTGTTAGGATGAAGAGGCTTGGGATTAGTTGATCTCTACTGTCCATTATAATTCTAGGAGTCTTTGGTATCTAAATAGAATTTAAAGTTTTATCTTATTAATTAAAATAACTGACATTTATGTAAAACTTTGTGATTTATCAAGAATTTTTTATACATTATCATATTTGGGCTTCACAGAAAAACTCTGTGGGTACTACAGAGAATCATGTCTACATTTTACTGATGATGAAACCAAGTATTGGAGAGATAACATGACCCAGCTATGGTCACATTGTTTAAACCCAGCTCTTCCTGATTCTAAGCCCCAAGCTGTGCTATCCCTTCATCCTAGGTATGGGTATAAGTGTCAGTTTTAGAATCAAAATATTTATGATACTTAAAAATTAAAGCATAATTATAGGTATACCTAAATTCTGTCTACATAAATTACAAGAATAAATGTAATTAACACTTAATACTTAATAAACATTGGTAAATTTATTGGTCTTTCTAAACAGCAATGGAGTAGGAAGCAATTAATGCATATAAACAGAATCTAGGTCCTATTATGTTTTATTTAAGATTATATTGGTTTATATGAAGAAGGGAAACGTATTCATGACTAAGAGAGTGATAGTCCTGCTATTCTATGCCCTGGTCAAATTTGCAGTATTTTGTTCAGTTCAGGGTGCTACAGATTTGTAGAGTATAAATGGAGTGTGCTAGATTCAAAATCTTTGTATATTCATGTTCTCTTCCATATTTTAAAAAGGACATCAATAAACTGACAACTATCCACCAATATGATGAAGGACCTCAAGTTAATGCCATGAACATTGGTGGTTCTTGGGATATTTATTTGCAAAAAAGAGATATTATTTCTTTGAAAGCCTATTATGTACAAGAGCAATTAGGCCTATTCTGTTGGGCCCCAAAGGGGATCACTAGGAGCAATGAATTGCAATAGATGCAAATTAAGATTTATTTTAAGGAAAAACTTCCTAACAATTAGAGCAGTCCCAAAGTGGATTTCTCTGGAGGTTGTGGGTTACCTTTTTCTAGGGATCAAGCAAAGACTGAATGATAATTGTTAGGGATGTTGTAGAGGAGATTCCTATTAAAGTAGAACAAGATGGTGTCTGAGGTGCTGGGCTCTTTCATCTCTAGGATGCTGTGATTCCAAAAGCAAATCTCTAGCCTATGGGAATTTAGCAAGGCATGTGTTAACCTAAGGAGAAAGAATAAAGGAAAATATTATAAGGATTAAGACAAAGAGTAGCAAAAAATAAAAAAGATGTTTAACAGAATACTTCCTGGCACCAAAAAGATTTAGCCTACATAATTATGTACTGTTCTTTGTAAATTAAGATGATGCCCTATGATTTATAATCAGTAGGGCACACACTCCAAGAAGTTTTTTCCACTAAAGAAATGAAGCCAATCCCTGTATCTGCTGATTAGATTATTTCTGTTCCAGTACCAGAGACAGTAGGATTAGCTCTGCATCTTGAATGAATTTGCCATTTGTCATGAGTAGAACTATGGGGAAAACTATGGATGGGTTCATTTTACTACTGGGAAAAATCATTAAAAAAGAATATTTGGTTATATCAACTATGCTTATATTAAAAAAAATATGCCTGACCAGAGTATCTTCAGCAGATGCACCTTACCTATTTGGGATATTCTCCTCCCTGTTTTTACTCTCAATATTCCTTTTACTTTCCCCAGTAACTCCATTTTAACCTTCTAAATGTCCAAATATTTTCTTCCTGCAAATCATCTAAAGTTTGGTCAACCCAAAAGTCTTTGACCATATGGACCTTTCTCTCCTTCCCCTTGTTAGCTGTGGGATCTTGGACATGTATCTAAATGGCTCAGAGCCTCAGTTCCCTCAGCTGGTTCAATTACATGACCTCTAATAAGATTCCTTGTAAGCCTCAAGATTATATAACTTTGTCTGTTTTATGCCTATTTTTCTAGCTAATGGAGAAGAACCTGTTCTATGGCTCTTGCCTCCTACTTTTGACCTCCTACTTAAACATTCATTAAAAAATTGAGTTTCCTCGGAGTTTTGTATCTACTAATTAGAATGAATGACAATAGAAATGAATATCACAAATCAAGCATCCCTACTGGGTAACAATTTCTGCTTCATAACAGTTAAAGTATTATTTCTTTGGGATACCCAAATGCATTTTTTACTTGACTACCCCAATAGTTCATTGTTTCTGTGATCTTATCTGTGTGGCTGTTGTTTCATTTGTTTATACCATGCAATACTTCTGCATTGCTTCATGAAAATTCTCCTATGGGGTCTACCTAACATTTTGAGGGCCGTCATCTAGTTCTTTTTAATATTATGAAGGTGCCAGTACAGCACATGGGTTATCCATCTGTTTTCCGTCTGAGCACATGACTTACATACTGCCTTTTCTAGTCATACTTTTCATACTAAAATAATACTAGCTAGTATTTATATAAATCTTTAGTTTGCAAAATATTTTACAACAATTATCTCATTTGACTCTCAAAATTGCCCTGAGATGTGGGTGCTATTATTTATTCCTATTTATAGATGAGGAAATTGAGGGAGACAAAAGTTAAGTGACTTACCCCAGGCCACATATCTACTAAGTATCTGAGGTCAGATTTGAAAGGTTGGCTTTACTTCAGGTCTAGTATTAGATCTACCGTGTTACTTATTTACCTGCTTTTCTGGGATGATACATTTTAATCTAATTCTTATATATAGTTCACTTTGGGTAATGATCCTGTAGCCTATTTACATCTACTATAAATCTATCAATCACCCTCTCACAGTGCCTACAATATTGATTCTTCAGCTTGTGGTATTCTAATGATTATCATCATTTAGTATAAACTGAAAAAGTCTGCTGTCAGAAAAGTGACTTGATTTTAAAGAGAAAAAGGGAACAAAGACCTGGGGAAGTCGCGTAATTAATTATATCAGAACCAAGACTAGACTCATGATATCCCAACTCCCAGTCTAATCTACCTTCTGGCTTTCCTTGAAATGACTGAAAGTAGTCCTGATCCTAGAACAGTGATGGCGAACCTTTTAGAGGGACAGGTGATGTCCTCAGGTGCACTTGGAGAGGAGGAGGGGAGCAGCTGGTCCCACATCCCTCTGGCTTTCTAGGAATGAACGCTGGTGAACTCTGTGCTGGGGTGAAGGCAAGTGTGCACACAGAGAGGGCTCTGAGTACCCCTTCTGACATGCATACCATAGGTTTGAAAGTTGAGGGGGGCGTCAGTGTATTTTATTTCATGACCAGTCCCAAGCATATGAGAATTTGCTCTCTCTAAAAGACCTCTTGAATGCAAATATCAAACAAAATGTTCAGGCTGGAACACTTCAAATGCATCTAAAATCAGATTAAAACAAGGAAATACTTAACAGTACATATAAAAATACAATAGAACTATTATATTTTAAAACCAAGTCACTATGCAGTTTGCAGGGATTCTTAGATATGGATTAGTGGCCTCTGCTTCTACTTGAGTTAGATACCACTGCTTTTAGAGAATGGATTCTACAACTTCTTTAGAAAAAGTGTGAAGTAAAAATAGAAGCTCACTGAGGAATTCAAGTATAAAAATATTGGAAATATAGAAATAATATGCGACTCATTTGTAAAAGACATCTTTCATAGCTCTGAAATTTTTTGAGCAAGAGCTTTGTCTTGTGTCAATATTATGGATCAGAGAGGAAGATAATTAAAGGAACTCATGTCTTTAAAGGTCAAGCCAGTTCTTTGAGGTTTAATGAATGAGGAGGTAGTCATCTGACATTTACTTTCTAGTTAGGGAATGACACATTATTGTATTTGGCTAGTCATATTTTGTATTCTTTCTCAAATTCAGCACTGAATTAGCCTGACTCTGAGTCTACTGTTTTAATTTTTCTCTAAGTTTTGCAAGCTTTATTTTTTATAAACTCAACTTCTGTCTTAATATGAATTATATGACAAAAAAGTACAAAGGGTAGACAATCAAGGTTAAGTGGCTTGCCCAAGGTCACACAGCTAGGAAGTATTTGAGGTCAAATTTGAACCTAGATCCTCCTGATTCCATAGCTAGTGCTCTATTCACTATGCTGCCTACCTGCTTACATCCTCTGAGCCTTTGATCATTTAAGGATCTGTGGTTTGCTCAAGGCTGGTGTTCCCCCACTGATACTTACTGAATTTCCTCTATAAATAAGAAAATAATTTTCAAGAACTCATGAAAGCCAATACGTTGTGGGTAACAGTGATGAGTCTCTCTGAATTTCTTAAGACTGGTCCTTGGATGGCACACATTCAGTTGATGATTCTGATCTTACTTGAAAACTTTTCCTCTACTATGACCTACCAGAGGTTAAAGTCCACTAGTATCATTCTCGAGACTGTGACAGGGTCACCTCCTCATGAAAATGAGACATTTAAATGGGACTTTAATGTAATTCTCCCTGCATGGTATATAATACAGGTTTAAAGAAATGTTTTAGTCAGCTAGGTGGTACAGTGGATAGAGTGCTGGCCCTAGGGCCAGGCAGACTTGAGTTCAAATTTGTCCTGAAGTACTTAACTAGTTATGTGACCCTTAGCAAATTCTGTAACCTTGGTTTGCCTCAGTTTCCTCAATTTTAAGATGGGATAATAACAAGACCTACCTCACATAATTGTTAAGTGGATCAAATGAGATAATTTTTATGAAGCACTTAGAATGGTTCCTGGCACATAGTAGATACTACATAAATATTAATTTCCTTCCTTTCTCCTTTCCCTCCAAAGAAAACCAAACAAAAGCAAAAGCAAAGTGCTATTGTTTACAATAGTTACTTCAAGGTATTTCCTAATTTCTCACACAAGTATATAATTTGCCTTCATGCTTTCCTGGCTAACTGAAAGAGTCCTGGGGCCGTGAAGTGGGACATCAATTTTAGAGCACCACCATGAAATGGTATATTTTGGGGATGCTCATTTAGAAGGGGGAGACATCTCATCCAAATAACAAATTGATGCTCTATTCTATGTTTTTTCCATTGTGAAATCATTTTCTAGATTTTTTCTGTCCCAGTGACATTTCCCCTCCCCTTTGGACACTTTTCCTGCTGTCATCTGCATTTTTAAGAAAAATGTATCTGCTTGCACTTTATGCTCAGGGAAAGAAGTTTCTGTTCCTGGTTTTGGAAGGCAGCCCATTCAGAGTGGGCACAGCATCAAAAACAATAAAGGGAATATTGTCCAAGGGGCTGTATCCCCAGTGAGGAAAAATGACAAAGATAGAGACATTTAGTAGAATTCTAAACCAATGGGGATAATCTTAGGTGATGTCAAAATTAGGAAATGTGTGTGTGTGTGTGTGTGTATGTGTGTGTGTTGCTATGAATAGTTTCAGAATAAACTCTAGGGGTCAAAGTCAAAGGGATCATTTTGGTAAAAGTTGTTTTGTAACCTTAGGCTATATATTGAACCTTACTGGTGATTGTGGGCAATGGGATGAGAAGGTAACTGTGGAACTGAAACCATATAGATCATATATGCGAGCTTAGTTGATCATCTCAAATGCCAAAGCAAAAATTAAGTTAATTTTTAAAATGAAATTAAGAAATAATAACAAATTGAATCATGCCTGTATGTAATTATATATAACAATGATAGTAAACTATTTAAAAAATAATTTAAAAGCACATTAGTCTGATTTAATCAGAGCTATAATTAGAAATTTTGGACTGGGGTAAGCTTCATGAGACCTAGGGACAAGCATCATGGAAGAAGCCCTCAAGTTTTTTAAGACAGTCGTTTGGGGTTGTGAGGAAGAGATCTTGTCATACCAAAGGGCATTGAAGAGCAAGCCTGGGTCCAGGAGGAGCTCATCTAGAATACAGCCACTGGAGATGAGTAGGGAACAAGCAAGATATCTGGTAGATTACTGTTTTAATGAACTTTTCTTACTAATTGCTAAGCTCAGTTTTCTTCAATGTTCCTGAAAAATTATAAAGGTGGCAAAAAGCTGATTCTGGAGTATGAGGACATAAGTTCAGTTCTTGACTCTTATGCTTATTGCATGGATAATATTGTGCTAGTGACAACCTTCCTGGGTCTCAGTTTCCATGCATGGTAAAATGGAAAGATCATAGGTTCTAGAGTAAGATGACCTGGATTTAAATCTTTTTCCCAACACCATGTGACCTTGAGCAAGTTCTTTAACTGGCCTGTGCCTTAGTTTGCTCACCCTTAGTTAAATGAGCAGGTTGGACTATATGACCTCCCAGGTCCCTTGTAGTTATAGAGTTATGCTATCATTCCTGGATAACCAGGTCTCTTTCATCTTTGGAGCTACGATTCTCATCAATAGGTTCTAAATTTTATTGCTTTTGGTAAAAGCCCTTTTGAACACTATCAGGTAATTGTGCTTGTTTGTTATTCTGGAGATATTTATTCAATAGTAACAATACTTTGGATTTATAACATAATTTATACTTTTATTTACTGACCAAGCACTTATTATGGACTATCTACATGGCAGATACTATGCACTATCAATTTGGAAACTGTGTAATGAATTAGAGAGGAGAGAAGCTAGGTGTAGGGAGACCAGTTTGGAGATTATTTCATTAGCCCAGGTGTTGTCAGTAGTTTTAGTCACACCCAACTGCTCATGACACGTAGGGTTTTCCTGGAAAAGCTAATAGAGTGGGTTGCCAATTTCTTCTCCTGCTAATTTTACAGACAAGAAAACTGAGGCAAACAACATTGTGACTTGCCCATAATCAGTCATCTGGTTGTCCCAATAGTTAAAGAAAAATCGTATAAAGACCTTACCTAGGGTAGTTCTGATACAAGCTAAGAGAGGCTGTGGAGACAGAATCAATAATACACAGTTAGTTATTGGTTCTTATGAGTCAGAGAGAAGGAAGAGTCGTGGATGGCTTTCAGTTTGCAAACTGTGATAACTGGTAGGATAGTATCAGCATCAATAGAGAAATTAGGACATTAGGGGAAAATATAGTGAGTCCCATTTTGGATTTGTTTATTTTAAGTGTCTAGGAGACATTTAGTTAGAAATACACATATTTCTAATAGTCTAAGTTATTGATTGCCAATGTAGAACTGGGGCTCAGGATAGATATGAGAGCCAGACATGCAGATCTGGGAACCATTTACATAAGGAGTTGAACTCATGGGAGTTGATGAGGTCACCAAGACCTGATGTAGTGAATGAAGAAAAGACCCAGTATGGTACTTGGGTACACTCACACATAATGGATGAAGTAGGGATAAATATTCAGCAAAAGAGACTGAAAAAGGGCAGTTAGAAAGATAGGAGGAGAACTCTTACAGATTGGGGTAATAAAAAACAGAGAAGAGAGGATATCTATGAGGGGAGAAGATTAGTGGTGCTGTATACTGTAGAGAAATCAACAAGGAAGAGACATGAAAAAGACTGTAAGGTTTGGTAAATAAGAAATCAATGGCAACCCTCTAGATAGAAGTTTAGTTTGAGAAATCAAGTAAAAAGTCAGATTGCAAGGTATTGTGAAGCAAGAGAGGAAATAGAGACAAAAATTATTATCATATAAATTATATCCTTTGGAGAAGCTAGGTAGCTTAGTAGATTGAGAGCCAGGCCTAGAAATAGGAGGTCCTGGGTTCAAATATGAAGTCAGACACTTCCTAGCTTGTGATACTCAGCAAGTCACTTTCCCATTGCCTCGTCCTTACCTTTCTTCTGCCTTGGAACCAATATACCATGTTGATTCTAAGACAGAAGGTAAGGGTTTATGAAAAAATAATGTCCTTGTTTCCTCATAATAATCCTATGGAATATGTATAACTTTTTGCGTTTTATAGAAGAAGAAAGTAATCATGTGATTTGTCCCTAATCATAGTTGATAGCAGTGATGAGACTCAAATTTAGGTTTTCAGATGGACTCTAGAAAAGTGTTCCTTCTTCTCTCATGCTGACATTTAACATATTACTCAGTGCTTGGCACATAGTATGTGATTAATGAATGTTTATTGATTGATTGATTGACCAGCAATAGAATTTGACAGGTACACAGTAACTGAATCTCCATCACTGTGTTGAATCCTGACTTTACAGTCTGGAATCTAACCTCCTATATTTCATTCCTTTCAAAGAGTTGAGGAGTTAACTATAGACACTGGCCAAATTTGAGGATGGGTAAGGGATGGAAATCAATGCCCTGTGTAATAGCACTTTTATGATCATTAGTAATTAGAATGAGCATATTTAAATAGCATAATTGATGTGAATAAGTCCTCTGAGTCCTGAGTCTCCAGAGATTGACATGGAAACTCACAAATGTTTCTGGGTCTCTGCCATGTCCACTTGGCAGTGATGACCATAATGGCATGATGGAGATGCTTCCAGGGGAGAAATACAATGTCTGACTAAATACATATTGACAGGTTCCAAAGAAGAAAAGTCAAGAATATTTAAGATATAGCACAGGGAGAAAGTCTAGGAGTTTAAGTCAAGGATAACTTGAGTCTTTTTGAATTCTAACATGTGAGGTTTGTTTACAGTTTCCATGGAAATTTTACTTGAACTGAGATCATCAATGACGTGTATAATGTCTGAAATTTAATACAACAGTCCAGAAGAGAATCTCTGTTATGAAAATGGGGATTAAGAGATGTGTCATGAGAGAGAATGTAGAATATGGAAACATTTTCTTTTTCATACTTGGAAATCAAAACCTAAAATCCTTGCCTAGGCACTCTCAGAAAGGATTCTGGCTTGCGTGGGAGATTTATCTGATAGGCGGCCATATGATGTGCCCCTCTGACTTTCTTAATGTTTCATGCTCAGGTTGAACTAGATCTTAACCTTGGCAGTCACTTCAAACTCTGGGCTTCTCTGGTTCTATAATTCTACACATTTTTTATAATCTCTGTGAAGAGTGCCTGCCACCAGCTTTATCTTGAATCATAGCATTCATACTGGGGATTAACCTTTATCTCACTCACTGAAAAGCTGTCATGTTATATTTTCTTGTTCAACCATCTTTGCCAACATATTTCAGAATTATTTGACTCAGTTTTATATTGAGAGTACAAGTTTTTCTCTTCCTCAATTATTTCATCCACCAGTTGTGGAAGCCTAAACAACATAAAAATTCAGTAATAATAACAGAAAACTGGGTCATAATATCATTGATCCAGAGATGAAAAGCACCACAAAGGCTATCTAATCCAAGTCACTCATATCAAAGTTGAGCAAACTGAGGCCGGAGAAGTTAAGTGAATGTTTCAAAGTTGTTTAGTTGTGAACTGAATTTTTCTGATTCTGGAATCAATGTCTCTTTTCCCTTGTTTTATACTGCATCTCATGAGAGTTATGCAGATAACTTTAGGAAGTTTGTTTTGGTCTAGGAAAATCTACATGACTAAAGCCAAATTGCATTAAAAAAATCTCTATTAGTTACTCTGTATATGTGAGGAAGGGTGGGAGTTCATCCCCACCCCAGTTAAAGAGGGTTCATCTACTTTGATTGAATTATTGAGCAAGTGTATTTGTGTATACACACAGATGTGCATATGGATACATGTTTAAGTGCCAATCATATGCATATAAAGTGTAATGCCAGGTGGTAGGGATAAAAAGACAAAAACATATAAGTTCCTGTCCTTGAGGCACTTCTATTCTATCAAGGGAGAATATGTGTGCATGAATATATTATGAGATATATTTTGGGGTAGATCTCTGCCCCTCAGTTTCCATAATAGATATAGTGCTATAGTTTGAAGTTGAATCAAGGTATTGCAAATAAAATACTAACCCTACCTCATCATTGAGGCATTGGAAAAAATATTTATTTATATAAATATTCTTTTCTTTTTAAATTTTGTGTTCCAAATTCTGCCTTCCACTTCCTCAATACCTACTAAGAAGGCTAGAAATATGATATCAGTTATATCTGTGAAATCATGCAAAACATATTTCCATATTAATTATATTTATTAAAAAAAATAAAAAATAAGAAATGAAGACAATTATATTTCAATTTGCACTTACTTCATTAGTTCATTCTTCATGGATAGCATTTTTTCTTCATGAGTCCTTTAGAATTGTCTTGAATCATCATATTGATCAGAGTGGCCAAGTCTTTCACAGTTGATTATTATTACAACATTGCTATTATTAACACAATGACCCTCTAGTTCTTCTCATTTCACTTTGCATCAGTTAATATAGTTCTTGCCATGTTTATATGAATTCCATCCCCCATCATTTCTTATTATTATAGAGCACAATAGTACTCCATCACAATAATATGCCACAACTGGTTTGGCCATTCTGCAACTGATGAGCATCAACTTGATTTCCAATTCTTTATTATAAATATTTTTGTATATATAAATCATTTTCCTTTTTTCTTTGATCTCTTTAGGCTAGAAACCTAGTGTTGCTGGATCCAAAGGTATGCACATTGATTACTGAAAAAAGATGCTTCATAATAAGTTTTTTTCTGTAACAAATCAATTAGAATTCTTTACTTTCAGAAGCTTGATAAAATATTATTAAAGAAGAATTAACTGGAGAAAACAAATGTGTGCAGAGATCAGTCCATGCAACCTATGAACTAAGAGAATTTCTATCAGATGGCTTAACCTATTCTACCCCTCCCTATTCAACCTAGTCAATGGTGGCTCTCCTGGATGGAGACAAAAGTACAATTATTATAGCAATTAATTAGAATCATCAGATGGTTTAGCTGGGATGAATATATGATATCTATTTTGTTCAACTTCATCACAAAATACAAATATATTGAGTTCTAGAAAGGTTAAATGATTTACCCAAGGCCACATGGTGAGATGGTGGAATAGAAACAAAACTCAAATCTCCAGACTAGTCATGTTGTTTCTACTCTTCCACAATTATATTATGTTTTTGCTATTATCCTCATCCTGCCTTTTGTCTTATCATACTTTAAAAAATTCTGAGTGGAAAGAGTCACATCAAATCCAATTTTCTTTACCTTCTGTGGAGGGTAGCCTGTCACAAGTATTTTCCAAGCACTTTGGAAATGTTTCATATGATGCTTTTGTAGAGAAACCATGCTCCCATTTCTGAGGCAGCATACAGAATAAAAATGGTTCTATGTTACAAGAAAATGTGAGAGGGATAGAGAACTGGTGGTACAGTGAGACACAGAGTGAGCTAGTGCATATATATGGTATGGAGATATGTGGGAAATGTTGCTATTTACTAGTGGTGTGACCTTGGGCCAAGTACTAGAACTCTCTTGGTTTTAGTTTGTGTTTCTCTGGTAATTCTCCTATTTTGGCAACTCTCTCCTAAGACTGGCTAAAGATACCCTTGATGTGAAAAGTAGGATGGCTGTGGATGAATTGGATATGGTCAATCCAATTCATCCAATTCAGTTATAGTTGAGAATGTCTTAAGCACTTTCAATGTGTCAGGTACTGTGATATGTGCTGGGGATTCAAAGAAAGACCCAAACTGTCCATATGCTTAAGGAGTTCACAACCTAAAGGGATAATTTGTCATCATTTCCACTTAGAAAATTGCAACAATTCGTCAGAGGCAAAAAGAAAATGCTATGACCACCCACTTGATTCTGCTTTCTGTTCAATTTGCATCCATGATTATATAGAACATAGCTGTATACCAAGTTCTCATCTCATTGGTTATTTTTGCCAGGAGTGTGAGCAATGCATGCATGAATGATGGAAGCTTGGTAATGTGACTTGGCTTAGCACATCTAGGGTGAAACATATGGTTCATTCTATGGCTGGACCACCTCCACGGGTTAGGCTGGGCAAATTCCCAAACTGCCAGTAGAATTATCCAGATTGACAGAGCAAGATCCTCTCACCTCCACAGTGCTAACTAAGCCAAGACGCTTCCACGCAGGTACGTGTTGGTAAATGTTTAAGAATTTGCTGTCTGGGGGAGCAAAATCTGAGGATGGCACTTTTTACTTTTAAGTTTACTCTGTATTATTGACATTTTCTCCATCATGTTCTTGAACCTTGACAATCACCAAAACCATCAATACCTCATTGTGGCGTTTGCTGATTTCCAAGCGTACATGCTCACTGAAAACTTAAAAATTACTCAGCAGTTGGAGTTGGCTCCCACACATCCCTACTCTCACCACTATGAAGGGCACATTTTCTTAACGGCTTTTGTAAAGTCAGTGCTAAACTACCTCCTGAACAAGCCAGCCTTGTACATGTGGTTAAGTTCTCTTTCAAGTATTTCACGGGACTAATAGTGAAAGCTATTTGGCTGGTATAAGTATAATAGTAACTGTCCATCCAACATTATATTGAAGTCTTACCTTAATTTTCAGACCGACATTTAGCTCCTTGGATCTAGTCCATCTCTGGATGGACAGAAACTGGAATAGGGAAAAGTAGAGGATTAAAAGCAGGGACAGAACTGGGAAAGCCTCATTGCTGCTGACTTCTCAGAATACAGTTTAGGATTTTGGCTTTTCCTGGGAGAATTCTCCTGGGAATGAAACTTTTACCTTGCAAATTATCATAGGTCTGGCCAACTAGAGACAGGTGGTAACTTTTTGCTCGCTAACCAAAATATTAGGAAACAGAAATAAACTCATTCTGGGAGTCATAGATCACAGGTTTTTAAAGCTTGAAATCTCAGAATATGTGAAGTCCAACCTCCCATCTTACTATTCTTAGAGTTAAGAGGCTAAGTGACTTGCTCAAGGTCATGCAGCTAGTAAACATCTATGTTGGAATTTGAATGCAAATATTCTTAACTCTAAGAACAGTGCCCAATTTTCTTCTTCATGCTGTCTCTCTAGGCTTAACTATTTCATTATGGAATCCCAGAATGTTAAAGTTGGGAAGGACTCTGACTCCTTCATTTCAACGTGGGGAAACTAAGATTCCAAAGTGAATGGACTTAATCAAGGTCACAGAGCTGATAAGTGTTAGATAGGTTGATAACTCTTTCTACTATTCTGTAAGCGTTTATTGGTTCTGTCTTGAGCTTCTTACTGGGCAATGAAATGCCTTATGTTATGGTGGGTCATTGTTTCCTACAGTTCTGCTCTTGTTAATTCTTCCTTACTTTCATGTCTGTCCTAGTGTTCAGTATTCTGAATATTCTAATGTCCTAAAGCATTATGTGAATCAGCAACCAGCTGTCCTAAAGCTAAGTTATGGATTGTAAAAGTAAGGAATTACCAAAGAGAAGGACCAAACAACAATAACAATAACAACAACAACAACAATAATAATAAATTTTTCTTGGTGTGTTTTGATGACAGATTTGGAAAGGAAGAGACCAATGCATGCAAATATTAAACTGCAGTATAGCTTTTTTTAAAGCAACATATCCTAAGACTTCAAGAAGATTTGAAATGAATATTTTGATTTTATTATATCACTATCAGAATAGGCCTTATTCCTATAAGTTATGCATAGTATTATTTTTTTATTTGTACAATTTTAACATAATGCTAGGATTTTAATATCATTCTGAATGATTAGTAAATTGCTTTACTGGATATGATTCCACATTAGATGAAAATGTAAATAAATACCCAAATACAATTTCCAGAGTATTGAATGCTGTTTTGCTATCACCCATTTTCAGTTTTCAAGAGTTCAGTGGACTTAAAGGTATTAAATAGCTTAAAGCTTCACTAATTCAAGCAATCAGATAATTCTAAAATGCTCCCTGGATCTGATTTACTAAATAACTTACTAAATACGGAATAAAATGGAGTCTTCTAATTTTTTACTTTCATAATCTCCGTAATTTGGGATTTCATCACTGTAGAGTAGAACTCACCCATCCATGTGCTCTACAACCAACCCTTCTTTACATCTTCCTGGATTCCATTTCCAACAAAAACTCTTTTAGATCTCTCTTCCATTCAATACATTTTAACAATTATAAATCAAACAACTTGTGCCAGTCACTGTGCTAAGACAAAGATGAAGCAGTCTCTGCTTTTAAAGATTCTATACTATATTTGGAGAGACAACAATAACATTAAGAATTATATTAAAATATATAAAATAAATATAAGGGCAACGGTTTGATGGAAAAATAGAAATTGTTTGAAATGCTAAAGACTCCAGAGATGCCTGGGCTGGGAAGGAGTGTAAATGAAGGAGTATTAACCTTTGTTTATACACATACATGCATGCAGGGAATCATGGAGCATGCTTAGCTAGGAAACAAAATTCTAGACTTGTTCCCACTAACAGGGTTCTGTCATCTGACTGAAACTTGTAATTATTATCTGCAGAGTCAAAGGTTTTGAATCATGACTCTTCGAACCCAATCATTGAGACCTTATCTATGACTTTTGAGAGGCCTGCAGTGAATTGACCAGCATTTATGCAGCACCTACTCTGTGCTTGGTACTGAGGGTACCAATATTTGTATGTTCATTATTTATTATATATATTTATGTATAAAAGTATATATATTTAAAAACCCATATAAATTAATGGGTATAGATGCGTTTTATAACCTAATGACATCTATTTATATATATATATATATATGCATCCAAATGAATAGCTATTAAAGCTTTAAAATACTTAGACATTGCAGACACCCTGTATATTTGCACACATATGCATGTATTTCCCAGCTTCAGTCAGAAATCAGTGCTTCAGTGAACTATATCATTGTTTAATTGAAATAATAAAACATCACTATAAATATGAAGTATAAAAGTCTTGTATTAAGAAAATACCACTCCTAGGCAACAGTCTTACCCTGAGGCTTTACCACATGTGTTGAACTCATAAATATTTCTCTCCTTGAAGTCTGCTTTTTAAAGCTCAGAGTTCACGGCTCACATACTCTCTGCATTATGCTTTGGCAGCTAGATTGGGAAGGGAAGGAACTGGAGGTTGGGAGACCAAATAGAAGAGAGTTGCAATGGTTCAGGTGAGAGGTGATAAGGTCCTGAACTATGGTGATAGCTCTGTGAGCAGTAAGAAGGGCTGGGTTATTAAGGATGCTGCATTGTCCAAACTTGGCAGGTGATGGGATATGGGGAGAACCAAGGGAAAAGGCAGGAATAATCCCTGGGTTATAAACCTGGTAATGGAGAATGATGGCACCTATAATAGAAACAAGGAAGTTAGGAAAATCAGTGGTATGAGAGAAAAGAATGAGTTCTAGTGGGGAGATATTGAGATTGAGAAGTGGATGGTACATTCCAATGAAGATGTCCAATAAGCAATGGTAGATGTCAGACTGTGACTCCGGAAAGAGAGGTGGCTGAATATGTAAATTTGATAATTTTCTATATAAAGTTGATGATCAAATCTATGGGAGCTGATCCCAAGCATAAGAGAATACACAAAGACCCAGGGTCCAGCCATATATAAAGGTCAAGGCATGGCTAACAAGCTTGCAAAGGAGACAGATTTGTTTTGCTATAAAGGAAAAAAATTCTGACTAGTAGAATTAACTAACCCACAAAAGAGAGAGGATACTTGGAGGAAGGGAGTGGTCAACAATGTCAGACACTGAAGAGAGGCAGGATGATGGCTAAGGGAAATTCATTGCATTTTATGCATTTATGCAAATCATTACTAAGCTTGGAGAAAGTGAAGTCAATAAACATATATTAAGGGCTTACTATGTGCCAGTTGAGTGGTGGGAGTTTGGGGTTCTAGTCTTGGCTCTGTTTAATTAGATATATGACTTATGTGAGAGTCACTTCATCTTCTAGGTCTTACTTTCCTCCCAAGTTAAAAAAAAAGGGAGAAGTGGATCATATGATCTTTAAAGTTCTTTCTGAAGTAGTAATCATTACATTCAACTAACTGGTAATTTCTTCAACTGTTCTCCATCGTGGTTGATGTGCAAGCCATTTTTATCCATTGTTGCGAAATTCTTCAAATACCAATCTGTGAACATCTTCATGATTCCACAATTCAGGTAGTTATAGGCTTCATTTTTCAAGCATAATCTTGATTTTTCTGCTGAATCATCTTAAGTTATCCTGACTAATGGGACAGAGGCTTTGAATGAAATATGAACTTTGGACCTCATACTCAGTTTTCTCATCTATAAAATGCAGTTTGTTAGAGCAACTGTTTCACAAGATTGTTGTAAGGATCAAGTTAGATACTATATGTAAAACTTTGTAAACCTGAAAGTTACTTAAATACTAATATTATAAGTGAATCTTTCATTGTAACAATAACAAATCTGTTAAGTATAATTGACTGACAAAGTGATTCAATATGATAACACATTCAAATTTTGTACCCACAGTCGTCACCTTTCTGAAAGGAGAAATTGCATATCATTTGATAATGTAGATAATGTACTTGATTTGTACTTTAAATTCAATTCCATGAACATTTGCCAATAAACACTCAATTAACAAGAGGACCTTATGCAGGGGACTAAATTTCTCTGCCTGATTCTAGGGCATTGAATTTCCACCATTCCTCCTTGTATGTGATGGCTGCCCATCAGAATGACTGAGAAACTTTTGTCTCTAGAACTGTATTACTCATGCTGTCAGCATAGATCAAGTTGGAAACAAATAAAAAATACTTTCTCTTCTTTATGGGTGATACCTAAGGGAAGAAATAAAAGACAGGAACCATGCTTGAAAGAAGTAGCGATTTTTAGTGACAAAAGGATCCTTTCAGGACTTCTTGAGATAACAGATACATAATAGACTCTGGGGCTTGGAAAACAAACCCAAATAATATAATCTGTCCTCTGTAATACATCATCTACATATTCCTTTCTCGCTGACAGAATAAATGACTAAATGGCATTTATGAAGCTCTTACTATATAAGTAAAACATTATGCAAAAGTGTTGAGGATACAAATGGGTAAGTGAAGACATTCTGCTCTCAGTCTGTTTCTGCTTCTTCCCGTCTAATCTACTCTCATTAGGTAGATTGTTTCAAGTTGCAAAATGAGTTATGTTTAAAACTTGAAGAACTCTATCAGTTGTGGAATATGACATAATAACAAGATAGAAGTTTGGGGAAGTTACGCTTCTTTGATTATCTGGGTGTTTTCTTGGGAAGATCTATTGACGACAAGGCCCAATTCCTTGTTTGGTGTCTTAAAATATTAGAATTGAACAAAATTACTGATTATGGCCAGATTTGCATATCTGCAAATGATTGGTAGCAACTGGTCCACCTGTTTAGAAGCTATGGATTACACAAGTATTCCTTTAGAGATGTTACCTGTGATCTATTTTTCTATTTGCTTAAAAAACCCTAATTTTATTATGTCTTCAATAGAAAGGGACCCTGAATGTCACTTTCTCTTTGTTTTAACAGCATTCCATGTAGAAATGACTAACTATATTTATTAACACACCATGGCAACAACTGAATATCATGTGGGTGCTCATAAGGTAGCTGGCACTCCAGTAGTCCTGACCACAGGAAAATTAAAACCCGTTCTTCTTTGCAAATATAAAGGGATGGCTTCTCCCATGATACTCCTGCTACCTTTAGCAAAACCAGCTTCCAAGTAGATTTCTTCTACTGTGACCAAGGGCTCCTTAGAATGAACCATGTTGGAGAAGAATGATGGTGTATATTTAAATGAATGGATGGGTGTTTTTTTCTGCTTTTAATCTTATTAGTTATTATGACTTTATTTTAAAAAGGAGTAGTTGGGTGGCATGACCACAAGACTGGAGAAAACAACAACAACCTCCCACTTAAAGAAATGTCTGTGAACAGGGATTGAGGACTTCACTTCCACCAGCAGGTTTTGTAGAAGCCTTTGTGTTAGCTGCTACTTAGAACTCTTTCCTTGAAGAATGACTCTTATAAGTCTCCATATGAAAGAATGGAGAAAAGAAAAGACATAATCAAATCAAATCAAAATGTATGTAACATTTTCATGTACTCATAATATTTCCATGTCCAGTGGTCACATAAATTGCTTTGCAGTAGTTTTACGTCTCTGGAACCTTTTCAATTTTGATTATCAGAACTTCGTTATTTATTCATTTGATTGTGACTGATCTCTGCTTGGGGGAGCTCCTGGAACTTCCACTGCCAACATTGAACCTCATCTTCTCAGCAACTTAAAGCTTTATTTGCCTGTCACATGAAGAGGGTCATGTAGACAGTAGAGAAGAGGGGCAGAACTTAAATCTAGAGTGTTCTTGACTCCAAAGTTAACCTTTCCATCACAACAAGTCATCTCATCACTTTACTAAATGATCAGCAAGACTGAATCCAGTCATATTAGCACTTGCTACATGTAGATATATCCTTGGATGGCAGTGGAAAAACAATAAGTATGGACTCAAAGAACCTTAGTTCAAATCCAATGACACTTAACTGTGCAGCAAGATAATGCAGTAGAGCGAGTACTTGGTCAGGCTTCAGGAAGACTCATCTTCCTGAGTTCAAATCTGGCTTTAGACCCTTAGTAGCTGTGACCTTAGTCAAGTTTCTTAACCTTGTTTGCCTTAGTCCCCTCATCTGTAAAATGAGCTGGAGAAGGAAATGCCAAACCACCCGGGTATCTTTGTCTAGAAAATCCCAAATAGTCTCACAAAGAGACAGATGATTGAAAAATAAATGAAGAAAACCTTGTGTGATCTAGGGCAATAAGCCAAGGCTAAATGGTAAAATGTCTAGAGTATTGGACTTGGAGTCATGAAGACCTGAATTCAAATCTTTCTCTAAGCAGAACAAGGATAAGATTGTACACAGAGACTGATACACTGTGGTGCAATTGAAAGTAATAGACTTCTCTACTAGCAGCAATGCAATGATTCTGGATGATTCTGAGAGACTTCTGAGAAAGAACGCTATCCATATCCAGAGAAAGAACTGTGGGAGTAGAAACATAGAAGAAAAACAACTGCTTGATCACATGGGTTGATGGGGATATCACTAGGGATATAGACTCTAAATAATCACCCTAGTGCAAATATCAATAATATGGAAATAGGTCTTGATCAATGATACAAGTAAAACCCAGTGGAGTTGTAAGTCAGATATAGGGGGAGGGAGGGGAGTGAAAGAACATGAATCATGTAGCCATGGAAAAATTTCTAAATAAATAAAATTACAAAAAAATCTTTCCCTAGCCTCTTACTGGCTGAGTGAACCTTTGATGTCCATCTTTCACTCAACTTTCCCCTGTGGCTATAAGTACTGTAGAGTAATCAGTGGCCATATCCCATTAAAACTGTCTCAGCAGATGGGCTAAATCATGTTGAAGGTAACCAAGAGGCCTAAAAACCATCAATAAATTAGAGGGTTGTCTACACCAAGAGTGTGCGTTCTTTTCCACTAGTAGAATGGGAATATAAGAACAATTTGTTCCGATGACCTTGAAGGTGGTGCTTAGAGCATAGTCAGTCATAGAAAGAATAGAGACCATCCACTGCATCCTGGACTATGACTAGTTATCCTGACTTTTGTCTTGTCAGTTGGCATTGAAGACTCTGGAAAAGAGAGTGAGGCTGTTGACTCAGTTGACTTTTTGTATATCTGCCTTAATTAAATCCAGTTCATGTGAGAGTTAAGACATCACTCTGTGATGCTATTGGTCTTCTTCAAAAATAAAAGGCAAACTTAAGGCTGGACCTAAGATGTAGTAATGTCACTTTGGCCACTGCTTTGGATTAGAGAGGGAAGGCATATGAAAAAGAGAGACTTATTCAAAGCCTTTTGCAATAGTTTAGGAGAGATGTGATGAAAACTACAGTGGTTGACTTTATGAGTACAGAAAAGGGAGCAGATTGGTGGGATGTTATGGATGTAGAATTAACAAGACTGGGCAACTGAGTGGATATGCAGGGTGAGGGAGAACAGGAAGATGAGAATGACTTTATGGTTATAAACCAGAGTGACTGAAAGGATGGTGATATCCTTAGAAGAAATAGGGAAGTTGAGAAGAGGGGTGGGTTTCATGGGAAAAACAATAATTCTATTTGGAGGCATATTTAATTCCAGAGAGATGTTTAATTCTAGATATATTTGGCAAGAGATGATAAGTGAAAGCATTAGAGTTGGAGATGTTACAAAGAGAAGAATACAGATGGAAAAGGGCCCAGAACAGTCTTGGGATATGGTCATAGTTAATGATCTGGATGTAGATGATAATGCAATAAAGGTTGACAGAAGAATGAGTTAGGCAGGTCGGAGGAGAAACAAGACAGTAGTAGGACACAAAAAAAACCAGACAGGAAAAAGTGTGCATCCAAGAAGAGAAAGGGTTCAACAATACCAGACTGAGAAAGGCAACTAGATCTGGCGATTAAAAGATCATAGATGACTTTGGAGAAAGCAGTTTCAGTTGTCAAGATATAAACTTCTTGGATGAACCGCAGTTTCTTCATCTCTAAAATAAGGGAGTTGTATTAAATGATCTCTGAGGTCCCTTCTGGCTCTAGACCTATTACAGTAGGATACTAAGGTACAAACACTGTGGTAGATATCACTGAGTCATAGAAGGTTTCATCCCAAAGGGATCTTGGAGACCCTGTAGGCTCAATTTTTTATTTTGCAGATGATAAAATTATTTTTAGATTTTTTTTCTGGGCTTTTAAAGGTATTAAGCAAAATTTCTGGCTTTAATCTCAGGAGCTGAAACTGAGGTTGTTTAACTTTTAATATCACACAGCTCAGGTTTGGGGTATTTGAATCCCAGAAAACAAAAATCTTCCCACTTCAAGTATATCGCCTCTGCTTCTATAATATTCCATTCAGTTTTGTCCATAGAAGGTTTTTTCTTCAAATGTGGAGATGAGTCTAAGGGGGGGGAAATAGTAACGAGAAATTTTACACAGGTGGTGATTCTTTTTTTTAAGGCGAGAGATGGAGGGAAGAATATTTGGGGTAGGAAATGAGAAAGAATAGAATAAAATGACTCAGTAGAAAGTACTAGATTTTGAGTCAGAACAGCTTTGTTCGAATCTCAGCTCTTCTTGGTCATATACTAGGTAGGATAATGTCATTTTAGTCTATAAACCTTAGTTTCCTAATCTGTATAATAAATGGTTTGAATTAAATAAATTGGTTCTAGATCAAAATACCAGGATACTGAGTGTTTATAAGTTCTAGAACTCATTTTTAGAGATGGCATTGGACCTTTGAGATATATATTTTTAAAATATAATTGATAAGTGGTTGAAATTATCATTTAGTCACTAGTGAAAGCCGTAAATCAATGATGATGTCACCATCCACAGGGAGTGAAAATTAACCATCATATGAAAAATAGATTATTTCACTCCAGATATTTTGAGACCTTCATTTGGATTTGATGAAAATGAGATGCTAACAAGGTCAATGTTAGTTTGTTTTAGGATCATTTTGATGATTCAGATAGTAGCTGCAGAATTATATAGTATTTGATAAAGGAATTTTATTGTAATTTCTTCTTGAAAATAACAATGATTTTAGCAACTATCCCTTATATAGTGCTTTAAAGTTTACAAAATATTTTACATACATTTATGTAATATATGTCTAAACATATATTATGTTTACTTGCTTGTGCTATATCCTCTTACTAGACTATATGCCTCCTGAGAAGAGAAATTCTATCTTTTCTCTATCTTTAACTTCCTCCAACAACCCAAAGCATTATTCTATAATTCATTACTTAGTCAATCATCAAACATATTTATATTTGGGAAAATTTTGTCTTGCATTTATTTGAAAATATTCTTTCTAGTCATTCCTAAACAACAATTCTCCTTTATCCCTTTAGAGCCAAACAGAGGAAGTATAAACATTTTTTCATATAAGAGCTTCCTACATATTTTTAGACAATTATCCTTCTGCTTAATTTAAACATTCCCAGTTCAATTCAGTTTGATTAATTAATTTTTTCATTCAGTTCAGCCAGAGGTCCAGAAAACCTTCACTTCATACATTGGAATTCTCTTCAACAACAACTCCTCAATGTGCCTTTTCCTGTTTTGGAACCATACTGTTAAGGTCACCACTTGCCTTCATGTAGTGTTTTCCTGTACTAGAATATTTGCTCATTATAAAAGGGAAAAGGACCTGTTTGTACAAAAATATTCACAATATCTCTTTTTCAGGTAGCAAAAAATTAGAAACTGAGGGGATATCTGTCAATTGGGGAATGGCTGAAAAAGTTGTAGCATGTGATTTTAATGGAATACTGTTGTGTTTTAAGAAATGATGAGTAGGATGAATTCAGAAAAGTCTGGAAAAACTTACATAAACTGATGAAAAGTGAAGTGAGCAGAACTAGAAGAACATTATACACAGTAACAACAATATTGTTTGATGAACATGTATGAATGGCATGGCTAATTTCAGAAATACAATGATCTAAGACAATCCCAAAGACCATGATGAAAAAATGTTATCTGCCTCCAAAGGAAAAAAAAAACCTGATGTAGTCTGAATGCAGACAAAACATATCTTTCACTCTTTTTTTGGTTGAGATCTCTTCCCCAAAATTACTAATATGGAAAATATTTAAATAATTATACATGTAAAATCTATATCAAGTTACTGACAGTGAAGGGGGTAAGAGAAAAAGGGTAGGAGGGAAAGAAAGAATTTAGAACTCAACATTTTCAAAAGGATTATTAAAAATTGTTTTTACATGAAATTGGGGGAAATATCATTTTTAACCCTGTCCTCATTCCAAAAGAATGTGTTACTTGAAAGCAGGTGTTATCTTTGCTATTGTTCTTGAATATCTAGAGCATAGTACCAAGCTTTGCATAAAAATAATTTATTATTAAATGCTATTTTCATTTATTCATTTATTCATCTTTCTTTCCACTTACTCAATTCATAACAAACATTTACTAAACCTTACTACTGGCAAGTCACAAATCACAGTAGAGGCAGATGAAGTAGTGGCCCTCCAGTTAGGATGGTCCTCTAAGTCCAAGTCCTACCTCTGACAAATATCTAGACATTGTGACTGAGCAATTAACTTAACCTCTCAGTGGTCCAAGAAACTTTCTAAGACTCTAAGTTCAGAAAAAAATAGTTCTTATTTTCAATTTGGTAAAAGGTCTTTGTTCATTCGAGGGTCCTTCCTCTCAGGAAATCACTGATTGCCATCTCCTATCAGAAGCCTTCCTGATTTCTCCCAATGCTTTCTTGTTAGTGTTCTGTTTCCTCCATATATCTTTTATTTATCAATATGCTGTATCCTCCAGTATAATGTTGGCTCTTTCAGGGTAGGGACTACTTTCCTTTTCTTTGTATTCTCTTTACTAAACTGTAAGTAAGCTCCATGAGGGCAGTTTGGATCTCCTTCATAAAAGGACCTGAATGAAATTATATTTAAATGAATGGAATTTGCCCTAATGTTTAGCTTATGCCAAAAGCCAATTATCATCTTTAAATTTCTCATCTAAATTGAGTAGAGAAGAAATCCAGTGATGGCAAATATCAAAGGCTTCACAATGGAGAAAGCATTTGAACCATTTCATCCTTAAAGGATAAGTAAAATTTCCAAATACTCTGGGGAAGAGAGTATCTTATAAAAAGTATTCCCATCATAGAAATGGGGAAAGTACACTTTTATGGGTCAGAAAGTAACCCAGTTTGACTGGAGTATAGAGTATGTGGACAGAAGTTGTATGAAATAAAACCAGAAAGGTAGGGTACAACTAACTTTGGAACACCTTTGAGTTCTTAAATAGGTTAAATTTTATTTAATTGGCAAATGAATTTATTAAAGGATTTTGAGTAGAGGAGTGACCTGATATGGTCAGATCTTTGCATTTGGAAGATTAAATTTGAAACAGTTTGAACTATGAATTCCAGTAGATAGACAACTTATTCTGAGCTTATTATATGCCAGACATTGTGCCAATAGGTAAATAGCACAGTATAAGCTACTTGGGGGAAACAACTTTCCCCTCACTATGAATTAGAAGGACCTTGGGATCATAGAGTTCAGCTCCCTCTTTTCAATATATAAAGAAACCAAGACCCAGCTCTCTCAGTGATTTGTTTCAAGAATATATAATAAGTAGTAGAGCTGGGATTTAAAACACTGGTACTTCAATATCATATCCATTATATTATATAGCCTTCATACTATAGTTATTTAACAAATCTCTGAGAGTATTTATGCTCTCTTTTAGCTGGCTGAGTGTCAGGTGGCTATTTTATGAGTATTGTATGGCACCAGAAGAGGTCTTTTATTACATGGTCCTGGTGGACCAGTAAGTATTGATGACTCGTCAAGGTGAGGAAAGATCACCTGGAACTTGTTGCTAACAAGGCAATTAGGCACAGGAAAAGGAAATGCAGAGTCTAAGGGGCCAGAGACAAAGAATGAGAATCTAAGAGTAGATGAAAAAGTGAAAACACTACCAAAATTCAGAGAATTGTCAGAGGAAAAGAGCATACGAGGAAGTAAAAATTGGAGACAAGACAAAACCACAGGAAATGTTCAGAACAAAATCATTAAAATATCAGGCAGATTGATGAATGATCTAGGCATGGTAAAGTGATAACCTTGTCTTATAATTTCAGGTGCTTGGATCTAGGCTTATACTTCTGGGGTTCAGTGGAAAGGGCATTATAATTGGCACCTCTGATAGGATTTTGGAGGATGAGGCAGTGGGAAGAGCTATGTACCATTAACTCTTGGTGCTATATTTTATTACCCCATAATGAAAATAAAAGTTTGGATACTTGAAAACAAAACATTACATAGAATCAGTTATCTACTCCCTCCCTCCTTCCTTCCTTCCTTCCTTCCTTCCTTCCTTCCTTCCTTCCTTCCTTCCTTCCTTCCTTCCTTCCTTCCTTCCTTCCTTCCTTCCTTCCTTCCTTCCTTCCTTCCTTCCTTCCTTCCTTCCTTCCTTCCTCCCTACCACCATACCTATCACTTTCACATTACCTATTTCCATAACAGCTCCGTGATATATATATATATATATGTATATATATATCTATATATCCTTAAAGTAAATTTAATAGATGAAGAAGCTGGGGACTAAAGAGTTTAACAAGCTAGTTAGTGACCTGCAACTTAGGTCTCTATTTCAAACCCTATATATCTTTTTCTCAAGTCACCAACTTAACTTCCATAAATCTTCTGATATCTAGTCTGCTCATGTCAGGAATTCTTTGACCCTATATTAATTAAATACATAGTAGGAGTGAAGATTGCAGAGTATAGTACCAAGAAAAGCTACATGAGCATTACAGAATGGTCTTTTCATTAACTTTACTTAAACTGTTTTCCTCTTTCACTTCAGTAGTGCTAGCAGAGAACAAGGGAAGCAGCAATGTATTTTCAATCTCTGTTGATGGGAATATGTATTTTGGCAAAGATCATAAATAGAAAAAAACTTAGTGATTATTGAATATTATTAGTCTCTTCTAGGCATTTTGGCGACATTACAATATCTTCCACCAGCTGCTGTGTGCAGTTTTGTTTTTAGCATATTAAAAGCAAGAACTGGATTTTATGGGCAGATCTAGATTTTATGCAGTGGTTCTGAGTGGGAATGAGGTTTAAAAGAGGCCATCTTTCCAAAATAAGCTGCATAACTAATAGCTCTAGGGTGTTCTTTGCTTCTGTTTAATTTTCATGACAAAAGCATCTGTGAAAAATTTATAGAATCATTTACATGAGATTAAAATTTGGAACTTCTGGTTGGAACTTCTCTTGGATGTGGTAAAAGTTCTCTTGTACATTGAAACATATTTGTACAACCTAGAAGTTAGCTAAAAATTCATAACAAATGAAAAATTTGGGGATGTACACCTTATTATGCAATGGTTGCTCATGTATGAGAGTGCCATTTCTATGGTACAATTTAAAGGTTGGTTGTGTTCTTATCCAGCACTTAAATACAGGAAAGGCAATACCTGATGTTCAGTTTTGTGAAAGAATAGTTTCTTGGTTTGGGTAGTCTCAGCTCAGGTGCGATGAAAAAAGATTTCCTTTTCTTTTGAATTCACTCATTCCTCCATTCTATTATGAAATAGAAATTTATTAATCAACAATCAATCAAAATATTTATTAAGCACTATATGTCAGGTTCCTGTTGAGCTCTGGGGATATAAAGAAAGACAAGAGCAAAAAAGACACCAGTCTTCATAGATTGTGCATTGTAATGGATACTACTTTTGGGTGCTAACAATTAAGCTGTATCTACTTTTAAAAACGTTCTGTTAGTTGCTGTGTAGTTACTGAGGAAATGCAAAGATAATTAAGCCATGGTCTTTAACCTCTTATCCTGATGATTTTAGCAAGGGATTAATAAACATTCATAAATAATTTATGTTAACTAATAAATATACAGCTATAATTCAGAATAGGCTATCATAAGAAGAAAAGAAAGGTAAGTTCCAGAGAAGGAAACCTCATTTCTACCACAGGAGCTCACTAGAGGTTTTGTGAAGGAGATGATATTGGAGGTAGGATTTGAGGTATAGATAGGTTTTCTTGCTGTGTCTATTTTCATTGTATTAAAATTTTTATATCATTCTAAAAACCTGAGCAAGGCATTTTATGTGGCTTTAATTCCCTTGCTGACAGAGTTAGAAGGTTGGGCTAATTTACCTTGACCTTTAAGATACCCTTTAGTTTTCAGAGTTTATGATTATATGAGAATTTGAAGGCAAGATCTGAGATTTTTATGATAATTTTTTGACATCAGTTTCTACATCATATGGAAATCAAAGTGAATGCAACCAGTGGATGACTGGCCAGCCATTCAATATTTTGATTAAATTAAGTATTATGCCATATTTGGAGATTTTATATAGATTACATCCTAAAGTTACCAATTTAATTTTTCTTTAATTAGAGTATGTTCCCTATAACTTCCTCAAGTCAGAAGATATCTTTGTTCTTGTGTCTCCTTTCTCTGATAGATTAATTCCACTGGAAATGTCTTCTTTAAGGAAGGTTCCAGGCCATTCATATTCAGGCTTTCATCCCTCTCCAGGTGTTGATACTGATTCTTTGAACTTCTTTCTTTACCATGAGTACACTCTTCTCTACCAACTTCTTTAGGTACTATTGCCCTCCCCAAACAAAATATATGTTTTCTTATGGTATGGACTATTTTTGTTTGCATTTGTATTCCAATGTAGGATATTTATGCTACCAGTGTTGTCTAAGAGGAACTCTCAAGGAGACTTACACACACACACACACACACACACACACACACACACACACACACATATATATATTAATTTCCTTAGATAGGAATGGGTAGGATCACATTTCATATATGTGATCCTACCCATTCCTATCTAAGTATGATTGAAGAAATGTGGGCACAGACAGAAGACATGACCTGCAAAACAAAGAGGAAAAAAATCACATGGAACCCAGATCATCAGAGGAGGTGAGAGAGAGTTCCATGGAAGTTTGCAGAAGGGACAGTGGGACCCCCCAGCTGGCTGGACTTCATTCTTCTGCCTGAAGGTAGTTTGAAGACAGACCACTTCATCTCCTCTCTGGCCATTGGCTTTTTACTTCTATTGTGAACTGAAGAAATAGTCTTGCCCAGAAAAGACCCTGGCAGGGTTATTGCCATCTTCCCTCTGAGGAAGATATTTCATTTCTTTTTTTTTTAAGAGACTTATTTCAAAGCCTTCAACTAATACTACTACTTAAAAAAATTAGGGAAACCTTTTCCCCTCTTTCCCAACCTCATCATTATTCCCTTCTCCCCCAAAGAATAAAAGATCCTAAAGAAATTAGTTTGAAGGATTATTGTTATTAGAGAGAGGAATTTGACTAACCATCTGTGAGGAAAACCTCCATTAGATTACTTGGTGAAGGAAGAACAGGAAGTAGGGGAGGGGGGCTCAAGATTCAGTTTCTTTCATTTAAGTACTTTCTGGTGTGACATCTTTTGATTTCCCCTCTTTAGGACATAAGGAAATGTTTGATTCCTGACTAAAGGAGAGCAAGAAAGGGAGTCATGAAGGCTAGCCATACTGTTCTCTGAGTGAAGTACTAGATTGGAATTGTATCTCTTTTCCTCCCTAAATATTGATATTTTATGGGGTCTTAAAAATGTTCACACTTCTCTCCCATTTACTATCATTCTCATAAAGGAGAAGTAGCTCCAAAATTATATTCACACATCTGACTTTCCCACCAAATACCAGTTACACAAAAGACAAACTGGTAAGTAGGATATAAACTTATCTAAGCAAATAGCAATCAGAAAATACAAAGAATGCAAAAGCTCTCCTATTGGGAGTAAGGTATCACAACTAAATCAAAAAGAGATAAGCAGGTCTTATTCTAGAAGAAGCTCCCCACAGGCACTAGGGAGCCAACCTAGCAATGAGAGACATAGGGAGGAGCAGGCTTTCCCAACATGTCTGCTTTCAGCATTTGGTTTTTATTTTTCTCCACCGCTGAGGAGAGCCATATGCAAAATGGTCCAGGCTTATAGCAAGTGTTACATAAATATAAGCTATAGATCTTTTACAAGTTAGTTGAGTATGAGTGAGGACACTAACACTGGGGTGGGGACCTTATAAGAAGTGAGGTTTAAAAGAGTATAGGGAATCTAAGAAGAAGATATGGGGAGAGGTTCTACTCCAGCATCTGCAGAAGCATGGAGAAGGGAGATAGGAATAACAGGGACTACTTTGGTTAGAATACAGAATGATTAAGGAGGATAATATGAAAGAGGTCTTGAGAGGCAAGCTAGACATAGATTGTGAAGGGGCTTTAAATGCCAAATAGTCAAGTTTGTATCTTATCCTAGAAACAACAGGAAGGCACTGGAGCTTTATGGGTAGGAGCAAATGCCAAATTTTAGGAATATCAACTTACTAACTAGTGTATAATGGTTTGGAGAAGGGATAGATTGAATGAGGGGACAGTAATTAGGAGGCTATTGCAGTAGCAGAGGGTCTGAACTAGGTGAGAACTGGACATAAGACATATAGTCCGAGATCACTGAAGATGAAGAATTAAGAGAAAGTAAAGAGTTGAGGATGGGTCAGAAGTTTTGATCCTGGGGGTGATTAGCATTATTGTAGTGTCTTTGATAAAAACAGGGAAACTGATTGGAAAAAAGATTGAGGAAAGAGTGGATTGGGTTCAATTCAGAGCTTATACACAACAGCAAAGATGGTATACACATCTTCACTGGGAAGGAGAAGTTGGGCCAGGAAGAGATCAAACAAAATCAAGATCTAAAAAATTTGTAGATTTTTTTTCTTTTGTGTTGAGGCCAATGTGGTTTAAATCAGAGAGGCATAATAGAAACATTGGCTAAAATGTTTTTGAAAGGATTGACTGAGGCTTTTTAAAATTTAATGAATCTTGAGACAATTTTTGTGAAATCATTATCCCATTTTCTACTCTACTTAAAAAGAAAATATGAACTGGATACAATTCAAAGATATTTTTTCCAGAGGCTAGACTCAATTTGATGAATTATGGATGTCGCATTCTGTCCTGTCAATCCTCCTATCTTTATACTCAAAAGTTCAGAGAGATCTGACATGTTCAGAGGTCTGTTTCTCTGTTCCATTCAGTTACTCAAAATTTGAGAAAGATCCATTAGATTCATGCAGTTGGACCAGAGGAGTGAGAACAATTACCAGAGATTCTTCAACTTCTTTTGGAATACAATTTGCAAATGGATAGCAAAGAATTGTGTGAGAGATTAAATATAATTTCCCTAGAAAAGTGAATAGTAATGTAACTTTCCCTCAAAGGATGTGGGTGGTCACACTAGCTCTTATCAGAAAAGAATAGTGCCTCTTTATCTATTATTTTATTCACCAATGAATCCTATGTTGTTGTTGTTGTTGTTTTTCTTTCTAGCTTCATAGGCTGATGTATGTAGGCTGAGGAACAGAATGCTCTTGATACTTTTTTTCAGGCCAAAACAAATGAATAAAGTTGAAAAGCTTATATATCCCTGCCCTTCTACAAAGAAGAGAGGCTGCTGGCATTGGAATCATGAAAACTTTGGTCCATTTACTGCTTTTGGCACATCTTGGTTTGAAGACTCTAAGTTGTTACTTAATATAACTTCTGAGCACTCCTAATAAACTCTCTAAGATTGGGGTTTTTAACCTGAATTCCATGAGGTTTTTTTTTTCCTAACAGTTTGTAGACCAAATATCAATAAATTGGTTCATTTAATAATCTTGTGTGTTGTATTTTATGCTTTTAAAATCATTATTTTGAGAAAAGGTCAATAGGCTTCACTATATTTCCAAAGAGGTAAGTAGCACAAATGAATATGAATTCTGCTTTAAGAGTATAAGTAAGTTGAATACCAAGTACAGATCTACATTGTTAGAAGGAATTTCCTCTTCAGGTACTCCCTCAACCAATAGAAACTCATGCCTGATTTAAAAATGTGAAAATGAGAAATTAAATGATAATTTTATTAGAAAAATCAAAACAATCTTCTGGGGAAATAAATATGGTTCAATTAGAAACTTAAATTAATGAGACCTTAAAATTTCAAGGATTATTTTCTATACATATTAGTTAATCAAAATATATACATATGAATACAGTGATTTTCCTAGAAACAGTGACTTTGAAGAATATATTTGGGATATATGCCTTTAAGATCTCCTAATTAAGAGAAAAAAAATTTTAGGTGGGGCTCTTCATGCTAGAGCTATCCCCCTGTCATAAATACACCAAAGAAAAAGATCCAAGTCCATCATTACCCTGAATCATGTGGTAAATTCATCAGAAGTTATAGAAGGAAATTAATTCTGTTTCTATCTTCAAATAACCCCTACAATTTAAGCCTCTCTTTTTTTCTCCTTAATGGGCTGATCCTCTACATATTTTAAAGCTGCATGTTGAATTAAGTTGATTTAATTGAATTTAATTTAGTTGAAGTTATTGCTATTGTCTGCCATCTTCCTCAGAAGGAAGATCCTTGAGAATTGTTTCACATTGTCTTTGTATCTCTAACCAAATTCTTTGTATATATTTATTTAACAAAATTCTTGGTTTTTAACCAATTAGTAATTTTTAATCTTGGAAAGTTTAGAGGTTCTTTGGAGTAACTTCTAGGAGAAAATTAGGAAGATAACAATTGGACTTTGGGAAATGTTTTCCTTAAATGTTTAATAATAAGAATGAGTTTGATCATAATGACATTGAAGGTATTATTTAAAAACTAGAGGGAATGAGGAACTTAATGCATACCACTGAAGTAGCCATTGAACTTAGACTTACTAATAATATGGTAGTTATTTTCTTTCTTGAAAAGTAGTTGCAGTGGCACTATTTTCTGAATGGTGTGGGCTACAAACAATCAAAAAAAAAAACGGTTACTGCATCATAACAAATGAGTCCATTATAGAAAAAGGGGAGTAGAATGGGATGTCTTGAGATGTGGTGGATCTCAGCTCCTTTATGGTCAGCAAAGGTTGCTTAATCATGACTTGAGTTTGTTGTAGCAGGGCTTTATTTTGGGGATGAATTGTATTGGATGGCTTTTGAGATATCTTCCATCTTTTAAATTCTACCATCCTACAATTTTGTGATATAGCTTTTTTTCCAGTTGGTGCATCATAAAATTTTCTAATCTCATCATTTCTTCGTCTTTCAAGACTTAAATATGAACTGGATCTTCAAAATAAGAGGAGGGAGGAAAAAATCAGAAGACTAGGAAGGAAAAGAAGAATAAATTGTCTTTCAATTATTTCAGAATAAGGAAGGCCTTTTCTAATCACAATATATAATTCAGCATTTTGATTGTAAATAATTTATATTCAGGAAAGGGAATAAATACCCCATATGGAGGAGTTAGAAAACAACAGAGGAGCCCCTCACTAAGGAGAGACACAAACAATGGTGCTGCTGAGATTGCAGTGAAACTAGTGACTGATTTTAGAAGGTGACTACAAATAAACTGAAGGTGAAGAAAGTTGTCTGAACAAGGTTAAAGAATATTGTAGCAGCAGACAGACTTTTTAAAATTGTTTCCTCATTTAATCAAATTCTTTTGAGATAAGGAACCATCTTGTTTATAAATGACAAAAGAATGACAAATCTGATCCTGGATGCTTTTTTAGAGATATATGTATGTCGGGGTAGGGGAGGCAAGAGGGAAGAATAATGCTTTTACAGAGGTCCTAATAGACAGTTACACTAGTAACTTAGCTGTACAAAAAATAGTTGGTTCGTATGAGATGGTTAAAAGGCCAAAGATAAAAGGTATTTCTTTTTTTTCCTATTTTTTCCTTTGTCTATGAAGTTGCTCTTTGGGGGTTTTAGTTTTTTGTTTGTTTGTTTGTTTTTGTTTTGTTTAAACATTTTTTTTGGCCTGTTTTATGTATGTGTGAAACCTGTTGTCCAACAATAAACCAGAATTTTATTTTGCTGAGTTGTTCTAAAAAAAAAAAAGTAGTAGTAGTGGTAGGGTAGAGATAGGGACTTTGCCTATAATATCATTGAATCAGGGAACTCCCAGGTGAGGAAACTCCCTCTTTCAATGCAAGTTAACAACTTCTCTACAATTACAGGCTCAGAGACTTGTCTAGAGACTGGTAAGTGATTTGCTCAGGGTCAACCATCTATGATGTGTCAGACTTAGAACATGAATTAGGTCTTCCTTGCTCCAAAACCAGCTCTCTCTGTCTCCACTAAGTCTCTCTACCTTTCCAACACCACCACCAACACAAATTGATACTGATACAATCCTTGAGGTTGTCCAAATACTTTACATACTGTTGTGTTCTTTAAAGCCTTCAAAGTAAAAAAAAAAGGCAGAAGGTATTGAGTTTTGTTAGCTTGTTTATCACTCAATGTAGACAAGGAAGAGATCTCTGCAAAGATACAAGTTACTCTAAGTTTGGTGAGGCTTCCTTAGGAGTCCAGGTTTAATTATCCTTTCTCTAGATACATCTTTTATGTATTTGATCTCCTGTTACTAGTATCTTCTTCCCAGAAATCACTTTTAATCTACATTGAATTAAAACAAGTGTCCAGGATTGATGGTTTCATTGGTATAGGGAAGTCCTGTTTAGGAAATGCCCTCTTTAATCCAGATTTATAATTCCTCTGCAATTTATAATCAGAATTAATTGGCAAGAGCATTGTTAATTGGTAAAGGCACAAGTTAAGTGACCCGACCAACATCACCTGGCCAGTATGTATTAGAGGTAGGACTTGATTATGTCTTCCTCTTTCCAAAGTGAGCTCTGTACTTACTCTGCTCGACTGCCTTTTTGTATACAGGGTAGCCCTAAAGTCTTAGCCTCATGAGATGCCTTGAAATTTGTATTTAAAATTTCTGGGTACATGCAGTTACTCTTTCTTCTCCACTCCTAATAGAATGTAACCTCCTTAAGGATAGGAACTATTTCATTAGAAAAATTATAGCCCCAGATTCTAACAGAACCTAGCATATAAAACGTGCTTAATAAGTGCTTTTTGAATGAACACATAATCAAATTCTGGCTGGGTAAAGGGAGAGGAATTTTCCAGGTTTGGTAAATTGGATAATCTAGGTACTATTTTATAGAAAATTTGGATTTAATGTTATTTTCTTTTCTCCACTGTACACCAATGCCATGCCTTTGATTATGCTTTTTTTAGTCAATGTTATTATTATATGATTATATTTTGCCATGCAAATGAATGGTATTATTATGATTAGTAATTATTATTAATAATACCTTTTATTCAAACAGAACTCTATGGACTCCAAAGAGCTTTTATATCCTTTTTTATTTTGTTCTTGACTTAGCAGCAGGTACATGAACAAATGTTTAACCTAAAGTCCCTTGATAACACTCCTTCTGTAACCTAAAGGCAAGCAATCTGCCATAGAAATCCCATGTGATACTTTGCATTTCATCTTCATCTAGTCACCATTTTGATGCTTTGATATATTCCCATCTCTTCCACTTCTTTGAATTTTCTGCTCTCTCCTCTGTGTGCCACCTTTCTCTAGCAAAGTTTAGGATGATCAATCCCTGTCTGCAAAGTGGATTGAAATTCCTCAATAAGAACTAACATTCTAGGAGAGAATTAGTACTTTTTCTTTACAAGCAGAAGGTTTCAGAATTTTTCATCTGCATTTTCCCCAATGTGATTTACTATATTAGCATCTACTGCCACTTAATGGGCAAGACAGAAAATCTTGTTAATATTTATGCTGTTTGTAAAAGGTAATAGCATAATTCCCCTGGTAGTTTACTTCATTAAATGTATACTGATCTGAAATTGTGAGGCCTGCTGGGTGAGTGCTGGCTGCAGACATGAATTGCTTGCCTAGCAGGTTACTTTAGTGTTCTTTTCTAAGAAAACTCCATCTCCATCAATATTCTTTCCAAGGTGTGTTGAATAATTTAAAAAGTGGCAGTTGCAACAATATGTAAAGGAAGCTGACAGCTGGCAGTGCTAGGCTTACTTCTCTGTCCTTTTCATTGAAAGCTCCGAGCATTTTGCACCATGGGGGAAAGTAGAGTTTCAGACTTTGTTTGGGTTAAGTCCCAGCATAGGGCCTGATTAGAATAACAGTACCTCAGCTCAAGGCTTTGGCTGGTGAAACTTGGCAGCAACCAGGAAAACCAGTCCTTTGACCACATTTTCAACACATATTCTTGCTCATTTTGAGAAAGAAATTCATTTTTCCCCTGACTTTGCTATTTTTAATGACTGATTCTCCATCCATCCAATATTATGATGTTCAAATTGAGATAGATATTTGCCTTTTATCTACTTCATCCACTGGTTCCTGTAGACTTTTCTTGGCTTAATTTCTTGAATTTTTATTCATTTTTGCTTTTATTCATCCTCTAAGACTCAATTGTGGTTTAAACGAAGTTTATAATAGTCCAGATAACTAACCCTCTCCATTCCTGCTATGTGGCCCAATAGTTTTGACCCATCTCCGTGGGTCATAAATATTTTTATTTTTTTCCTACTTTCTAAAGAAGGAATAAAAGAAGGAAGGAAACAAGGGAGAAAGAAAGGAAGAGGGAAGGAAGGAAAAAGAAGAGAGAAAAAGAAAGAAGAAAAGAATGAAAGGAGAGAAGAAGTAAAGAAAGAAGGGAAGA